>NW_021163014.1:3335000-3690000 GCF_004324835.1 Dendronephthya gigantea
GCAAAAGTGTATTGATAATTGAGCTTTATCATTAATGTACATCGGCATAATAATTTATTCAACAAAATTATAGGGAATAGTTGTATGGAAAATTGACAAATGAAGCGTTGCGCAGAACGAGGGACTGTATACTATAGCGAAGCCTGATGACTTTGCCCGGTTACATGTGCTAGCATTATTATTAGCTTGTATTAATTTTGATGTTTGCTGACTGTATAATAACAGTTAATTTACTAAGAGATGAATAATTATAAGTATAAGAAAACTTGCGCGTCTGTACGGGGCTTTACTCTGTAATTGTAGCCCAAAACTATTTTAATTATGTCCAGTTTCATATTGTGGTCTGCAGAAAAGCATACAAAAGATTTTCGATGCCGCGACGCGTTCTCTGACCGCAGTCGGAAAAGACGTATTGAACTTTAGGTATCTAAGGTGACTGTAATGAATGGAGATGGCAAGCGTTTGAAAGCGTTCAATACTTCAGACGTCGCCGCTTGACCGACCGCAGACGGGAAAATCATCTTGACTTTCGGTATCGGGGATACCTAACACTTAAAATTCATCAACAACTTTTGCACGACATAATTTATATCAAATGAATGTTTCTCATTTAGACTAATTAATGGTTTACCTTTTATACTCATAAGTTCTTCTGAGTCTTCTGTCCAGATAAAATGCGCATACATGCATATATATGAAATCTGAAATACCTTGGCCATGCACATGCAGCTACGTAAGCTTATACAGTATTTCCGTTGCCGTTGATAATGGTGACCTTCCTTTTTCTCCTATATTGCCTAATCATACCCGAAAGCTTTGAGGTATTAAATTTTGCTGTAACAATTTACGTTGCGTGTCAACAAACCAAAAGAAATATATCTGTCTATATAGCGGATAGTTGTATGGAAAATTGACAAATATGAAGGGTTGCGAAGAGCGCGGGTCTGTGAGGACGGGTGATTTTGCCGCATTACATACGCTAGCATAATTATTAGCTTGTATTAATTTTTATGTTTGACGATTGTAATAACAATTAATTTATCAAGCGATGAATAATTATAAGTCAATGAAATTTCAAAGCGGGATGGTATATATCGTTGATCAGAACTGATTTTCCCTACTAGCTATATTCATTTGGCAGGTAAGGCCTAGGTTATAGGCGCATTTGGTCGTGTCGAATGAAATTCAAACAATAGATAATGAGATGAAAATATATCTTAATGAGGTTTATCATCTCACCCAAGGTTATACGTTGCATTTTGGTCGCGTCGAATGCAACTCGAATAATAGACTATTGTAAAATTTACTGTAATTTTAATGTAAAAACTTACAGTAAAATTCTGTCTTCATTCCCCGTAGCAAAACCTTTTAAAAATATTTTTTAACGAAAAATCAAGTTTGGAGAATATTTGCTATTATAGTGAAGACAGGAAAACCTACAAAAGAATTTGGACGCCAGACCCTCTAACCGCATTCGGAAAAGACAAATGGACCACCAACATAGATTTGGTGACAGTTGTAGAGCTGACAGTTCATATTAATATACATAATAAAGTCGCATGTATCCGACAAATAGATAACCTCATTATAATCATGTGGTCGGATACATCGACTATATATATTTGGGTGAAAACAGTCTAAAATCATTCGTTTATTGAAGTTTCTCAGTGGAGTATCGAAATTTTTACCGTAAGGAAACTACAGATTGAGGTAAGCTGTTTAATTGCATGTATCAAATAAGAAAACGTACACGATTTTTAGCTCTTTAACTGCATGTTTTCAAATTTTTTATAACTTGTTAATCAGTAAACGTTGTTGTAATGACGTTCAAGAGTAACTATTAAAAATTGTGAGGACTATTTTATTTATATATTTATTGTTTTATATTATATATAAAACACTTCGACTTTATCCTTTATCATATTTAGCAAAAATGAATTTTCGTCTGGGATTTTGTCTGATGCTGGTTCTCTTTGTGACTGCTTTCAGTGATGTTGAGTGTAGAAAACAAGGTAACATCGTTGATTTTTGTTTTAGCATATAATAATTACTTTTTTTTCTTTACTGTATGCTTCATCCTTTTTTAATTCTACATATTCTGGACTACAGTGATTTAGGTATTGGCGAACCACACAGCTATACTGCATGTTCAATTTATATTAATTACGTTTTATCCTTTCGCGTTGGAAAAATACCAGAAATCCATGGGGCGTGGAAAAGTGAGATCATTAAAGAGAGTGAAAGTTAACTATCATTAAATGCAGTGTTTCATGTACTCTACTTGCAAGCACTAGGAAATATATCATTGTGCGCAAAGAAATAGAACCATGCAGCTTTCCACGCAGTATTATAGTAAAAATCGTATTGTTGTTGATGAAAATGTCTGCATAACTTCCCGTTTAGCGGTAGAAAAGGTCGATATACGATCGTTATTCACGATTTATCCGAGGGGATAATTTAAAAGGTCAAAGAAGAAGTAACTACACCTTTTCCGTCGCTCTCCAGACGCATTTGATTATATCATTCCTACTTAATTTTTAAGGGCTTTTCTTCTGAATATAGGGTGATTTTAATTTTGGGTAATGTGATATTACACCGTATATAGGTGCTAACCGTATGAACCAGGAATTACCACATTGCCCCGTACAATGTGTTCCTGATCATCTCCCCTGTCCAGAGGTACCAGGCTATTCATGTGAGGAAAATACTAAGTGCTGCTAATATAACGTAAGTATTTAAGTTTCTTTAAAGAGCCAAATAATAATAATTTCACGTTCCAGCTTTTTAAAGTGGAAGTCAAGTCAAGGATTTGTTTTCATTTTAAATTTCGGTATTTTTCAAACTACGATGCGCTGTCTGAATATCTAAAGCGGTTTTCCACTTGGCGGGATTTTTCAACCAAACGAAATTTTTCGCTCGATTTTCTTTTCAATTGTGAGAAATCGACCGTGACGGATATGCCTTTGACCGGTCACAATTGAAAAGAAAATCGAGCGAAATATTTCGTCGGAAAACCGATTTAACATGCACTAATTAAGCAATCTTGGACAATTCTTACGTCAGGCCCTCACATTGCTAGCTAACTCAGAGTGTTTGACAATGCTTTGTCAAATAAAACTTATAAATATAATATGAAAATACGGTATCAATAAAATATATTTGATGTTCAACAAAATCAAAATAATTTATGCTGCCATGGGATTGCAATTATTTGTAAGAAACCGAAGCCGGTTTTGAATTTTTAAACCTAGTTATGCCCTTCACCAAGAGATGAAATGATACTTGCAGCTGCAATGTTTTATTTCATCAGAACGATTAAAATGCACCAAATTTTAAGAAATGCTACCCAAAACTATTTATTCGATGCTCCTTTTCTATATCGATCGCCTTGGCCGCCGTGCCAATAGTCTGAAGTCAAAATATTTTCCAAGCAATTTTGATCTTACCATTTTGCCTTCATATACGAAAGAAAATACAGTTTAGGATATAATGAAAAATTTGGTTGCAATAATTGCTCTTCCTAATTCTTTGTACTCTTGCTTTTTTTAGTGGCTAGTCGCAACTGAAGCAGACGACAGTTAGTAGACTCAAAGCATAAAAAAGGGAAAATAAAAGTAGAATGAAAAATGGTTAAATAAAATATTTTGTTTAACAAAACGTTTGTTGTGATCATTGTCATGCATTAAAAACTATTTTGCCTGAGCTTCGATGTATATATAAATTCAATCAACACGCGTAAAACACACGCGGATGCCAGAAATGCAGGCATTGGTGTTATGCTAAGGTGATTGATCTTGCATGACGTGTTTGATATGAGTTGTACACGTCTTTGATATGAGTTTTACACGTCTTTGATATGAGTTGTAGCTATGTATACGTCTTTGATAACTTATGTGTTGAATACGTCTTTGATATGAGTTGTGCAGTATACGTCTTTGATATGTGTTGTACACGTCGTTGATGATGAGTTGCATAGCTATATGCGTTTTTAATATTATGTGTTATATACGTCTTTGATATGAGTTGTATACGTCTTTAATTGATATGTGTTGTATACCTCCATCGCTGTAGAAGATTGAGGGGCGCTTGGGGCAGAGCCCCCCTTCTTCAATGCTTCTACTTTAAGAATTTAATAATTTATTACGCAAACTATTACAGAAAACGTGGCTACTTTTTATTAAGTAGAATCAAAATGAAATCCTTAATAAATCGATATATTTTTGCGCTCCTATATGTTCATCTTAGCTAGGTTCAAGTACTTCCATGCAGTGCGGGTCTTGCGCATACAAGCGTAAAAACGCACAAGTTGTAACAAGTCTGCAGCAGAGTTGCTACAAATCTGTTCACAAGCTTGCATGCGAAAAAGATTTGTTCGCACCGCCTGCTCCAGTTTGTTTTAAGAAGTTGGGACAAGCTTTTAACCGAAATTCTAGCAAGTCAGATGGCATTATCATGCAGACATGTTACAAGATTGTTCTGACAAGTCTTATACGATATGATACAACAACATTGCTATGAACTTGACAGCAAAAGAATGTAGCAATATTGTCACATCATGTTTGTACCTGACTTGTTGGATGCAGCCTGATAGCAAGTATTATCATTGATTCAACAAGTTTGTTACAACTTACCTCTTGTCCAATAGGAAAGCGGAATTTTTACACTAGGTATATAACAATATGAGTTGTATACGTCTTTGATATGAGTTGTAGCTATACGTCTTTGAAATGTGTTGTAGCTATACGTCTTTGATATGAGTTGTTTATGCGTGGCTTATTAATTGAAAGGATAATATTTTCATTGATTATAAATTCTCTTAATTCGCTACGCTGTTCGCGGTATATTATTCAATTTTATATATATTTGCATGGTGAGTTGAGCATGGTTTTAAAAGATCGAGGTAATTCAATATTTAGCTGCATTCACTCACTGATATATAGCCTACATGCATGCATGCAGTACAGTATTTACATTAATTTTGTTGAGTCGTGCTTATTCCAAGACAATATTTTTTATGTGTAGGCTAGTGATTGTAACCTTTCATCGATAAAAGGCAAAATTTTCCACGTAAATTTTGTTTTTTCCAAGTGGTTTTTGAATGCGGCAGTTATATGATAGCTTTATTACTTGGAATTTATTAGTATTTTAGCAAAGTGGACATTAAAATTACTCAATTCCATATTGCAATTGAAGGGCAGAAAGAGCTGTCGTATTGCTGTAATGAACAACCAACACACACTATACTCAATTTTTTCGTGCGTACGGCATTGTTAAAATCCATGCTCAGCTTAAAATTGAATAAATTAAGGTACGAATTTTATCTGTGCTGTGCCAATAAATTGTATGTAGTGGCTAAAATATATAACGTTATAATTTTATAGGAAAATACTATACTAACTATGCTATAGTACAAATACCTGTAATATTAAGTAACAGCAGAAACAAAATACGAAAAATTTTCTACAAGATGAATTATGCGACTTGCTATTAAAAATTTTGGATGTTTATCGACCGAAATATACAAATATTTCTATAAAGTATGAGGGCGTGTGCGGAAGATAAATATTAAAGCCCAACACAGTGCTTTAGTAAAGCCATGATAAAGCCATTAAATACGTAGACTAATATATTTACAAGGTGTCAATTTATCGCAAGCACAACGTAAGGTCAATATAAGTTATCATTGGTCTACATATTCAAATTTGCATCGAATTTATCACATATGCTGAAGATATCGTAAGTTAAGACCACACGTCACTGTCAAATATATTCTTATTACTTGTTGAAATTGTCTTTACTGCTTTTAGTGCATTATTCTGGGCTTTAATATTTACCTCCAGAAACGCCTCTCTGGCAAAAATATTGAATGCATCACTGTGTAAATACATTGCAATAAAAACTGGCTTATAATCTCAATTTCAATTTTTCAAACAATCAATTTCATAAGAAACTAATGATGCGTCAGTAGCCTTAAACTAGAATTGAATTAAGATACACTATATGACCCCGAAATATACCACCCGGGTCCTCATAAAACTATTTACCAGTTTTACTCGCGCGTACCACGAACACGCAATAAACACGCAACTAGACCCATACCCCTCACGGTCACCTACCTCTCGTCCATCCTCTTTAGCCATAACCATGATCAGCGGTAGCCATGACTATATGCAAAAATAATCTTACTATCGCTAGAAAATTGATAGATTTATACCTATTGCTATATTCTTGCTATAACTCTTTTACTACATCATAATATATTTTTTTTGTCCTAGTCAAATTTTTATGTAAAACTTCTCAGATAATTTTTCCCGCTGTTATCAATTTCTTGCCTTATGTATAGTCGAGAAATAAATGGATAGACACTCTATGGGCGCCCGGCGGCAAGGGGCGGATCTAGGGGTTGTCAGAGAGTCACGCGACTAAATCAAAAATTACACAAGTCCAGGTCGAAAAATCTAAATTTCAGTCAGCGAAAATAGTCCAGTTCAAAGTTATTAAGCCTCATGCAGTTGCTGGTCACTGACTTTTGAGCCCTCGGCAAATGAGTCATAAAAGCGGATACCCGCTTGAATTTTGCCTCATCGACTTCTGATTCTGGGCATTTGATTGGCTTAGAAGGAGTTTGATTCATCTTTGCGGGGTCTGACTCATCTGCGCAATTTAAGCGTTTCCGATTGGCTGGTCTCCGGCTACTGGTTCTTCATTGGCTGGCCTTATCTTTGCGGGGGTCTGACTCCTTCGCCAAATTTAAGCTCTCCGATTGGCTGGTGAAAGAAAAATATTGATTTCTTATTGGTTTGCTCTATTTGACTTAAAGGAAAGATATATCCTTCTCAAGTAAATAAGGAATATTGAAAAATTTCTGGATGTTTGACAGCGGATATTTTAAAAAATCTGTCTAATGCTCGATCTCGCCGTTTATACGAATTCATATTTTTCTTTTACAAAATGGCATTTCATTGTAATGATTTGAGGTTCCTGCAAGGCCCAATACAGATCTTTGTTAGGAAGTTCACGCTACAAATAGCGAATATGTCGAATAGCTTTCAGTTTTCGTCTTGTCGAGTAATATGGATAACTCCGTTACCTCGCGTGCGCTCGTCAAAATGAGAAATCTACCGAGATAAGGTAAAGATTCATGTCGATCAAGTATACCAAGATTTACTGTATGAATTTACGTCTAACAAACAGCCAATGCATAATACTAGATCTAGGCGCGTAAAGAAGATTCATATATTTGTAAAATCATGTAATCCATGTCTATGTCAAACAGTACAACGTAAATCGTAATCATGATTACTCATCAAACCAGTATGGCAATTATATATAGCGTTATAAACAATATTGCCCAACTGTGATATTTATAGTGAAGTGTAAGCGGCATTAAGCACATAATATTTGGCATGTAGCATAGCTTGGAGCAATACTAGCTTATATGCTGTAACAGTTATGAATATTTTCAGTCTTACAAATTGACCGCATTCATGTTTTTATTCCATGCCTATAGGTGTAATTTCCTATTATTGCCCGTCATTTCGACATACATGTTTCAGCTATTAAAACTGATTCAGTAAGCATTTTTAATGCATACTTTTCGCGTATATTTTTTGTATAAATTTCGCGTCAGATGATAAGTTAATAATTTTTGAAATGGGCGGCGTTGCAAGCACGCTCGGCGAACGTAACACCGCAGAAATTGGTGTTTATGAAGTTTCAACCCGAAAATCTGATCACTGGTTCACATCGTGTATTGTTGTATGCTGTCAAAGAGAAAACTATTGAATAACTTTAAAAGTTCGGTTTTTCTTCCAAATACGCATTCTGCAATCTTTTGACAGCTCATCATACACATCTGACAGCTGTGAAATGGCCATTTTGAGGCTTAAAGTATACACAAGATTATTAATTCAGATGATTCGTTTTAGCCGTGTGCAAACTTTAAATCTTTTGTGCAAGACATATTTTGTGTAGTATTTATAAATCTTTTTTCTCACCAAGTTTGAAGCCTAAGTATTGAGAATTGCGGCTAAGTATTTTTCAATTTTACCAATTTCCGCGGTGTCGGCGAACGTGCTTATCGACGTGATGGAGCTATATATGCTCCTTTGATGTAAACATCCGTCTTCATTGCTCTACTCGGCCATCATATCATTAAAACTACAATACATAGTAAAACAGAATCGGTAGCTACACTAGCTCTCAGTCACAGAAGAACCGCACATTATTTTGCCGGCCTTTTGCATTGCTAGCCCATGCATGCGATTTCGGTTGAGACGTTTTTTTCATTTATCGCAATGACCAAATTGCAAGCTCGTTGCTGAGGCTTTCGTACGTGTACAGGTGTGCATTTTAATTAAACGAAAGCATGCACCGCTAGCTTCGGTAAAGTTAAGGTTTAAAAGAATACATAAGATTTCTGCTGCAGCCATTATCGTCAAGTTTTATTTACAGAGTGTTGTAACCCAGATATTATCGACCACACATCGCACAATAGGCAGTTCCCTTTTAACCCAATTGCAAGAGAAAGCATTCATTACGTAATCGCTCACGAACTTGTAAAAATAAAATTACATAGTCAACTTTCCCGCTTATATTGACCAATAATTTTTTACACGACGAATAATCTACGTGTCTCATATAGGTTCCCACTTTTTAGCTCGCCTGCACTTTAGTGCAAGAGAGCTATTGCTATAGTCTTGGCGTCCGCGTCCGCGTCCCCGTCCCCGTCCCCGTCCCCGTCCCCGTCCCCGTCCCGTCCCCGTCCCGTCCCCGTCCCCGTCCCCGTCCCCGTCCCCGTCCCCGTCCCCGTCCCGTCCCGTCCCCGTCCCCGTCCCGTCCCCGTCCCCGTCCCCGTCCCCGTCCCCGTCCCCCGTCCCCGTCCGTCGTCCACACTACATGATAAGTAGAATGTTAAGATGCCACTTTTATTTTCCCATTATTTTCAACTTATCTACTTAAGGAGTCTATTTGTTGCAAAAGAACCATTTACCAGGGGGGAGTGAACATTATACAACAAAATATAATGATAAGGTCAATGTTAACATGCTATATTTTTTCTATACTTTGGCTTTACATCAGAGGAATCATTATCAATATAAGTCATCAATATGCATTGTGACTATTTAGTGCCATTTGGTACGCATTTATACAATAATAAAGAGAGTTTTGTTCAAAATTATCAAATGATAAGGTGAATGTTAAGCTAATTAGCATAATGATAAGGTCAATGTTAAGATGTTATATTTTTTAAATATTATGGCTTTGCATTGGAAGATTCTTTATAAATATAGCTCATCGATATGTCTTGTGACTATATGGTGACATTTAGTACACATTTACACAAAAATAATGGGAATTTTGTTCAAAATTATCAAATGATAAGGTGAATATTAAGCTAATTAGCATAATGATAAGGTCAATGTTAAGATGCTATATTTTTAGCTCGCCTGCACTTTAGTGCAAGAGAGCTATTGCTATAGTCTTGGCGTCCGCGTCCCCGTCCCCGTCCCCGTCCCCGTCCCCGTCCCCGTCCCCGTCCCCGTCCCCGTCCCCGTCCGCGTCCACACTACATGATAAGTAGAATGTTAAGATGCGACTTTTATTTTCCCATTATTTTCAACTTATCTACTTAAGGAGCCTATTTGTTGCAAAAGAACCATTTACCAGGGGGGAGTGAACATTATACAACAAAATATAATGATAAGGTCAATGTTAAGATGCTATATTTTTTCTATACTTTGGCTTTACATCAGAGGAATCATTATCAATATAAGTCATCAATATGCATTGTGACTATTTAGTGCCATTTGGTACACATTTATACAATAATAAAGAGAGTTTTGCTCAAAATTATCAAATGATAAGGTGAATGTTAAGCTAATTAGCATAATGATAAGGTCAATGTTAAGATGTTATATTTTTTAAATATTTGGCTTTGCATCAGAAGATTCATCATAAATATAGCTCATCGATATGTCTTGTGACTATATGGTGACATTTAGTACACATTTACACAAAAATAATGGGAATTTTGTTCAAAATTATCAAATGATAAGGTGAATGTTAAGCTAATTAGCATAATGATAAGGTCAATGTTAAGATGCTATATTTTTTAAATATTATGGTTTTACATCAGAGGAATCATCATAAATATAAGTCATCGATATGCATTGTGACTATTCAGTGCCATTTGGTACACATTTACAATAATAAAGAGAGCTTTGCTCAAAATTATCAAACGATAAGGCAAATGTTAAGCTTATTAGCATCATGATAAGGTCAATGTTAGAGTTATCCAGAGTTATCACGCTCATTACGATTTTCATGGCTATTGTGTAGCCCTGTTTTTTTTTAGTTCAAAGTTGTAGCTGAATCATATTTAACGAAACTATTTGTACAACCCTAAGCCAAATGAGAAACTTTCAAATATTTTCACCTGTATGCTACCATTTGTTTGTATTGTACATGTACAATTATAAATTATGAGATTGTGTTGTGACATGCCGTATCAAAATTCAATCGCTTAATATAGAAATCATTCAGGGAGTGAAAAATATAAAACATAGTCCAACGTTAAAGTTTAAAGAATATTGTCAGATAATTCGCAATTACAAGCTTTTGCACATAAGTATTTATAAGTAGAAAGCCGATAGGCTAAGCGGAATGCAAAGGCAAATGGCAACGCATGTGACATATATTTGCATATTTTTATGTAGATACACATGCAAATATATTATTAAAGCACCTATAAGATTTATGTACATACCTTTTCGTTGTTTGATGCATAATCCTTTTTTGTGTAGATATAAAAATCCAATCTTGTTTATTTCATAAAGCTAGGCGCACACACGACGATTTTAGTCGGCCGATTCCTGTCTAGATTGTCTAAATGGATGTTTTCATCAAAATGTGGCGACTGGCGATCCATACTTGGTCATAATATTAGACCAAGTAGACTCGCGTACACGCGCGGCGCGCGAGGAAAACATGTCTGGGCAAGGGCTGCCTATATGTCTAAACCTGAATGGACCAACTACCGTAAAATCGTTGTGTGTGCGCCCGGCTTAAAGCAGAGACTTTTGCCTGGTCCGTTAACTTACCTGTTGATATCACGTTCGCGGATTGCGAGAAACGGAAGAAATATTGGTCACAAATAAAACTAATGTAATTCCGAGGCCAGTTTTGGCCAGTAATTCTGAGGTCACAACTAATATCTGAAGTTTGTGCTTAATATTACCTTCCAACGCGGATTTTAGCCTTGTAATTTGTAATAAAAAGATCGGTAATTTGTGCTTCATACAGATACCTTTCATACAGAGTTTAGCCTTATTCTAGACAAACAGTGCAGGCGAGCGTTAGGTGATTTCAGCACCTCTCTGGTTTAAATATTATGGCTTTACATCAGAGGAATCATCATAAATATAAGTCATTGATATGCATTGTGACTATTCAGTGCCATTTGGTACACATTTATACAATAATAAAGAGAGCTTTGCTTAAAATTATCAAATGATAAGGCAAATGTTAAGCTTATTAGCATCATGATAAGGTCAATGTTAGAGTTATCCAGAGTTATCACGCTCATTACGATTTTCAGGGCTATTGTGTAGCCCTGTCTTTTTTAGTTCAAAGTTGTAGCTGAATCATATTTAACGAAAGTATTTGTACAACCCTAAGCCAAATGAGAAACTTTCAAATATTTTCACCTGTATGCTACCATATGTTTGTATTGTACATGTACAATTATAAATTATGAGATTGTGTTGTGACATGCCGTATCAAAATTCAATCGCTTAATATAGAAATCATTCAGGGAGTGAATATATATAAAACATAGTCCAACGTTAAAGTTTAAAGAATATTGTCAGATAATTCGCAATTACAAGCTTTAGCACATAAGTATTTATAAGTAGAAAGCCGATAGGCTCGGAATGCAAAGGCAAATGGCAACGCATGTGACATATATTTGCATATTATTTATGTAGATACACATGCAAATATATTATTAAAGCCAGTTAAATTGTAGACAGGGCCCTATAAGATTTATGTACATACCTTTTCGTTGTTTGATGCATAATCCTTTTTTGTGTAGATATAAAAATCCAATCTTGTCTTTTTCATAAAGCTAGGCGCACACACGACGATTTTAGTCGGCCAATTCCTGTCTAGATTGTCTAGATGGATGTTTTCATCAAAATGTGGCGACTGGCAATCTATACCTGGTCATAATATTAGACCAAGTAGACTCGCGTACACGCGCGAGGCGCGAGCGCCGCGAGAAGGAAAACATGTCTGAGCAAGGGCTGCCTATATGTCTAAACCTGAATGGACCAACCATAGGAAGCCCAGACAAATGAGTTGAAGTTAATAAAAGTCCGTAAAACACTTGAGATATGTGTTAAAATTAATTTATGACGTTATATTTCCGCCAAAATTCAAGTTTTACATTTTTGGATATGTTTTGGTATTTTGCTTGTATTTCGGATGCGATATTCAACATTTACATGATGAAATATTCAAAATATTTATACATTCAACTTCTGTCGAGCATTCGACATTTAACTTTTTTAATGAGCATTCAACATTCAACTTTTAGTAAGCATTCAACATTCAACTTTTAGTAAGCATTCAACATTTTATGAGCATTCAACATTCAACTTTTCATGAGCATTCAACATTCAACTTTTAGTAAGCATTCAACATTCAACTTTTAGTAAGCATTCAACATTCAACTTTTCATGAGCATTTGATTCAACTTTTAGTAAGCATTCAACATTCAACTTTCAGTTTTCTGAGCATCCAACCGCAATCCAAAAAAAATATGTCTGCTTTCCCCGGTAAAAATGGCGGGAAATCAGAAATGCAACAGTTAAGCTTTTAGGGTGGCAAAAGGTTTGTCCAAATATTATCCTTCGGCGTGAAGCATTCGTACATCAAACTCGCTCGAACCTCGCGCTACATTCTTTATATTTTTACGAAACTAACTTGGTCAGTTCCTGATTATGGAAAATGTAATATATTTACGCGATGCAATACTGGATGTGATTAATGCGATCCAGTTATACGAAAGCTCTAGCGACCCATCAACTGATTTACAACGGGTACTTATAAAATTAGATTATGTTCAAAGAATTGCTGTAAACCTTGATATGGACGATAGTATAACGCACGTTATTGGTTGGGCAGTCAATGTGGTTACAAGAATAGAGAATAACAATCCTAATCATGAAAGGTACAGGGTATGGCAACAAAGAGGTGGACGAGGGAGGCCATCTTACGATATAAGTGAGGAACAGCTATCATATTTGCTGGAAAAAGGATTCCATGTAGGAGACATAGGTTATATTCTTGGAGTGAGCACTCGCACCGTAGAGAGACGTATGTCCTGTTATGGATTAAGCGTATCAGGTAAAATGATGTAATATGAATTTTAGTAATTTATCAATATGCATAAACGTCCTTCTTTTAATTTTTCTTGCATCAAGGTATGTATAGCCCCATTGCCGACCAACACCTCGATGAAATTGTAGCCACCGCAACCAGGCAACATCCACAATGGGGAATAAGGATGATGAAAGGCTTCCTTCAGGGAAACGGAATTAGAGTTACATGGAAGAGGGTGAGGGAGTCATTACTGAGAACGGATCCTATTGGGTTGATGCAGAGATGGTCACAATCAATTCAAAGAAGAGAGTACCGTGTAAGGTATCCCTTATCGTTGTGGCACATTGACGGAAACCACAAACTGATAAGGTTATAATAAGTCTTTAGATCACAATTCCTAGCTTATACTGTTAATAACTAAAAGTCCAGCATTGCAGCCACTGGGCTTTCTACCAGGGATGTGGAAAAGGTATTTTTTAATATACTGCTAATCAATTTTGGCAATATATTGCAATATAGATGGAGAATTGTTGTACACGGTGGAATTGACGGGTACTCACGCCTTCCTGTCTACCTCAAAGCTTCTAACAACAATAAAGCTGAAACGGTACTGAATTGTTTTCAAGAGGCTGTTGCCGAGTACGGATTGCCATCTAGAGTGAGATCCGATAAGGGTGGGGAAAACGTAGAGGTTTCTGCATTCATGTTGAATCATTTGCAAAGAGGTCCTGGTAGAGGAAGCATGATTACAGGTATGTGGTAGTCTCATTTTTTGACATTAAAACCTCTTTCAAGCATGAAATATTGAAATGGTTGTTTATAGATAAATTAATTTTTCAACTTCAGGAAAAAGTACACATAACCAAAGAATAGAAAGGCTGTGGCGTGATGTGTTCAATGGATGTCTTAGCCTTTTTTATGATTTATTTCAGTATTTGGAAAATCAGCTTCTGTTAGATCCCAACGAAGACGCACATTTATGGTGTCTTCACTATGTTTTTTTACCAATCATTAACAACCATTTAAATAACTGGCAAAATGCATACATTCATCATCCATTGAGTTCTGTAAACAACAGGACTCCGATACAACTTTGGATAAGGGGTTTGACTGAAGCAAGGGGATCTGGCCGTGCAGAAGATATTGATTACCAGGTGAGTAATGTTGTATCTCTTGCTTGATAAACACAGCTGTTGGATTTGTGTTTGGATAGCTTGGCCGAGCAGACGGGGTTAATAAAATTTTTATTACTCTCTTAATTCAAACTATTGAAAATTCAATCTAATTATAACGGAAAACGATCTTTTTTTGAATTGGTTTCCGTGACCAAACGTTTTCGATTGAAAATAAATCTAATTGGTTAACTAATTTCACAATGACTGCACACTTTTCAATCTAAAATCAATCAAGTAGTTTGATTTTTTCAATTGGTTGAAAGATTAAATATTCGATCTTTTGAATTAAGAGAGTATATGCTATTACATGGCATTAGGCATTAATATAATTGAAACAAACAGGAAATGTGTATTCGTAGCCTATAACACATCAACTAATCGAAAATACCCATACATCAAATACTTCCCACCCTTTTGTTTAAAAATTTTCTTTTGATGCATTGGTAAAACCATGATTCAAGCATGTATTTTTTAGAATGATACTGCATATTATGGCGTTGACTGGACTGGGCCTGTTCCAGAGATAGAGCCAGAAATTGTCGACGTTCCAGACACAGCATGTCCGTTCGACAACCGACAATTACGGGCATTGCCACAAGTAGAGTCAATGACATATATTGACGGCATGGAAGTTTATGAAGAATTTTTTCACATGTTACCTCGATAATCGTTCTACTACTGCGTATAAAATCAACATGGAATAATAGAAACACAAGAAAACAGTTAAATTACTGTTATGCTTATTAGCTCTTAAAATGGACAGTATGTGTGTACCTTTTTAAATTTAAACACCTGGCTATATGGCAAGAAATAAACTCAAATGTATACTCTAATCTAAATTCTGATTAGGTGAAGTCAAACCCTTTGGACCCATACGTAAGAGCGATATCCATGTTCTTTTTGAAGTCTTCATAACTCTTGTGTACAGTAGGAAGGATGAGCCCCATAAAACAAGTCTCGGCCAATGGCAAAATAACATCTCTATCATCATTGAATTTGACCTGTAACAGTTCACTGTTGTACCCAATGACGTTTCCAGCCGTCCAAAAGCTGATTAGATCAATCAATTTTGAAGGTCCTTAAAAATAGAAGTATTATTTTTTAATAAGATATTTGTGAACGTTTTGACTAGCATTTGTGTATTCTTTCTTACCGCTATCCCGTGCCTCTATTTCTTTCAGATAGGTCACAAAATGTTCGGCCGTCCTTTTATTCTCTTCCGAAGCATCCTTGTCTTCGAAGGAGAGTGCGTCTAGCACAGTTTGTGCTAATACATATCTTTCTGCATCCGTTGGGAAAACTGCATCTTTGAGGACAGGCGCACGCTTCAGAAAGGAAACAAGAGATAGCTCTTCCATTCCTAAAACATTCGAGTTGAATAGACAGTAGACGTACATGTATGCACAATTTATTCACTTTCTAGTAGATATAATTTAAATACCTTTCGCTAGCTCGTCCAATTCGAACCTCCTCTTGTCAATGGCTTGGTACATGATCAACCCATGAATTATTATCTTTCTGCGTGAATTCAGCTCGTCAGTATCTAAACCCGCTTCGTACATGTATGGTTCCAAGGAAGTTCTCAAATCAGGTTTTATTGACTCTTCGTTAGGTACAGAATCCAACTATTTTGTAAACATGAAAAGAGACGAATAAAACAAGTGCAGAAACTAATGAGAAAGAAACAAATTGTAATTAATAGACGGATATTCGAGCGATGTGGGTGCGTGATATTCGTTTCCACCCTCTTAAAATAAAATATTCACCACCCCCTCACAACTTTTGTTGAAAGTGCATGTAAATAGTCCGACGTCCAAACTGTTCATAGAGTTTTAACACACGTTTAAACTGGCGATGTTCACGGCAAATAATGGGTTGCGCTTATTGACCAGAGACAAAAAAATTGCTTATAAATAAAGGAACTGGAAGTGACCAAAGAAACTGGAGGGATGTTGCCTCATCGTTTACAAAGCACTCTTCGTTTTCATGATCTTATTGTGTATTGGATCTCTCTTCAGTTATCGTATACAGAGGAAGCAATAGAGACAGCCATTAATAAAAGAAAATTTCTTTTGAAAAGAATTTTCGGGGACACTCGTTCTTCCGACACACTCGGAGATAGTGACAATGACACCGAATTACTTGTATATAATATAACATGTCTAAACTTTCGAATAATATATGTACGAGAACTCCTTATTAATGATATACTCGTAAACTTGTTAGTTTTTCAATTAAAATAAATTTGTTTTTTCAAAGTATAATCATGTGTATTTGTTCCTTGCATCGCTTGCAAAGTTTTAGGACTTGCATTCAGAATTACACACCCCTATTTATCCACATAGTAGAAAATCCAAATGAGAAAATCCAAATGAGAAAATCTCTGACAAAAGTGAATCTTTTAATTAGTTTCACCCTAACAACACATTGCAACCAGTATGCTTTAATATAGCTCATTAGTTCGCCACTTTGCGCCAACTCATTTCAACACACAATTAGTTCGCCACCTTACGCCAACTCAAAAATCCGTCCCGATCGGCCCCTATATTACTACAATTACCTCTGCTATCATTTGCCTCAGCTCCATGTCAGGGACGTCTTCAATAGAGACAGGCAATGATTGTGTGTCAGCTGAACTTTGATCAGAACTCAGGTATGATTTGACTGCCGGAGACATTCCATGCAGACCAGGTCCACCATGAAGGACGGAATGCCCAAGCATTTTGCCCAGAACTTTGTACATCCCCGTTAAACGCATTGATTGATTATGAACGGGGACACGATGATCAGCCTGCCCTTCAAAAAACAACAATCTTTTCGAACCTGATGAATAAATCCCTTCATCGAGAATATCCAACACTATTGTGAGGAACTCTCGAGTTGGCCCGTTTCCAACAGCATCCTCTTCTTCGAAGCGCACTCGAAGTCCAGCTTTAAGATTTGTGCTTGGAGTTTTGTAAAATCCAATCACATCTCTCTTTAAATGGTTAATACCATCAATCCTGCTGAGAAACACTCTTTGTTTGGGTTGATTTTCATCGAGATTCTCTTTTCTATACAACTTCAAAGCAGCCATGGAAGTAGTAATCTTATCCACATCACTGGTCTTATTATCTCCAAACGTGGTAACAAGCAATTGATAATCATTATCAGAGCAGTTTCCAACATCAACGATATCTAGTAGAATATTTCAGTGAATGAAGCTATATGTTAATATGCAATATAAATACAGGATATTACATAATGACGAGAAGATATGGCTTATGTTGTTCGTTGCAACATATTGCCCAATGGTTCCTGTTGCCACTCGAACATCAGGGCCGTAACAACAGTAGGCGCAATAACTGGGGGGATATATACTGTATGCATATATCCATGTTCACATACCATCAAAGCAATCTTTTACAAAAGAAACCAGTAGGGAAGAACAAGAATACTATATAAATATACACTTCCCCATACACTTCCCCAATTATCGCGTAAAACTCTCCTATTTCAATTCTTTTTTACACTTTTTCATAGTGTTGGTATGTCCTGATAGCTTGAAAGTTCACAAACAAATTTATATTTCCCTGAAACTGTAAGGTTTTCAATCCAAGAAGAAGGCTTATCTTGAAACATGAAAATGCGTTCAAAATAATTCAATGATTTTTACCTGGTAAAAGTTGCTGCACAGCTTCTGCTACATCCCAATTAACAGAGGAAAGTGCAATTGTATTTCTGTATCTGAGACACTTGGCAAAATTTCCTGTATTGTTTCAACTGAATGTGTGGCATCTGATGATCTAAATAAATATTTTCAGATATAATGAATATTTGAATGATTATAAGATAATAAATGAATATTTTATGTTTGTGTGGCAAAAACAATATATTCAATGTTCTGTAATAAAAACCATTAAGTCATAATGATTACATCTTTTTACCTGTTACTAGTTGTTTCATCAATTGTTGTTTGCCGCTATGAAAAATCAGAATAACAATAAAAAATAACATTTATAAAAAACTGTTGGATAATTATCATTGGGTGTCATAATAATAGGCCCCAAAATATTTATAAGTTGAACAAAATGCAGATTATTTTTTAATTAAAGTGTTTAGTCAGTACCTTGCTTGAACTAGTTTCGTTATGTACGTTATGAGTTTCAGTATGCTCACGAATACTACTGAATGGGATATCCATACCACAAACAAAGCATTTGAGAGCAGGTTCATCCATAGTTGTCTAAATCAATTAGAATTTTTGTACTTATTGAATAGGATTTTTGATGTAAGACTATTTAAAAAATAATAATTTAAAATAAATAATTCTGGGAGAGAGTGCAATTGGAAGCCCAAATTTGTCCCAAATGATTCAAATGGCCTCAATTGGTCGATTGACAAAGGCCAACGCCAAAATCTTATCAAAATACATGTATACCACTAACATAAAGAGATGGTGAAACTACATACTGTACTGCAAGGTTTAGCAGCAACACTATAAATTGATTGTCTCACTAATTTTTTCAACTATGATTTATAGGACCCTAATACATACCAGGCTCATGTCCATCAAGCTAGTCTCCCCTTCCATAGCAAGCTCACTTTCCAGTCCAGAAGTAGATTCTAGTTTCAGAGGTATGTCCTTTTGGATAGGACGCAGGTATATTTTTGCCTGTCCACATAAATCTTTTAATCGACTGGCTGAATGCGGAGGCTTAATGATGTGGAAACCAGCATCACTTCCACCACCTCTTTGGTATAATAAAATATCAAATCCTCCCACTTCAGATAGCTGGGGATAATTTTCAAAAATAGTGGCATAAACAGATTCATTTTCAGTAAAAGTTAACCGTTTTTCTCCCAGAGATGAATTTGCAAGATCAGTTCTCTCCTTGACTGAGGTAGGTGGTTTGATAGCATTCTTTGATGGGAGACAAACAAATTTGATAGTATGAGTAACTTGCTTCCTTTTCTTCACAGACTTGGTTTTAGAACTTGAGCTAGTATTTGGCCGTTTCCCAAAATTAAATAGGCGTCTTTGCTCAAGCAGTGCACTTGATGAAATAGTGTTGTGGGGTGCAGTGGTAACTGTAGTATGACTGATTTGTGAAGTCAGCTGAGGTTGATTTGTAGCAGGAGTTGCTGCAACAATGTTAAAAAATTTAAAAACGATCTTGGTAGTGACAAGCACTCAAACAAAAAATCTTGGCTAGACTGCAGTTTAACAGACACTTTGTGCTGCTTAGTATTAGGGCTAGAATCAGGAATTTAAGTCTGCAATATTATTACTTAAAATGTAGACAAGGTGTCCACTAAAGTGCACTTGAGCCAAATTCTTATTAATGACAATTTGAGCTAAATCCAAGTCAACAATATAAGACACCACCCTGAAAAAAAGCCAGGAACTGATTACAGGTCCTACAGTGAAACTATGAACTATTATGTACAGTTCTGGCTCAATTATCAAATAGTATGATAAAATGCTTTATTCAGCAGCAGTTGTTGATGGTCACTTTAGCATGGTAGGAAATGTATTTGCTAACTTTTTTCAAAAACTTTTTCCCTACTTTTTACAAGTTTTACCCTTTGGGATTAGTGGCCTGGGGTGGTTTTCATGTTTAAAGTTGGGTTTATATTTAGTTTTTAAGGTTCTCATACTTACTGTATAACCACTTAAGGGGCCACCAACAAATAGATTTTGTTTAGCTTAGGATCTGGGATTAGTCAGAATATTTGGGTCTTTTGGGGAAAAAATGACATAATAGTTATATAAAATTAGCAAGATCTAGACCGTACTGGTCAGTGATGGAGTAAGGGGGAGGGGGTCCAAACAAATATATATTCGAACATGTGATGACCATTGATCGACGAAATTATTTGTCGACGGCTCCTAAGCGGAAATCATGTAAATAAGGTAACCAATGCATCGATGATTTCAGTCATATCACTCATCTGTTTAATTTGTTATCTCCACTTCAATTATAAATCTTACCAAACTAAAAGAACTAGTAGCATAACCAGCCCGATTATTTCGTCCCGCCATGCAAATTTGAAGTCATTTTCATTATTCATTATGGTTTATGAACACCAAAACATTTGCATAGCGGGATAAATAGTCGAGTTGGCTACGCTACTGAAAAGTACAGCACACTACTTACCGAGACTGTGAGTAGGTTGTTGCATGTTGGATAAAACATTTGCCAGCCTAAAAAGTTCATCTTTTACTTCCTTTAAGTTTGGATTTGGACTGCCTCTTTCATCATTCCCCGCCATTTTCACCAGAGAAAGCCACGGCCAACGAGAAAGCGCAAAAAGCAAATGGTACGGCTTCCACTTCCGAGAAAATTTGTTTCCATCCCAATAACTCACAATTTTCTTTCTTTTCCGACAAAATTTCCTAGCAACCCCCAAGGAGATGCTTTGCTTCCCCGGCCCCGGAGGCACAGGAAGAACAAAGTAGCACAGTCCTGAGGCCATGTCAATGGAGAGGACAACCTGAACTTACACTTCATGTTGTTAAATATTTCCAACCTCATTTCAACGCCTGTTTATTGATTCTCCTTTACTGTAATTCACAGAGGCGCAAATCGTGGGGGGCATATTCATAATATTCATGCACACAAACCGTAAAAACAATCGATTTCAAACAAAAAAAAAAGAGTGATGCGAAACATGAATATATGAACATGGTCCCCCCAATTATCGAGCGATTTCACAGTTCAGAAAGCATAATAATTACGGCTGCCTGGCCAGGGGTGTGCAGAAGAGACCGCCTCGTTCCGGAATTGTTTCTTGCACCTCATTCAAGTAAGCCCTGAGAACGAGGTTGAATGTTTTGGTTGGGATTTGGATTTGGGGGAAAGGAATTTTTTTCCATATGTAAACGCTGTTCTGGCAGACTATCACGTAGTCCTATGCAGGGGCGTAGGAACCAGGGGGGGGCCCCCAACTTTAAAAATCACAGAAAAAGTGCCCTTTTGCCGAGGTAAAGTGCCTTTTTTCTTTGTGGAAACGTCTATGCCAACGCAACAATATAATTCAACTTTAGCTAAGGCTAAAATGAAAAATAGCGAACTCGTACAATCGTACTTCCCGCACTGAATTTGCTACCGCGATTAACAATACGATGACTCAAGTGGATATAATCTCCCTACATGAAGTATTTCCCTCTTGTTATGAATTTTTCTAATTTTTTTGAAAATTTTAATGATATAGAACTATATGATACTTGTTTCTATGTTTCATTAGCATGTAAGACGTTTTAACAGTATACAATAATACGTGCCAACGTTAAATGCCCTTTTCATCAGGCAAGTGCCCTAGACGTTAATGGCCCCCCCAACTTAAATATGCTTCTACCCCCCTGGTCCTAAGTTGAGCCATATATTTTTGGATTGCGGTTGGATGCTCAGAAAACTGAAAAGTTGAATGTTGAATGCTTACTAAAAGTTGAATGTTGAATGCTCATGAAAAGTTGAATGTTGAATGCTCATAAAATGTTGAATGCTTACTAAAAGTTGAATGTTGAATGCTCATGAAAAGTTGAATGTTGAATGCTCATTAAAAAAGTTAAATGTCGAATGCTCGACAGAAGTTGATTGTATAAATATTTTGAATATTTCATCATGTAAATGTTGAATATCGCATCCGAAATACAAGCAAAATACCAAAACATATCCAAAAATGTAAAACTTGAATTTTGGCGGAAATATAACGTCATATTAATTAAAGTATGTTATATGCTACAAAACTACTGTTAGAACCATGTATGTAGCGTGCTCCAGTGGCGCTGCCATTTGACTATGCAACTAGTGACGTAACTTAATATAATATAGTAAGTTACGTCACTAGTTGCATAGTCAAATGGCAGCGCCACTGGAGCACGCTACATACATGGTTCTAACAGTAGTTTTGTAGCATATAACATACTTTAATTAATTTTAACACATATCTCAAGTGTTTTACGGACTTTTATTAACTTCAACTCGTTTGTCTGGGCTTCCTATGGACCAACTACCGTAAAATCGTTGTGTGTGCGCCCGGCTTAAAGCAGGGACTTTTGCCTGGTCCGTTAACTTACCTGTTGATATCACGTGCGCGGATTGCGAGAAACGGAAGAAATATTGGTCACAAATAAAACTAATGTAATTCCGCGGCCAGTTTAGGCCAGTAATTCTGAGGTCACAACTAATATCTGAAGTTTGTGCTTAATATTACCTTCCAACGCGGATTTTAACCTTGTAATTTGCAATAAAAAGATCGGTAATTTGTGCTTCATACCTTTCATACAGAGTTTAGCCTTATTCTAGACAAACAGTGCAGGCGAGCGTTAGGTGATTTCAGCACCTCTCTGGTACTCCATATTATGTAGTTCAGTATTAATTTTGTGGTATAGATATTGTGTTTTTATATGTTTTTCTACAAAAGTATAAGCCAACCGAGCAAGCTGGAAACGACGACAGTGATTTTACTTAACAGTTTAAGTATTTATATATATAAATTTGTTCAATAAAAGCGTCTGCGTAAAATTGACGGCATATTATATAATAATAATTATAATCATCGCCCTTGATTGCTGTAATGTAAATACAATGGATTAGATACTGACCAAATAAACCAAAAATATGCTTCGTTTGAACTTCGGACAATCCTGCAAGCTCGGTAAATCATTGCTCAAGGGGATGCTAATAATTCTCTCGGTACATATACTAGGAGTTACTATCACAATTTAAATGGAGAGAAAGAATAGAGAAATAGACTGTAACTCTTTGATACTGAGATCCTCTGGTGTAGCCGAAAAATATTTTAATTTTGTCCAGTGCATATTGCGGTCTGTGCCGAAAAGCACGCAAAAGAGTTTCGACGGACGCTACGCCGGCGCTCTCTGACCACAGTCGGAAAAGACGTATTGAACTTGAGGTATCTAAGGTGACTGTAAAGACCGGAGAAGGCAAGCGTTTGAAAGCGGTCAATACTTCAGACGTCGCCACTTGACCGACCGCAGACGGGAAAATCATCTTGACTTTTTCGGCATCGGGAATAACACTTGACAACCTTTGCACGACATAATTTATTATATCAAATGAATGTATCTTATTTAGACTGATTTATAGTTTACCTCTTACAATTGTTTTTGTGTCTTTGGTACAGCTCAAAATAATGTGCATATATGTGAAATATCTATAATACCTTAAGCCCCGTTTACAATACACTCGATTTATTTGCACGCCACGGCTAAAATGGGTACCCGTGCCCATCTCATTAGTGCCTAGCCTTTGTTTTGCTATTCTGAACGCTATTAAAATTGAGCACGGGGTGCCCATTTTAGCCATGCCGTACGAATAAAATGAGTGTAGTGTAAACGAGGTTTTAGTTTCATGTAAACGGGACTTTAGCCACATGCAACTAGTAAATACGTAAAATTATTTTCCCTATCATCATGCAAGGCTAAGACCGCGAGCCTCGTTCCCGCGTTATGGCTTATTTCCATACCTATTAGTCAAAATGTTAAAATATTTTTCATGCACGGGCTATAGCAGGTTGTTTTGCATCTTTGCATATAGCTTGTGAGAGTAAAACTTGTCAAAACGTAATTGTGACGTAATTACCGAAAAGGTCTATATCCCTTTCGCGCCCAGCTTGTATCTCCCCCCCCCCCGTTTTTCGCGTTTTCAACTGAAGTCTATAATATTATACTGTAAAATGATTACTTATAAAATCTTAATTAATATATAGTTTGAAGCGCCTGGGTACGAGGCTGTCAGGCTGATTAGATGCCCGAAAGCTTTGAGGTATTTGCTCTAACATGCAATTTAGGTTACGTGTCAGCAAACTAGAATATATATATATATATATTAATGAGAAAACATTCGCCATTATTCAGGTAATATTAAATTAAATTTGGCTGCAGTAATTTCTAGCCTGGTCGTCGGCTGTTTATTATAGAGCCAGGTGTATGAAAAAAATATTGAAGCCACCGTTGCTCTAAACTCCTAAAAAACTAAATTTCTCCAGTACGCGCGGGTATTCATAATATTTTGCATGTTTCTATATTCATATAATATACATGAATTAAAAGAATAAATAAACATTCCTTCTAACTTTTTTAAATTTTCAATCTCAATTATCTCAAGGTGACAGGTAATTTTGTGTATATTTGAATTTTTTGCACGTGCAGAAAAGCTGAACTACGAATGCTATTTACCAATTTTATTTTTAATCATGCATGCTGGGAGTGTATCAATTTCAAGCATTACCAAAATGCAATAGTGCACATATTGTCGCAAATTGATATGATAACAAGACGCCTGTTCTGGCGTTAACTCCGGCGTGCCGTGCACGTGCCAGTCTTCAATATAAAGCTTCTGAACATAAACAGTACAGTTGGTTCATACTCATTTAAATGCCTTGCCAACCTAAATGTTATTCGATCGCAAAATTCAGAAGCACATCGTACTTTAAAAAGTATAGAAGTTCAATTGTTCAAAAATGTAAATAAACCGCATGATACGTTCACTTTGTCTTACACTTTGCCTTTGGAATTCGTGCTTATTATAGTTATATTAAATCTTCAATCTTGTGCAAACTGCGACGTGTCAACGCCCTCATACACGACCACATCTTGTTAAACGGCGAAAGAGCAGCGATATTATCAAAATAGAAACTATATTTTTCACTAGTTGGTCGAACTCTCACTTATTAAATCAAATTTAATTTTAAGTTTAATTTTAATGTGTACCCCATCGATTCTCAAAGCGTGAATGCGAATACGCGTGTCTCGAGAAAAACTTCTCCACTCTTGATTTGTCCGAAAATGCGTATTGACTCGGTCTCGTGTTATTTTAAAATAAATAATTATATATAATTACATAATATAATATTTTAAATTTTTTAATCAAGAAATGAAATCTCTGTCAATTAATAACCTGCATTACTCTGCTTCATTACTGGTGATTTTACTGGTGATTTTCCTCCCTGATAATGTAATTTATTGTGCATTTAAAACTTCGTGTGAAAGACAGGAAAAAGAAGGCGTAAGAAAGATTGAACACTCTTGAGTTTAGACGCCGCTGCTCGTCTGACAGCAGTCAGAAAAGGGAAGTGTCAATATCAATACATTTTTACCAGACAAATAATGTATGTATCTTATGTGGTATACCTCTTTTGCTCAATATATTTGTGTTTTTTTAAATGATATTATATTGTTGTATTATTGTATCATAAAATTATATTAATTATATTATTTTATTATAAAATGATATTAGTAAAAAATGGAAAGTGCATGGAGGATGCGGATATCTATGAAGCTTTCCCCCACAGCCCCACTGGCCTGAATAAATTGAGGCCTGTTGCAAACGCTGTACTTCTCATAGGTGCTAAGCGTATTAACGAGAATAGATAATGAGGCATCTCAATTGATTTTCTAGTGTTTTTAATGCGTTGAGCACATGAGAAGCGCGAGCTGCACCAAGTTTGAAACAGGCCTGAATAATTCATTGTCTGTGTGTGTTCAGGATTTCCCCCAAACCCCCAAGACTACAACTCAAGCACCATGAACTTCGACATGTTCCCTTCTCTAGCAGATTAATAACTTCTGTAGCTAAATCCCCACAGGTGAAAATTTGCAAACAGGTCATTCATGTTTTAAGAATAGGTGATTTCAAAGGTTTTGGGTTTTTTATCGACCCCGCGGTATAACAGGTGACCATATTGATAGTGCATGGAGGTTCGGGACACGATTTTTGGCTATATACATGGCTACAAAAAAGAAGAAAATTGCGAATAACACAACCGAATGAAATTAATGCATGGTATGAGAGAGATTTTTTTTAATGACTATCAGAGTTTACCTATATTTTACAATTCATATGTATAGTACAGATAAAATTTGATAGCTGCGATGTGTATTTTTGCATTTCTCATATCACGGTGATATCATTGGTCAGTCAATCACTGATGGCATATTTTTTAATGTAAGCATCTGTGTTAGCGGGGTAAACCGAGCATTGAGAAGACAGAAAAAACAGGCGTCAATACGAGTGGCTTAAGTTTGTAGACTCGCCATTCTTCCGACAGCAGTCAGAAAGTGCGTATATTGGTCTTCTTTATCTGAATTAACCGTCCCAATTGTCGAATACATTTGCACGACAGATAATCCATGTAACCCATGCATGATAAATTGTTATAACGACATCAGTAAACATTTTTTAAATTTACAATTAAGTCTTTCTAAGTTAGGCCGGCGAACTTTGTATTGCCTCTTTTTAGACTAAAAAAGATTGATTTCGTTGGGTCCATCCATGACTACAATTCAGAAAAATTGGGACTGTAGCGATTGATCGGGCAGATGATTTCGGTTAAGATCGAGGTTCGTGAATGTTGCATGAGACTTATGGGTTCGTCTTGCAAATGTGACAAGAGGAATTACAACACGAATACGTGGAGAGCTTAGTTAGTTTGAGTTTTTGTTTTTTCTTTTCTTTAGTATTCGTCGTCGCAAGTGTGTTTTGGCGCGAAATATACTAGTATTTGAAATGCGTGTGTGACCGTGTTTATCCACGTCACAGTCTTGTCTCCCAATGTTGTGGTGCACAGCTTAGCGGGCTAATTTTCCGATGCGCGATTCGATTTCTCTCGCATGATACGGCAATTCCTCCAAGAGGAACAAATAAACGGTTCTTTTGATGCTGTTCGATTAAGTTTAGATTTAATTGGGGTAAGAATACATTTAATACATGTAGATTTTTGTCCTATTTTAAAAATATAAGGCTGCTATTTCGCCGTTTAACAAGATGTGGTCGTGTATGGGCGCGTTGACACGTCGCAGTTTGATTTAATATAACTATATAATATAAGCGCGAATTCCAAAGGCAAAGTGAACTCCAAATTGAACTTCTATACTTTTTAAAATACTGTGTGCTTCTGAATTTCGCGATCGAATTACATTTAGCTGGGCAAGGCATCTAAATGAGTATGAACTGTATTGTTTATGTTCATAAGCTTTCTATTGAAGACTGGCACGTGCACGGCACGCCAGCTAGAGTACTAGTTAACGCCAGAACAGGCGTACGTCTTGTTTTTTATATAGTTTCGATGAAACTTTATATTATTATCCATAATATTATTATTAAACTCTAAATTGTTATATATCCATAATATTTATTATAAGGACAATGAGTCATTAAAAGCAAATCAGAAAGAGCGAAAATCCTTTCACGACTGCAACAAGAACAATTACAACACAAATATGCGTTTAAAGAGGTCAGTTTGTTTACTTACCTTTGTCCAAAAGATATTATTCATGCGCAAAGTTTCAATGAAATTCTATATTATTATCTAGTTGGTTCTCGCTCACAATTAAAGTAAAATTTTATCCATGCATGTCTACCCCATCGTTTTTCAAAGCGTGAATCCGCTGTCTCGTGAAAACACTTCCACATTCTTGAGCAGTCGGAAAATGCGCATTAACTTTTCGTATACTTTTGAAATTAATACATCAAAAATTTGTACCCGACTAACAATCCCTTTTCCAATTGATAACCTGTATATTTTACTCCACTACTTGTGATCTCTCTGATCTTATTTTCCTGTAGAATTAATAATTATATATACTATAGTGAACCAGATAAAACTATAGTAAACTGCACTGTTCATAGAAGTTGAGAGTTGGATTATAAAATACAAAATAAATAGTGATCATTCTTTATTCTAAAATGAAAAAAATATTTACATAAAATAAAAAACCTCCCGAAGCCAGTTTATGGATAAAACTTCATTCACAGCAGACTGAAAGATCGACAAAATTCTTTGCACTTGGCTAAGAAGTACCAGGTGGTATATTCGTTCATCAGAATATAGTTATACAGATATTGCATTTTATTTGTTCATCGATCCATTCATGTATACACTTGAACAATAGTAAATTTCGTGTTCGGTTTGTTGTAGAAGGATTTCAGGATAAAATTATTTTGTTGAACATTGATTTGTGGGTGGAGGTATATTGAGTGCAGAAAACACAGGAAAAAAGCAAGTGTCTGAACGAGTGAGCACTCTTGAGCTTCAATAGCGGCTTCCGACCGCAGTAACAAACTCGTATTTACAAAATTTTATTTACTGCAGCCATGCAGTTTCGATGAAAATCCATTCATTTAACAGCGGGTTGTCACCTGTTGTAAAGTAAGTTAGTATTATATTATTTTTAGGAACGTCAGGAAAAAAATGTGCATGCATGGACATTATTCAAAAGGTGAACATTAAGTAAACAATACGTTTTAATAAAATAATAAGTATAGAGATTGAGCAGTCGCAAAAATGTATTGACCTTTATCATTATAGTACGTCGGCATAATAATCTAATTTAACAAAATAATAATACTTTATATTTCACTTTATGTTGCTTTATTGGCGGGGAATTTAAAGTGTATATACTTCTCACCAAATATGACTTTCAAATAGATTGGAAAATATTTATAGAATCCGGAAAAATTCATCTTCTCGTGCAGTATACAATTATTCAACAGTTATATAGCTGTGCTACAATTGATGCGAACAACCTCCACTGCATAAGTGTATTTTTATTTTTGTCAGTGAGTATATATATATATATAATTATATATATATATATATATATATATATATATATATATATATATATATATATATGTACTCACTGACAAAAATAACGCGCCACGCGCTCTCTGACTGCAGTTGGAAAGGACGTATTGAACTTATTGAACGGTATGTAAGGTGACTGTAATGCACGGAGAGGCCAGGCGTTTGAAAGAGAATGAATACTTGAGACGTCGCCACTTGACCGACCACAGACGGGAAAATCATCTTGACTTTCGATATCGAGTATACCTAACATTTAAAACTCATCAACAACTTTTGCACGACACATATCTAACGAATGTATCTCATTTAATTGGATTTATAGTTAATTTTTATACTCTATTAATATTTATACTCTATTATAGTTCTTCTGTGTCTTCTGTACAGATCAAATGTGCATATATATGTGAAATCTGTAATACCTTGGCCACATGCAGGCTGCAGCTATAGTGAATGCGTAAATTTATATTTCCGTTGCCGTTGATCATGGTAACCTTCCTTGTCCGATTGCCTAATGATGCTCGAAAGCCCTGAGATATTAAATTTTAATGTAACATGCAATTTACGTTGCGTGTCAACAAACCAAAAGAAATATATCTGTCTATATAACGCGGGACTGTATAGTGTAGCGAAGCCTCGAAATTATTAGATTGTATTAATTTTGATGTTTGCTGACTGTAATAACAGTTAATTTAGTAAGAGATGAATAATTATAAGTGAATGAAATTTCAGGGTGGGATGGTATCGTTAATTCGAATTTTCCATACTAGCTATAATCATTTGGTAGGTAAGGCCTAGGTTATACGACGCATTTTCGTCGAATGCAATTCAAACAATAGATAATGAAATGAAAATGAAGCTTGATGAGGTTCATCATCTCATTATCTATTGTTTGAGTTGCATTCGACGCGATCAAAATGCGACGTACATAACCTTGACCTAATAGTAAAATTCCGTTCTGATTCGCCGTAGCAAAAGCTCTTAAAAGTATTTTAACAAACAATCAAGGTTGGAGAAGACTGGCAGGCCTACAAGAAAATTTCAACGCCAGACCCTCTAACCGCAGTCGGAAAAGACAAATGGACCACCAACATAGATTTGGTGACAGTTGCGGAGGCGACAGTTGTAATAGTATACATAATAAAGTCGCCGAGAAATGATTTCATCAGCAATATTTTTAATTTAGATCCTCCATGTATCCGACAAACAGACAGCCTCATTATAATATCCATTAACCCAATAATCAAGTGGTCGGACACATCGACTATATATATTTGGGTGAAAACAGTCTAAAATCATTCGCTTATTGAAGTTTCTCAGTGGAGTTTCAAATTCTTTACCGTAAAGAAATTACAAATTGAGGTAAGCTGTTTACTTCATTGAATGTATAAAATAAGAAAGAGCTAGTGCACGATTTTTAGCTCTTTAACCGCCTGCTTTCAAATCTTTTATAACTTGTTAACAGTAAACGTTGCTATGATGACATTCAATACTAAACTATATCAAAAATTGTGAAGACTGTATATTATATTTATATATTTATATTAATATTATATATAAACAACTTCGACTTTACCCTTTATTATATTTAGCAAAAATGAATTATCGTCTCGGATTTTGTCTGATGCTGGTTCTCTTTGTGACTGCTTTCAGTGTTGAGGGTAGAAAACAAGGTAACATCATTTATTTTTGTTTCAGCATGTAATAATTATTTATGTTTCTTTTTTTTCTTTCTTACTTCTTCATTCTTTTTTAATTCTACATAAAATTATTCTAGACTACAGTGATATAAGCATTGGCGAACCACACAGCTATACTGCATGTTCATTTATATTAATTACGTATTTCTTTCACGTTGGAAAAATACCACAAATCCATAGGTCGTGGAAAAGTGAGATCAGTAAATGATTATAAAACTGAGATCACTAAAGAGAGTGAAAGTTAACCATCATTAAATGCATTGCCTCATCAACTCTGCTGACGGACAAATGAAAATCTATCATTGTCTGCAACAATATACAACCATCGTAATTATTGCCACTCTGATTTTAATAAATGAAAGTAATCACCATACAAAGATTAACTTTCACAACCCAACGTTCGACACTCCGGTCTATAGTTTCTACATCTGCAGAGGTGATTTGATGTTGAAACTCAGTTCCTTCCATCATTAAATGCATTGTTTCATCAACTCTACTTACAGGCAAATGAAAATATATCATTGTCGGCAACAATATACAACCATCGTAAATATCGCTACTTTGGTTTTAATAAATAAAAGTAATCACCACATAAAGATTAACTTTCACAACCCAACGTTTCGACACTGCACTCTAGTGATAATTTAAAAGGTGAAAGAAAAAGTAGCTACACTATTTCTGTCGCCCTCCAGAACGCATTTAATTATTTCATTCCTACTTTTTAAGGGCTTTTTTTTCCGAATCGAGTGATTTTAATTTTGTTTAACGTGATATTACACCGTATAGGTGCCAACCGTATGTACCAAAAAGATTGTGCCTATCCCAACGGGTGTGTTCCTTATTCAACAGTATGTGAAGGACAAAATGAGAAATGTTCGCCAGGTTATAGGTGCTGCAGAGTGTAAGTATTCAAGTTTATTTAAAGAATCCAATAATAATAATGGCACGTTGCTGTACATTTTTAAAGTGGAAGTCGTGCATGTCAAGGTTTTGTTTTCTTTTTAAATGTTGGTATTAATTTTTTTGAAATACGATGTTCTGTCTGAATATGTAACATGCACTAATTAGGTCCGTTCGCTTTTTAATGAATACGAACTAGGTTTATGTTTTGAAAATTTCGCGACATGTAGAATTTGGACAATTCTTACATCAGAGGTCTCTCGCATTGTTAGCTAACTGAGAGTGTTTAACTGAAAGTGATTTGACGAAACCTTGGCAAATTAAAGTTATCAATACAATATGAAAATAGGGTATCAAAAAACAATTTGATCTTCAACAAAATCAAAATCATTCATGCTCCTATGGGATTGCAATGATGTGTAAGAAAATTAAGTCGGTACTAAATTTTAGGGAATGTTACCCCAAACTATCTATATGGCAATGCACCTTTTCTAAATTGATCGCCTTGGGTACCGTGCCAATAATCTGAGATCACAATATTTTCCAAGCAATTTTAACATCGTTTGCCTTAATTTGAAATAAAATACAGCTTTGGATATAATAATGAAAAGTTTGGTTATAATAACTGCTCTGATTTCCTTATTCCTTACTCTTGCCTTTTTTTAGTGCCAATCTTTGATAGTCTCAACAGTTAGTAGTAGACTCAAAAGATAAAAAAAGGAAAAATAAAAATAGAAGGAAAAATGGTAATAAAATAAAATGTTTATAAAATATTTTGTTAAAACGTTTGTTGTGATCATTATAATGCATTCAAATTATTTTGCACGAGCTTCGGTGTGTAATTTCCATCAACACGCATAAAACACATGGCCAGAAATGCAGGCCGGTAATGGCGTTATGCTGAGGTGTTGGATATGTCTTGACGTCTTTGATATGAGTTGCATACCCCATTGATACGAGTTGTATACGTATTTGATATGTGATGTGTACCTCATGCAGCGCTGTAGAAATTGGGGGAGAGCGCTTTGGGGCAGAGCCCCACTTCTTAAATTCTTCTACTTTAAGAATTTTTAATTATCATTTATTAAGCAAACTATTACAGAAAACCTGGCTACTTTTTATTAAGTAGCATCAAAAATGTGATCCTTAATAGATCGATATATTTTTATGCTCCTAAATGTTCATCTTAGCTATAGGTTCAATTACTTCCACTGCGGATCTTGTTTAGCTGCTTTCATTAGCGCAGGCACAGCCGGCCAACTAATATTTTATATCTAAGGCTTAATAAGAGTTATGATCTATCATATCTGAGCACCTCAGTGGCGAGTTCTGAACATACATGACGTCACACAATAACGTTACCACAGCTCCACCCTCGTTAAGAAAGCCCCCCTCTGGTAAATTTAGTTCAGTACAAGATTTACATTTGTTGAGCCGTGCTTATTTCAAGACAATATTTCCCATATTCAACTCTGTTAACGTTTATATTGGGTTTTCAAAGAACTAGGCAATTTTATATGTTGTGATTGTAACCTTTCATCAATGAAAGTCAAAATTTCCAACATAAATTTTGTTTTCCCCAAGTGGTTTTTCTGAGAGACAGTTATATGTTTAGCTTTATTTTGTTCAGTTGCGCGTTCCTTTTTAAAAGAAAATGTTTTCCACGTTGTATTCTGTGTGTATTTGGTTTTAATTGGTTTTATGGTCTTGTTCTGCTCTTGTGCAGTAGGTAACGCTCCTAGCCATTTTGTACATAATCAGAATTAAATTTGATCAAAATAATATATTTGTAATTAATATTTTAGCAAAGTGGACATTAAATTACTCAATTTCATACAATTTTGAATTTTAGCTGTGGTACATGTGCCAATAAATTGTACGTAGTGTAATTTAGGTTAAAATATATAATAGTTATTGTCTCCGTAGATTTGTATCTTGCATGGGCTTTGACGCCGCTACTATTCCGACCGTAGTCACAAAAGTCATAATTTGAAAATTATTAGCTTTGTGTATCTTTGATAACTAATTTCCCTAATAACCAATAATTTTTTATACGACGAAAAATCCACGTGTCTCATATAGGTTATTATTTTACTCCATATATATCATGTATTTCAGTATTAATTTTGTGATCTTCCCATTGATAAAATGACACGGTAAAAACGCTGAGAACTGAAATGTGAAGAAAGGAAGATTGAGTTAGGTTGTATTGATATAATTATTATTTACGGCAGCCAGTTTCGATGAAAATCCATTAATCTAACATCGGATCTTACCATCACCTGCTTAAAGTAAGTTATTTTATTAGGAACTTCAGGAAAAAAGGGTGCAAGAACAATAACGTTCAGTAATTATGTAAACATTAGAGTAACTAATATGTGAATATTAGGTAACTAAAAAATATAAACTGTATAAAAATTATAAGTATAGACATTTAACGACAATCAGTAAAATTAATGTTCTCACGTGACCCTTCCTCCTCATTCCATGTGTGTTGACCTTTATTATTATAGTAAGGCGGCATAATAATTTTATTCAACAAATAATATATATAAACAATATAATGCATCCGAGGAAAATAGTGAGTTTTGTTTTCCCAAGAGTCTGAGTAAATACAATGGACAATCCTTCGATCTCTGTTCAAGAGGATACTGAGAATTCTCGTCACTCGAGCTTCTTGAAGCAACATACATCATACCAGGAGTTACTATCGCAATTTAAATGCAGAGAAAGAGTAGAGAAATAGGCTGTTACTCTGTGATACTGAGATCCTCTGATGTAGCCAAAAATATTTTAAATTTGTCCAGTGCATATTGTGGTCTACACAAAAAAGCACAGAAAAGAGTTACGACGACGCCACGCGCTCTCTGACCGAGTCGATCGGAAAAGACATATTGAACTTTAGGTATAGCTATAATGATTTGGTATGTAAGGGCTAAGTTATACGACACAATTTTGTCGAATGCAATTCAAACAATATTGTTTGAGTTGCATTCGACGCTACTAAAAGGCGACGTATAATTATAACCTTGCATGGCCTAATAGTAAAATTACGTTCTAATTCGCCGTAGCAAAAGCTTTTAAAAATATTTTTAACAAAAAATCAAGGTTGGAGAATATTTGGTATAGTGAAGACAGGCAAGTTTACATAAGAATTTCGACGCTATGCAGGCACTCTAACCGCAGTCGGAAAAGACAAATGGACCACCAACATAGATTTGGTGACAGTTGTAGAGGCGACAGTTATAATATATTATATGCATAATAAAGTCGCCGAGAAATAATTTCAGTTTCAATATTTTTAATTTAGTTCCTGCATGTATCCGACAAACAGACAGCCTCATTGTAATATCCATTAACCCAATAATCAAGTGGTCGGACACATCGACTATATATATTTGGGTGAAAACAGTCTAAAATCATTCGCTTATTGAAGTTTCTCAGCAGAGTTTCGAAATTTTTACTCTAAAGAAATTACAAATTGAGGTAAGCTGTTTACTTGAATGTATAAAATAAGAAAAAGTGCAAGATATTTAGCTCTTTAACTGCCACTTTTCAAATCTTTTATCCCCGAGCCGGTGCGAAGCATCGGGCGAGGGTACTGATTCCGCCCGGAGATTTTAGTTACGCGCGGGAATGCAATTGCGAAATGAAAGTTGTCCGCCATTATGTCATGGATGTTGGGCGTTTTTGTAAGTTATGCGCATGCGTAAGTTTAAGAAGAGTTAAAACTGGTAACTAACTGGTAACGTTTGGAAGCGTGCGATTGGCTCAATTAAAATTTTGGTTCGCGTCAGCATAACTGATATTTTGAATTATAAAACTTTTTCAAAAATATTTTTCATTTGGATGGTTTTAAAAATATACGGAAAAATTCAATCGTAAAATTGATTAAAATGTAAAGTAAATGATGCTTTCGGATCGAAAAACTTTGATTCAAATAGATGGAGAAAAATTTACGATTTTAAAGCATTTTTGGAGTGTTTTTGAACAGGTAAATAGGTGGATTTTGTATTTAAAAGCATGCAAGTATTTCGTAAGTTTAACTTGTAGATTTATCAACAAATGGGAAAGCATTTATTTTTAAAGGTGAATCTGTTTAAAAAGGAATTGAAATTTCGCTAAAAATTGTAGTATTTAAAACTATTCGTAGCACAATTAATGAATTACGATTGTAATTGAATGTGATAGCTCGAGAGTCGACTTTCTAATTGTACTTGATATAGAATTTTACTTATACGACTTCGACCATTCAGCAAAAATGATATATAGAATTTCACTAATGGAAATAGGTTTATTACTTCAGGCGAGGGATTTGCATGCATATCTAGTAACTTGTTAATAGTAAACGTTGTAATGACATTCAATAGTATAAACATTAAAAATTGGAAGAATATATTATATTATATATATTATATATATATAGACAACTTCGACTACCTTTATTATATTAGCAAAAATGAATTATCGTCTCGGATTGTCTGATGCTGTTCTCTTTGTGACTGCTTTCAGTGTGAGGGTAATACATCGTTGATTTTTGTTTCAAGCATATAAATATTTTTTTTTCTTTTTTTTTCTTTTTTACTTCTTCATTCTTTGTTAATTCTACATAAAATTTCTCTGGACAGTGATAAAAAACATTGGCGAACCATGGCCATACAGCTATACTGCATGTTCATTTATAATTATTAATTACGTCTTATCCTTTCACGTTGGAAAAATACCACAAATCCATAGGTCGTGAAAAAGTGAAATCAGTAATTAATGATTAAAGAACTGAGATCATTAAAGAGAGTGAAAGTTAACCATCATTGAAATTAATGCATTGCTTAATCAACTCTACTTAGAGGCAAATGAAAATATATAATTGTCTGCAACAGTATACAACCTCGTAATTCTCGCAACTCTGGTTTAATAAATTAAAGTAATACACCAACAAAGATTAACTTCACAACCAACGTTTCTACACTTCGGTAGTGTCTTCAACGAGAATGCACAGTCGTTAATCACGATTTATCCGAGAATAATTAAAAAGGTGAAAGAAGAAGTAGTGGTTAGAGTAATATTAGTAGTAAAATGACATGAAGTATAGGACGTAGAGGCGCGAATAGCAGAGAACTGAAACTGGCTTGAGACAGAGTAAATGTAGAAATATAGACATGTAAGGCATTAATCTATTGAAAAGATCACATTAAATATATTCTTTATACCTAACTCTTTATAACACTGGTGGCAGCGGTGGAATATCTGTTAAATTTTGATACGAAGTCGAAGTGTTTATTTGGTTTTATATACGAAGTAAAATGGCGTCTGTTACAGCATCACTTTGGGATTACACGGATGGATCTACAGTCGAGAGTCACCTAGATCAAGTTGAATCATATTTCGTAGCGAAAGGAATAGAAACTGACGCAAAACAAGTCGCGTGCTTGCATTTGTCATTAAAAGGGGAAGCTAAAGTGTTCTTTAGTCGTTTAGCAGCCAGTCAAAGAGACACTTTTGTTCATGCAAAAGCAGCATTGATAGAGCGGTTTCAATCAAAGAAAACTGTTACAGATTGGCAAAAGGAACTGGCTGACCGTCGCCAAAAACCGGGGGAGTCTGCTGTTGAACTTAAGTATTCAATACTTCAACTGGTTAAGAAAGCTTTTCCAGAGGTCACAGATAAGAACACATACGATTCTATTTCCCTGGCACACTTTCGCAACGCGTTGAAAGGTGATATTGCCCACAAATTGTCATGGGTTATGGCTGACACTGCGACTCTTGATGAGCTAGTACAGCGTGCAACGAAAATCGAGCAAACCAACTCAACAGTTTCTGCTGTTTCCACTAGCACCTCAGTCGGTTGAAAGTCCTGAGGTGGAGATCATGCAAAAGTTGGAAGAACTAACCACTAGTCAGCAAAAGTTGGAAGCATCTGTTGCTGCCATGCAGAGCAAAAACCAGAGCCAGCGATCAACAAGGTCATCAACCAAGTGCTTTAACTGTGGGAAGGTAGGGCATTTTGCTCGTGATTGTCGTTCAAGACCCTGGGTTGCCCGGGATGGCCAGAGAAGTAGCCAACCATTCTCTGGGGTATGCTTTCGATGTCAAAAGGCTGGACATCGAGCCTCGCAATGCAAATCCCCTAACCCACCGCCATCGGGAAACTAACAGGGGCTGGAGAGGATATCCAGCCCTCTCCAGCCACTTGCAGGACTGGAAACTATAATCGTTTGGTTTCAGCTACAAACATAGGGGATTCAACTTTTAAAAACATAGAGATTAAGGGAACAGTTGGGGGTCTACCTTGCACATGGTTGGTGGACACTGGGGCACAAATAAGTGTACTACAAGAGTCTTTAGCATCACAAGCTAGAGGGTGCAAATTGAACTGCAAATTTGCCCCCCATACTGTAGATGGTTCTGGGATGGGAACAGTTTATGATTTAGTCACTGATTGTCAAGCGGGTGATCAGCACATACCTCAACACCGGTTCACAGTAGTTAAGAAGTCAACTTACCCAGCAATTATTGGCATGGATTTATTGCCTCATTTAAAAATGCATTTGTCAATCGGCTCACAAGTATTTGTATCAGGCAATGATAAATTATCAAACCAGGACAGTGGTAACACAACCTCGCCTCGAATTTGTCGTATATACGCATCATCAACAGTGACTGTGCCCTCTAGGTCAATGCAGGTAATTGAGGGCAAACTGGACGGTGAGCTATTACCGGGTACTGTGGGTCTTATCGAATCTGCATGGGGGGAGGGGTCAGAGCGCTTTGGAATAGGATGTGGTAGAGTCTATGATGCAGTAAGAGAGGGTAATCGTGTTCTGCTGCATGTGACAAACCCTACTAATACTCCCCGTCAGGTAAATGCTGGTACAATTTTCGGACAGTTTACAACAAACATTGTGGAACCTGTTGTCATTAGTGAATTGGCCAAACATCCTGGTAAGTCTACTAAAGCAGATAAAGCGGACAGGGCACAAAAGGTTGATAAACTGGCTCGAGCAAAGTCAGATGAGTCACAATTATCAGCCAGCGAGAAACGACGACTTTACAAAATGATTCAGAAGAATGGGGATGTCCTTTCTATTGACGGTGAGACAGGTTTGACCGATGTTGTTGAACATGAAATACCCACCGAAGGAGCTCACCCAATTTCCCAACCACCTAGGCGGGTACCATTTCATAAATTAGCCGATGTAGAGGATTTCGTGCAGGATAGTCTTGCAAAAGGCGTTATTAGACCGAGCAAAAGCCCATGGTCCAGCCCACTCGTAATGGTGGGAAAAAAGGACGGCACAACCCGATTTTGTGTGGACTTTCGCCAATTAAATGAGAGCACAGTTGGAGATTCATTTCCCATTCCCCGTATTGATGATAGTTTGGATGCGCTGGGTGGGGCCAAGCTCTTCACTACGCTTGATTTAGCCAAGGGCTATTGGCAAGTCCCGGTCAAGGAAGCGGACCGTGCGAAAACTGCCTTCTCCTGTCACAAAGGTCTATTTGAATTCAACACCATGCCTTTTGGTCTTAAGGGGGCTCCAGCAACGTTCCAAAGGTTGATGACATCCGTATTAGGCGAACTTAATTGGCAAATACTTCTTATATATTTGGATGACGTCATCATTTTTTCGCGCAGTTTCGAAGAGCATTTGGTGCACCTTCAGCTTGTTTTCAACAAGCTGAGAGTGGCTGGTTTGAAATTGAATCCATCGAAATGTGTTTTTGCTCGTGCAGAAGTTCATTATTTGGGGTTTGTGGTCGGTTCAGAGGGAATTAAACCCGACCCAAATAAGAATAAAGCGATCCAGCAATTTCCACGGCCTACCACTGTCCAGGAAGTTCGCCGGTTTGTTGGACTTGCCTCATATTATCGACGTTTTATTGATCGTTTTGCAGATATCGCCGCTCCGTTACACGAACTTACCCGAGCAAATGTTAAATTCTCCTGGACAGAAGCATGTGACATGGCATTTTGCACTCTGAAACGCCGGCTCACATCTCCACCAGTTCTGGTATATCCCGACTTTAAGCAAGAATTCACTGTCGAGACAGATGCTAGCGATCTTGGCCTGGGTGCGGTTTCTTACACAAGATAAAAAGTAATCGCTTATGCATCCCGAACACTTACTACCGTCGAAAAGAATTATTCCGCCACAGAAAAGGAATGTTTAGCTGTCGTTTGGAGTTTAGACCAATTTAACATGTATTTGGAAGGGAGACACTTTACAGTCATCACGGATCATAAGCCATTAACATACTTGCGACAACTTAAAGAGCCTAGAGGAAAGCTAGCCAGATGGCGCGTCTGCCTTGATATTTACGATTTCACCATTCAACACCGTCCTGGAACGTTAATGACTGTTGCTGATGCGTTAAGTCGTGCACCCATTCAAGCGGTAACTATTGACGGGGTATGGACAGATAGAGAATTGGGCGCGCTTCAGATGGAGGATGCAGATATTGGCGTGATTTATCGCTGGGTTGCTACTCGGGTGAAACCAAAGAATATCAAACGTCATGTTAACAGTTTTATCAAGACACATGGCAAGAACATCAACCTGGTCAACAACGTACTAGTTCTGAAAACAGCACGTCATGGACGGAACATTGTACAAACGATGATCCCGCAATCGGAGGTACCACGTATACTACAACTCCTTCATGACCAAGCAGGACATTTTGGTGTCGCCAAGACCCAACATAATGTTGGAACCCGATTTTTTTGGTTTAATTGGAAACGTGATGTGCAGGATTGGTGCCGTTCCTGTGAAAGTTGTCTTCAAAGAAAAGGGGTGCAGAAAGCAGACCGACCACCGGTGGGAGAGCTGCCCATTCCTAAACAACCTTTTCAATGTTGGCATATGGACTTTGTTGGCCCTTTACCCAAGACACCACGGGGAAATAGGTTCATATTTTCCCTTACCGATCCAATCAGCAAGTGGGTAGAGGCTTTTCCAGTACCAGATCAAACGGCGAAGACCACTGCTGATGTAATTTTGCGAGAAATTGTTTGTCGATATGGTATCCCAGAAGTTCTACACTCCGACCAAGGCAAGAACTTTGAGTCGGAATTACTAAAAGAGCTACACAACCGACTAGATATCCGACGAAGTCGCAGCGCACCGTACAATCCCCAGTGCAATGGGCAGGTAGAACGGATGAATCGGAATATTGCAGAGCGTTTAGCAATGGAAATTGAAGCCGAGGACCAAACGGACTGGGACGAAAAACTGCCGATTGCATTGGCCGCAATTAGGACAACAAGTAGCACAACGACGGGAGAGACGCCATTTTCTGTGATATTTGGTTTCACCTGCAGAAATAAAGCTGATATGATTGGCACTGAAAAACTAAACCAGCTCAAAGGAAAAGAAGCAAAGGACTTCTCAAAAAAACTGTCTTTCCTCGGTCAGTTACATACAAAAGTTCGAAATCGAATTATTAAGAAACGTCAGCATGAGTCACTTCTACGAGCACGAAACGTCCGTTTTAACCGCTTTAACCGTGGGGAGAGAGTGTGGATTTACCATCCGAAGAAACCAAAGGGCTCAGCCAAGAAATTAGTCAGGGAACGCTTTCAGGGCCCTTATATAGTGGTTAAACACATTGGAGATACCTCCTACGAAGTGGAACCTGTTTCGCGAGGGGGAAGGAGAAAGGTCGTAAATCATCGTCGTTTGAAAAAGGACTACGAGAGGCCACAACGTTTACAGTCTACGGATAGCGAGGAGAGTTCAGATTCCGACGATACGAATGACAGAGCTTCAGATTCTAACTCAATGGGGTCTCAGGAACTTAGACTCGATATAGATGGTGAAGAGGTCCTTGGACCTCAGCTAGATCCAGAACCTGCTGCAGCCCGACCACACAGAGAGAGACGAGCACCAGATCGGTATGGATTTGGCCGAGTTAACTTGCGAACAGCATTAGATAATGAACAAGCAGAAATTGGACTCTGAACTTCTGAGTAGTTTAAGATAAGTATTTAGTGTTGTGTTGATATTGGATAGTCTGGAAGGGAGGAGTGTTAGAGTAATATTAGTTATGGTAAAATGACATGAAGTATTAGGACGTAGAGGCGCGAAATAGCAGAGAACTGATGAAACTGGCTTGAGAACAGAGCGAACGTAGAAATGTAGAATATAGACATGTAAGGCATTAATCTATTGAAAAGATCACATTAAATATATTCTTTATACCTAACTCTTTATAACAGTAGCTACACTATTTCTGTCGCCCTCCAGAACGCATTTAATTATTTCATTCCTAATTTTTAAGGGCTTTTTTTTCCGAATCGAGTGATTTTAATTTTGTTTCCGTGATATTACACCGTATAGGTGCCAACCGTATGTACCAACCAACACCATGCGAAAATCGCGGCTTGTGCGTTCCTTATCAACAACATTGTCCATTATACCCAGGGACATGTCCGTCGGGTCAAAAGTGCTGCGATATGTAAGTATTTAAGTTTATTTAAATAATCCAATAATAAAAATGCCACGTTCCTGTACATTTTTAAAGTGGTCGTGCATGGCAAGTCGTGCATGGCAAGGATTTGTTTTCATTTTAAATTTTGGTATTAATTCTTTCGAAATAAGATGTTCTGTCTGAATATGTAACATGCACTAATTAGGTCCGTTCGCTTTTTAATGAATACGAACTAGGTTTATGTTTTGAAAAATTTAAACTTCGCGACATGTAGAATTTAGGCAATTCTTACATCAGACGGACCTCTCGCATTGTTAGCTAACTGAGAGTTTTTAACTGAAAGTTATTTGACGAAGCTTTGCCAAATAAAATATATAAATATAATATGAAAATACGGTTTCAAAAAACAATTTGATGTTCAACATCAAAATAATTTATGCTCCTATGGGATTGCAATAATGTGTAAGAAAATTAAGCCGGTTTGAACAATCTGTGAATATTTATAGACACCCTATTTATTTGCCCTTCACCAAGAGGCCAAATGTTGCTTGTAGCTGCAATGTCTCATTTCATCAAAACGATTACAACGAACTAAATTTTAAAGAATGCTACCCGAATGCTCTCTATATGGCAATGCACCTTCGCTATATTGATCGCCTTGGGCGCCGTGCCAAAAGTCTGAAATCACATTATTTTCCAAGATATTTTAATATCGTTTGCCTTAATTCGAAATAAAAAGCTTTTGATATAATAATGAAAAATTTGGTTACAACTGCTCTTTCTTATTTCTTACTCTTGCCTTTTTAGCGCCTAGTGCAACAGTTAGTAGACTCAAAAGATAAAAAAAAGGGCAAAAAAGTTGAAAGAAAAATCGAAATTATCTATACAATGCATCTTTTCTGTATTGATCTCCTTGCCAATAGTCTGAAATCAAAATACTTTCGAAGGAATTTTGATATAAATATTTTGTCGAAATACGAAAGAAAATACAGCTTTGCATGGATATAATAATGATAAACTTGGTTGTAATAACTGCTCGTCCTTAGTCCTTTCCTTACCTTGCTATTTTCTAGTGAATACTAGTCGCAGCTGAAGTAGAAGACACTTAATTAGTAGAGTCAAAAAAAAAGGGGGAAGATAAAAGTGGAATGAAAAATGGTTAAATAAAATATTTTGTTTAACAAAACGTTTGTTGTGATCATTATCATGCATTCAAAATTATTTTGCACGAGCTTCGGTGGTTAATTTCCATCAACACGCGAAAAACACATGGCCAGAAATGCAAGCCGGTAATGGCGTTATGCTGAGGTGTTTGATATGTCTTCACGTCTTTGATACAAGTTGTTTACGTATTTGATGTGTGATGTGTACCTCCATGCAGCACTGTAGAAATTGGGAGAGGGCGCTTTGGGGCAGAGCCCCCCTTCTTAAATCCTTCTACTTTAAGAGTTTAATCATTTATTAAGCAAACTATTACAGAAAACCTGGCCACTTTTTATCAAGCAACATCAAAATGAGATCCTTAACAGATCGATATCTTTTTATGTTCGTATATGTTCATCTTAGCTATAGGTTCAAGCACTTCCACTGCGGGTCTTTTTTAGCTACTTTCACTAGCGCAGGCACAGCCGACTTACATTTTATTCCAAGACAATATTTCTCATATTCAATTCTGTGAGCGTTTATGGGGTTTTCAAAGAACCAGACAATTTTATATGTAGTGATTGTAACCTTTCATCAATGAAAGTCAAAATTTTCAAAATAAATTTTGTTTTCTCCAGGTGGTTTTTGAAAGAGGCAGTTATAGGTATAGCTTTATTTTGTTCAATTGCGCGTTGCTTGTTAAAAGAGTATGTTTTCCACGTTGTATTCTGTGTGTATTTGGTTTTAATTGGTTTTATATGGTCTTGTTCTTTTCTTGTGCAGAAGGTAACGCTCCTAGCCATTTTGTACTTAATCAGAATTAAATTTGATCAAAATATATTTGTAATTAATTAATATTTTAGCAAAGTGGACATTAAATTACTATAAAATTTTAGCTGTGGTGTGCCAATAACTTGTATGTAGTGTAATTTAGGCTAAAATATAATATAATTATAATAATTATCAGATCCCCGTAGATTTGTCAACTGATAGCATTTGTTTCCCAGCAAGTCAAGAGGATTAACTTATACTATTCTTTTGCAAATCTGGGAGAGATTGCTTCGCCCTTGGAAGCTAGTCGAGGAGATTCTAGTAACAAATATGGGGCCTTCTTGTTAATCTTGCACGAACATCAACCAAATTCCTCACAGGAAGAAGTAGGTACGGAAGCTTTTTTATTTTATTTATATGGATAACATGGCATTGCACCCTGACACATGGGCTTTGGACTTTCTCATCATGCAAGGAGATAATAAAACATGTAATATATCTTCTATCAAAAGAGAGGGGGGATTACAAAAAAAAAGTTGTATTTAAAGGACATGTGCATGCATGGGTGAAAATTTCATCCAATGTGTTTGTTCCTCATCTCTTCTATGAAGATTCGCCAATAGAATAATGGTAGAGAATAATGGTGCATTAAATTTTGTGGTTATCATAATAATTATGTGGTTATCATGACATTTTTATTGTAACTATTTTTCTTCTATCAGGTTTGCCTAATCAGTGGCGAACTCAGCGTTCATCACACCGGTCAAGTGATGTACGTCAAATTCCCAAAGCTTGGGTTTGGTTAAATATCATTCATCATAGTATCAACCACTATCTCAAACTATTCGGTTGGTTCTCAGTTCAGTTTGAATCTTTTGAGTATATGGGCATATTCTGTTTATAGAATTCGGTTTTGTTCTGTCGCATTATGATGCTAAGCAGAGTTTCCGAACATCGTGCAGTGCTACAGCGGTCTTTTTTCCCTATTGAATTGAGACTTGTGATTGGTCAGATCTCACATTGCCATGGAAGCAAACTTTTTTGACCGGTCTGCGGGTAAATTTTAGGGCGTTTGCCACAGTAGCGGGCAGGCCAGGAAATGCGAGGCCATCAATGATTGGTTACTTTCAAACATTTAGAGCGATTTTATTGGATTATTTAATTATGGAAAAGAACGTTTTCTCAGAAGCAAAAACAACTCTTCAAAGGAATAATTTGACAATTTTGTTGAATCTATTCGACTCGTATAAGGAACTCGATTCTAAACCTGTGTGCTCTTTAAGCGAATTATTGACCCTTTGTGAGTCTCAGCAAATTGAAGACGAAAGAAAAGGCCAGAAAGCATTTCATTGCAATCAGGTATATTGTTAATATGTTACGTTTATTTATTCACGTTGGATTTAAAACTGGTTAAAGCGCGAGTGTGTGTCTATGTGAAACGAACAATTTGCATATGCTGTTTGTGAGTGCGGCCTCTTATAAGGCCAAAAGTCATCCGGGCATTTGCATACAAAGTGCAAAGCAATTATCGTTTTTATAAGTTAGCGCTACTATCAATTTGCTTTTTCATTACAATGTCAAGATTTTCAGAGTAAATACTGAATTATGACGCTTTGTGTCTCCTATAGTTATTGCACTGATGGCACTGATTTTTTAGTTGATACTTCGTATACATGATGCAAGTACTTAGAACATGTTATGAAACCTCTTAGATCACAGGCAACAGGAAATTACCTTTACAGTTGTGTATCCTTGGTACTAGTTAACGACAAAAGTTTTTTGAGTATTTTGAGGATTTTGGCCTCTCTTGATATGAGCTTTCCCTTAATTCTCAATTCTATGTCAATCACCCACCATTTTTATCAGCAGCAAAGAGCATATTGAATTTAATTTACGCAATATTTTGCCTTTCTCATACAGTCTCAAAATCTTGTCTACAAAGACTCGGGTTTGAGAAATGAACAGCTAATTAAACTAGAGGCTATCTTATAGATTGCGATGACAAGACATGGTCCTCCTTCTTGTGTATACTGGCCATGTCTTCAGTGATTAGTAGAAAAATCTCATGTCATTATCCTGATTGCGGGGATTTAAAAGCCATGTTACTATTTAATCAGGAAATTATTCCTCGCATTCCAAATGAAGAAATCTCATATGAAACTGATGATGTGCATATACTATTTTTCTATGAAGGGCCAGTTAAGTCTGGACCAAGATTTCCACCCAACCATTTTGTTCCTCTTCTTTGTTCATCAAAATCAGACAAATTTGTTTCCATTTCTAAGAAGCGGAAAGATAGTAATGTAGTTAAACAATGTATTAGAAAATATTTCAACGTTGATGAAAAATTGTCTTCTCATTCAACCTTATCATGTTCATCTTCCAGTGGTAAGCTGCCCACAACGTTTCTTAGCCGCCCATCTACTTCACCATGACGAAACCATCTACTTCATCTATAAGTAAACAAGCTACATCATCTATTAGTAAGCCATCCACATCCCCAATTGGTAATCCATCTACATTTTTGAGACCAACTGTTTCATCTAAATATGATGTTGCATATTTTCGTTAAAAAAGTAAGGGATTGAGTAATAATTAAGGAGATATATAATTTCATTAAAATGTTTTTAAGCCTGGTAAAGATTATGTATTTCCAAAGACAAAATGTAGATCATTTCATGATCAGTGGTGGGAAATGTATCCTTGGGTCTGCTATTCTCCATCCTTAGACGGGGCATTTTGTTTGTCTTGCATTCTATTTGGTGACCGTTTTCAAAGCAAGTGTCCAAAAATTTCTAATCTTTTTTCTCAACCTCTTCGTCGATGGAATGATGCTGCAAATTTGTTGAAACGTCATGCAGGTCATGGGATGGTTCTGAGATGGGGTTGCATGGTTCAACTTTTCCTGTTTTCACTGCCTTTTGTTCTACTATGTCTGGTGCTTCACAGACTATTGATGTTATTATTGATGAGAATGTTAAAAAGGAAGTAGAGGCTAATCGAGCTAAGCTAAATTCCATAACAGACACAGTTTTAACTTGCGGTCGTTTAGGTTTAGCATTCCGTGGTCATCGTGATGATTCACAGTATCATCCTGAAATTGGAAACTATTCCTCTGGTGGGGTAGGAAATTTTGTAGAGTTACTCAATTTTAGAGTGCGATCTGGTGACAAGGTCTTACAGGATCACCTTACTCCCTGTGGAAAAAATCAGACATGCATATAATTTTTAATTTTTAATTTTTAATTTTTAATTTTTACAACTTTATTGGATAACAATACCCAAGCGGCAAGAGTGCGAACGGGACCTTTAGACCCATGCGAGGCAACTCTCCCGTATTTAGCATGCAGCTACAGTATTACACAAAACACACACATCTAGACACATAAGCACGTTGCAATTGTTAAATTACGTAACAGACAAGTCCTGGTGACAGAAACAACTACGATGTAATGACCAAGTGCAAGTCATGTCAACCTCAAAACTAGAGATTAGCAAATTTAAGTAAGTTTTCGACAAAAATTTTTTGAACGAAGACAGACTGTGAAGATCACTAGGCAAGCCTACTTTACAAACACGATTCCAAAGGGGGACAATTCGGTTGAAATAGGAGGACTTGAAGGTGTTGGTTCTGCATGACGGAACTTTTAGTAGAAGCGAAGGGTTATTACAGTTACGAGTTCTACTATGACCAACGAATGACACATAACTTGAGACATCCCAATCATAAAATCCATACAACGCCTTGTAGAAGAAAATCAAGTCTTTTATTTCTCTATCGTACGCCAAGGGTATAAGGTGAAGGGAGAGCATCCGTTCTTTGTAGGGGATATCACCTATCTTCGTTCCCAGGATCCATCTTGTAGCTCTCCTCTGAACTCTCTCAAGTTTCTCCAGATTTGATTTACTTGTGTGGAGGGTTGGTGCCCAGACTTGCGTAGCATATGATAGTTGGGATTTGACAAGAGATAGGTATAGGGCACGTCGAATATCATGATTGGTTAGCAAGGGACATGTTCTTCTTAGTAGTCCAAGCATTTTGTTTGCCTTGTTAACAAGATTATTGACGTGAGTATTCCACAAAAGGTTACTGGTTACAGTGTTCAGGTCCAAGATGGTAATTTATTTGACACGGGGTTTTGCGGCGGGATATCGTTAAAACTTTACATTTGGATGTGTTAAATTTCATGTTACAATCTTTACTCCAATCCTCAGCACGCGACAAGGCATGTTGCAATTGCACGCCGTCCTCGCAAGTTCTAATTGCTTGGTATAACTTCGTATCATCAGCGTACAATCCTGTTGATGTAGCTTTAGGTATAACATCAGGAAAGTCATTTATGAATAGCAAGAAAAGCATAGGACCCAAGATGCTCCCCTGAGGAACACCAGAAGTAACGGGTGACCACTCTGAGGCAGCACCCTCCACAACGACACGTTGAGCACGATCATGTAAATAATCAGTGAACCAGTTGTACAGGTTTCCAGATACTCCATAATTTTGAAGTTTCTGCAGGAGAATAGCATGATCCACAGAGTCAAAGGCTTTCGCAAAGTCGAGGAAGAGAACGTCCGTTTGGATGTTATGGTCGAGTAGTTTTCCAATATCATGTAGGGTGGAAAGGAGTTGTGTTACACAAGAACGACCGTGTAGAAAACCGTGTTGAGCTTGGTGGATCATATGACGAACATGTTCATAAAATTGGTTGCAGACACATCGCTCCAAGAGTTTGCTAATGATAGGTAGGAGAGATATGGGTCGGTAATTGGTAACAGGTTCTTTATTACCTTTCTTGTGAATTGGGGTGATATCAGCAGATTTCCACTCAGAAGGAATAATTCCGGATTGTAGAGAATGATTAAAAAGTGCACAGAGACTCGGAGCGATGATAGAAGCACATTCCTTTAAGATTCTGCCTGGAATGCCATCAGGTCCACTGGCTTTCGTAGGATCTAATTTTGAAAGGTGGTGGGTAACTTCTTCTTCCAAGTTGGTTATCTCACATAACAGACCGGCAGATGACGACGGGAAAGTAGATGGTAGTGGGGAAATGGTTTTGGCAGGTTGGAAAACAGAGCAAAAATATGAATTGAAAAGTTCAGCTTTCTCCCTTGGCGTCTTGGCTGTACGATTGTTGTAGGATATTATTGGACTTAACGCCGAGTGATGATGAAGGATCGCTTTATGGTAGTTCCAAAATAATTTAGGGTTTTCTTTGAATGAAGCTTCAACTTTTCTTAGATAAATTTTATGTTTGCTCCTTATTGCGTATTTAATTTGCTGACATAAATTACGTAATTTGAGCTTACGTTCCGCCGTTTTGTTCTTTCTGTAATTACGCAAGGCGGTGTATTTCTTGCGCATGAGGTGGCGAACTTCCGCATCAATCCAAGGAGGAGAGTTAATATCTTTAACATATTTCGTTGGTACATACTTTGCGATAATTGACATAAATAAGTCTTTCCACTGCTTCCAACAGGTATCGATATTTTCCGTGAAAGGTAAATTAAAATCTGCCTTTGACAACGCATCGCGAAGTTCGTGAAAATTAGCTCGGTCGTAGTCATAGACTATACGTCGTACAGGTTTGGCTCTTCTGAACCTCATGCGAATATAAAATTCGATTGTATAATGATCGGTAGGAAAGTTATGTTCATCAGGAGACAAAGATAATTAATACATCCGATAAAGTTTCAGTAGCGTTGCAAAACAATAGGTCAAGTTTATTACCACCGAGATGGGTCGGTCCTTTCACATATTGTTCCAGGAAATTATCACCTATCAGATTACAAAGGATCTCGCCATCCGCACACCCACTGTTAACAGGAGTCGAATGATTGTCTGACCAAGTTATTGATGGAAGATTAAAATCACCAACTAGTACGATGCAACTTGACTCGGTATTACTCAGCAGTGAGTTGTTCAGAATCTTTAAACTATCGCAACAAGTACCGGGAGGACGATAATATACATAGAGGAGAACTGGTTTGTTGTTCGCTTTAGTAAGTTGTATAACAATCAGTTCGACTCCCTCTCTCTCAAGATCAGAACATCGAGATGCTTGTAAATTTTCCTTTACCGCAACAAGGACACCACCTCCAATCTTTCCCATTCTATCTCGGCGAAAAATATTAAAGCCTGGAAGTATTTCTGCATTAAGGACAGTGTTATTTAGCCAGGTTTCGCAAATACAAATAACTTCGTAATTGCCGGTGCAAACCAATTCTTGAAGTATGGTGAGTTTACATATTCTACTTGGAGATTCATCATCAGTGGAAACGGACGCTTTTAAACTTCGAGCATTCAAATAGAGAACTTTTAAGTCATTACGATTTTTGACGCTACAGTTAGGCAAAGATGAGCAAGGACCAGGATTCGTAGCTACATCACCAGCCAATAAGATACATAAGATAACATGGAGAAGTTTACGATCGGTTCTTAGCTCAATTCCGTAGCTATGGTTGCAGGTGTGATTTATTTTCCTTTGTTTAAAATCGCGAGTAGCAGCCCAAATACGACATAAACCCTCTGGTAACACAGTAAGTTCAGGATTAATAACAATTCCATTTAACATACATTTTGAAGGAATGTGACGACGCTTTGATTTCAAACATAACCAAAGAACTGTTACGAAAAGCATAAAACATTTAACTCTCGTCGTTAACCAAGCCAATGCAACTGCGTAAGTTCGGGAAGAACTCCATATTTTAATTAACGTTCCTCCATACTTTAATTGTTCCGTTTTTGATGTTAATTTGTTATGTACCTGGTCTATGTCACGTGAATGTCCATGTCATAAAAATTGACTGTATTACGTTTTGCGGTATGTGTATTGTGATTTATTGTTTTGTATTTTGTTAAACTTGTCCTGTTGTTTGTATGAATATTCTCACTCTGTTATCATGTATATTTTCGGAGAGGTGCCTCGCATGGGTAGTTTTTTTATTATAAACATCTCGTTCGCACCTCGTCCATTTGGGATGATTTTTTTTTTGTTCGTTTTGTTTTAATATTGTAATTGATGTTGTTAAATTTGTATTCATACCCAATAAATAATTAATTATATAAAATATATATTATTCCGGTGGAAAAACGACTCACGTGCGCGTCGTTTAAAATTTCGCGCCGTCGTCAGCAAATATGCTGATGATGTAAGATGTCCTCGTTTACGCGTGCGGCAACCGTCTTTTTGTAACTGATCCTGATTTAAATTGAAAAGGCGAGCAAGAAAACGCATAACAAACAGTTCCAAAACAAACAAAAAATGACACGTAACTCTTTTACTTCTTCTAACGAAAATCTTACCAAACATTTGGAGAAAATAAGTGTTGAAAAACTCCTCAATAAGGTCTTTAAATTGCAAAAAATCAGAGAGCAATTTCGTGCGCGACTGCGCACGACCGCCGTGATGGCGTGATTTTGTTCCTCCAAAATCAAAGACATCTCAAAATAAGCTCATAAATAATTGCTGTGGCGAGGTCGTAACTGATAAGTTTATTGCTGAATTGACGGTTGGTAAATTTTATACCATTATTGCTTATGAGGCCAGGGACATTTCTAACAAGGAGCACTTGTGTTCAGCCCTTGTGGTGCGCTTTCTTGATGAGGAAATGAACACAAGGCAGGAATTTGTTGGCTTTCTTCATTGTTCGTTGGGTCTGAAAGGCGAACAACTCGCCAATACTATTCTTGCTGCTTTAGATAAATTGGATGTTCCTATATCTGATTGTAGAGGTCAGGGATACGATGGTGCTGGTGCTGGTGCTGGACATATCAATGGTCTTTCTGCTCATTTGCTTAGGTTGAATCTAAAGGCTCTTTTGACCCATTGTTATAGCCATCGTTTAAAATTAACGATTTGTGAATCAATTAGCAATTATTGAACGAGGTTGAACATGATATGAAGAATTATCAAGCCGAAGTTTGTCATTATCAACCGAAGCCGAAGGCTGAGACTGATAATGACAAACTGAGACTTGATAATTTTTCATATCATGTGAAAACCGAATTCAATGAATGTTTTATTATTTATTTAAAAGAACGAACAATTTTCAAAGTTGCCGAACCTTTCACTTGAGGAAGCCATTGTGTTGATGTCTTCGCCATTCGTGTGACGTCAAACGTGGGATACGACTATTTATCACACTTAAAAAAGTCGTATCACACGTTATGACGTTACACGTTAGATATGACGATTTCACACATGGCTATTGGCCAATCACAGACTGTGAATTCTTTTAAATAAATAATAATAGATGTTATTGACGTGAAATCAATGTTGAAGCGGGTGAAAAAGGTATGTGATTTTTTTAACGCTTCGAAGACAGAAGCCTATTATAGTCGTAGCTAGCCTTTCTTCTGATGCTTCAGAAATGCTCGATCTTCTGGAAAAGTTTGAGTTCATTTTTGCCTTAGTCATTGAAGAAATGTTCTAGATTCAACGTTTCGTGTTACTCAGCTTTGATCTTCAAGGAAAGAGTATAGATATCATGGACGGTATATACCTTATAACTTCTTTGAAAAATTTTGTCCTTACGTATACTATGAGAAATTCTGGAACAAAATTTGAGGATAAATGGCAGGATGAAGCATTGTCTCTTGCAAAGCAGTTAAATATATAGACGAACGGAAACCTGGGACAGTAGGTAAACAGACAACTCGCGCTAATACTCCATGTAAGACTGTTTCCGAGCATTATAAGAGAAATAATACCATACCATGCATTTACAGACCTTTTCAACTCTCCACAGCAAGCTCCTTTCGATACCCAGAGTGTGAATGTTTATAATGGGCTTTGCATTGTACCATCTAAAATAATTTCACTATACTTACGCAGTGATGGTGTTGATTGGAAAGAAAAGTTTAACATTTCGGCTACCTTCTATCGCGATGACCTTCCTAATCATTTAGCGTTGGATTCTTTAGCGTAGGATTGACAAGTCCTGTGGCACTTGAGTGTCTTTGAAAATTAAAACTTGCAGGACTGCCAATCCAATAGTATTTCATGATGTTTTGGATAATAAAAATCCAATGAAGCCGGGAAGGCAGCAACTGCCTCAACTATCTTTTAAACTGCTGCCCATAGCAAAATATGTTTCTCAACAATAATGTAAATACTTTCCTGGTCCCAATCAGGATGATTGGAAGATTTCCAACTTGTTTCCCACCGAAGTCTTTGGATCCTCATTGTCGAACTATTTATAGAGTAAGAACGAAACGAATGTTCATAATGACAATTTAAGTTCACATGTGATATTCCTGAATACCTCTATATAGATTTACCTGTAGTTCATGGACTAATTTAATGGTCCTTTTTGAGGCCTTCTGTCCGGAAATTTCACAGAAATCTTCTTAAGGATATGTACCACCTTTACGTATGTATGAAACAAGAATTTGTTAAGACAAACCTCCTGGAAGATTGGGTGATGGTTATGCTGCTGATATTATTGTGACTTGTGAGAAATGGAATTTTATTGTATATACTTTCAAACTTGCAGCATATGCATGCAAAAATCTGGCAACATATAAGTTTATTGAATTGTAGGCCACGCCCATGATTATATAGTTTGTTTAATACCATGTAACAGGAGAAAAAGCAGTGGCGTAGCCAGCTCGACCATTTAGTAATGCTATACTAATATTTTGGTGTTCATTGACTATGAAAACAATGATTTTCTAAAGAAATGAATTATGATATATAATAATATAAAATTTGCATAGCATGACTAAATCGTCAGGCTGGCAACGCTGGCCACTGAGAAAAAGTATTTGTTTGATAATGCATTATAAATCAAGCTAAAATAAAAATAATAAATATCTCAGTTAATATTATAGCGGTAAGAAACATGCACTTTTTAATAGTATTGAAGGAATCTAAATACCAGACCCCCAGTTATTATTCGTTATGGTACTTAAAATTATTTTACCAGTAGAAGAATTTTGAGTTTAGTTCGCCACGAATTAGAAGTCAGCATATCGGTTTACTAATCAGTAGCGTAGCCAGCCCGACAATTTGTCCCGCTATGCTAATATTTTGGTGTTCATTGACTGTGAAAACAATAAGTTTCTAAAGACATGAATAATTATAATAACTCGAAATTTACATAACGGGACAAAATCGTCAGGCTGGCTACGCCACTGTTACTATTTGTGTTAATATTCAAGTAATTCAACGAAATTAATACCTTCTAATATCTGCTCGTATACTTTGATCACACTATAGCGATTTGTTGGAACAAAGTTGACGTTTCTTGATCCATATTTTAAAAACGTATGAATTGAAAAAAAATCGATACAAAATCAGCGAGTAAATGAAGATGCGTAACACAACAATTGTTGATCTGAGTATGCTTCCGTGATGAAATAATTCTAAATTTGCTAATCCCACATTGCCTTAAGGCTGTTTTCCACTTACGCGTTTTTCATATACGCACGTACACGCACGTGAAAGTCTAAATCCTTATACATGTTACTTTTGAAAAAACAAAGTGAATAAATCAAAGGAACTTAGTTTTCTGCATATTTTAGTATGCATTAGTTGACCTAGATGTTAAATAATAAAAATTTAAAAGCATTAAAAATTTTTCGTACGTGCATAAAAAACGCGTAGGTGGAGAGCAGCCTTTAAGCGTTCCTTCGTGGAGCCGCGCGTTCACACGCGATATGTCGCGCACACCAATGACACGATGTTACTTGCAGTCAATGCTCCTTTCCATGATACTCAATCTATGACTTTTGCATTGTAAATCTAACTTTTAGTTTTACTATATCAAACAGTATTGTATAATTATCGATAGTGAAGGTGTTGTTATTACTGAAATAACCAGGCCACCTAATGAGAGGCAAAAAGTGAAATATATTTCTCATGATGAAATTTGTTTCCAAAAATCTTCCATATTGTAAATATTGTTGGTAGATGGGATCTTTTGCTAGATATAATTAATACAGCTGGGAGGCGCACATTCGTTCATGGTAAATAATAAATATTAATCAATTGTATAGTAATTTTTACTCTACCCCATTTAGCTCTTGTTTTTTTATATCTTATTCCAAGATGTTATTTTCTTGAAACAAGGATTAGATAAGAAACGTTTTCTTATTTTAAGAAATATTTGGAATTTTGATGTCTTAATTTTTACTCAAGATTAATTTTCTCATATTGAGAATTTCAGATCTTTCTTATATCAAGAAATTATTTTCTCAGTTTAAAGTGCCTATGAAATGAAATTTTTTATTTCATATTCGTGAAGTGTTTAGTGTACAAACGACTATGTTGAAGTCGCAAGCTCTACAAATAATTTAAAGAAAAGTTATTGGGGTTTAAACTTGCTGATTTGGCCAAAAAATGTGGTTCACTTTCTGCGCGGTCAAATGGCCTCAAATTACTTCCGATGACGTAAAGAACAGGGCACACACAATAACATAACTCTTACTTTTATACGAAATACACGAAATCTCGACTTTTCGAACAGTCTTATCGCATATTATAAAACTCTAAATAACGAAGAGTCTCGCTCGAAACGTCAAATTGAACCTTCGTACAACTTCAATAAGACGAAGCGGTTTAGTCTAACTTTTATATAGGCTTGCGTGAATCGCAACATATGACAAGATTACACTACGCGCTAAGCGCATTTTATGATAAACAACTAAGGGAAAGGTTTTTATACATTAGAATATAAGCCGTAGATATGGAGGAAACAATTCCTTATGTGCAAATGAAAAAAGAGAAATTCTTAACTGTTGTGTTGCTGGAAAGCCAAATAAGAAATCGTGCACAATTAGTGGCGACACACGAGGTATTAGCATGCATTGTTTTTTTAAAGATCCGTCTGTACGAAAACAGCGGGTCCAATTTGTTCGAATACATCGGTCTGACTTCGACCCGGAAAAATATTCGTCAAGAATATGGTTGTGCTCGGCGCATTTTGACGAGAGTTGCTTCTCCAAACGTTTTGCGAGCAATTTACAAGGCTTCTATAGCAGTAACACCAAGCGCTTTTTGACTCGAGGTTCAAACATGGACCCATATAGCCAAATATCCATCTTGCCAACCACCTATAACCAACAGCACGGATATACCTATATAAAGTCCATTGCTTTTGTGAAGTTTCTCACATTAAATTACAGAAGTTCAAACTCTTAAGTATTTTATTTACTACCAAACTGAAAAAAGCCTACATGCAAGGATTCTACTTTATCCTCTTGGTCATATCTAGCCTCCATAGAATAACTGGTGTCAAGCCATCAATCGATATCAACTTCTTCGGATTTTCCCTTGTTAATATCAACCATTATATCGTCTCCCTGAGGAGCTAATGGTTCGCCTTCATATGGCATGTATTGAGAATCGCATACATACTCGCTTCAATCGTTTGCATCCGAATTAGCAACAGAATTATTACTGCTATTCGACTACATCGTCCTATATTGTTTGTTTATAATTTGCGTTATTTGCGTTGTGTCAATTTCATGTGCCCTGCGCTTTACGTCACATCCGTCTGATTTGTTCCCAGTCTCCGAACCATATTTTTATTGCGAAATCGATACAAAAACGTATAAAAACTCATGTTTGTATTTCGAATTGGACATTTTTATGGTCAAATTCGAATTTTCCGCTGTCGAAAGTACCAAATGATTGAATAAAAAAATTCGTTTCATAGGCACTTTAAGAAAACATTTTTCAATTATAAAAAAATAATTTCTTCGTGTCAAAATCTGTAAATTTGTAGGCCAACTGCTTTCTTATTTTAAGAAATTACTTTCTAAACGAGATTTTATATCCTAGAGTTAAAAAAAATTCTTTGCATAAGAAACATTTTCTTCAGATAAGAAAAAAATTCTTATAAGATAAGATACATTTTCTCGATAAGAAAATGACTTTTTGTTGTGTAACACTTTGCATTCACACCATGCACTATAAGATTTTTTGATCTACCCTATAATCAAAAATTAAACTATACTGACCTGTTGTTATTGAGATACTCTGGGTGTAATATATATACGATCTTGTAATATCTATATAAGGAAAATGTGAGAGACATTTACCTCACTATTATGAAAATTTCAGTCGTAATATATATATATATATATATATATATATATATATATATATATATATATATGTATATATATATATATATATATATATATATATATATATATATATATATATATATATATATATATATATATATTCTATACTTCGATTAAAGCAAATCAATTCTTTTAAATGATTTTCGGAAACGCATTGCTGGACTAAAACGGATATAAAGTTTATCTATATATACTCCTGTTTAAAGAGAATAAATATCATTCAACATAATTATATACCACAGTTTTACCTTCATAATATGAAGATGACGCATGATATGAATTTAGATTAACAGCACTATATGTTTTCCAAGTCCCTCTATCAACTGCTTGGGTAAATGCAGGAGAACGTTTCAAAATATTTGTGGACTGTTGGTATTTCGTGTTTGTTGATGTTTTCATCAAATATAAAGGCGACAAACTGCCTTTTGTGATCTCCAATAAGTGCTGAGTGCTCTCGGTCATTTGAGATGTTCTGGGGGGGATCGAGGCTTCTGTTCCCATATTTGATGATGATGTCATTGCTATCGACGCACTTGCCTTTTTCGCTAAGGAACTGCTTTCCATCGCATCAACGGTTGTCATATCACTTGTTACTTTGACTAAAGAGGCAGGTTTTATTCAGGATTTTAGAGAAGTTGTCGCGAATTGATGAATACGAAGATATTATAGAAGAAATGTTGGTATTATGTGAGTTGTTATGGGTCTGGATGTGATCACTGCTTGTGTCACAAGTATTTCACACGTTATCGCATCTGACGCGCTTGATTTTATGTCTGCTGATGTCTTTTGTGAATGATTACGAGAAAAAATGCTGGTACGAATCTCGGCAATATTTCTGCTCGCTGTAAAAGGTTTCGAGGTTTTTTTCAACAATGGCACGCCTGCGATACCAACTGTGAAGAAGCCTGCGGGCTCCCAGCCTCCCGCGCAAGCGATCGTGGTATATGCTGCGCATTTTATAAAAGCCTAACAAACTAAATGCAGTCTTTTTATAATTTTCTGTTTTATTTTGGTAAACATACATGCATTAAGGACACAATTCTTACTCGCAATAGAAGATGCTACAATTCGTCTCCATCTTTCTGCTGCCGCTACAAAAAAGATAAAGAATTGTTTAAAATAACATTGAAAACACATGCTCTATACCATGTATATAAATGAAAATCTATACCAATATGATTACAAGTTAAAGGGCTGCAGTAATTCATTCTGCCTTATACCCTATCCGCATTATACGCCACTAATATACATGTGGGGTAAAACCACGCGTTATTCACACATGATGAACCATGATTAAAAACTTCAAAATTGACTCTCTTTTTTTTAAATTTATAGATTTATATCACATTAAACAACTATCAGTAAGATCCTTTGAAACAATTAATTTAAGTTTTTCAAAAAACTTAATTGCATGTTGAAAACTTTTTATTAAGAAATATAATATAGGTAATTATATTATCTGTTTATAATATTTACATACCTCGAATGACATCAATTTTATTCACCAGTATATCTTCAAGCTGTGGTAATGTTGAGTTGTATAATTCTGATAATGTCATTTTGAGAGCTTCAGCGATGTATAATGGAGGAATTATATAATTTTTCGATAATGCCAAAATATTTTTCTCCGTTATAAAGTTAACAACCTGAATCCAACCAGGTTCCAAAAACGCGTAAATTTTTTCGTTCGTTGTATTTAATCGTTTGGCTATTTCTACAGTTTTGAAGTTAAATCTGTGTTCTAAAATTTTATACATTGCTTTTTGGATCGTTACGAGACGAATTTTATCATCTAAAGGAAGAGTGATGTTTGAGTCGCTGGCTAGTTCTTCAGCTGACATGGCTATTGTCCATTTGCTTCCATTTATAAATTCAAATTTGTCGACAGTTAAGCCATGTGAAATTGCAGCCAGTGCAACTGTGACAACTCCCTCCAAACTTTTATCCAATTGAACATGAGAAACATGTCCAAGGCTTTTAACAACGTCACTAAAAGTTACGTATTTAAAAAATATGGGATTTATTTGATGGACGAATTTTGTTATATTGCCTTGCTGTATGCCATTTTGTAACAGTGGACTTATTGTGATAGGTAATTGTATTGTGGTATTTGAAGTTGTTGCACAACCGGCTAATGTTGCGACGAAAATGATAATAAATGTAAAAGGCATCATCTGGTATGATTGCAATGATTTACCTATAAAAGAAAAGTGTAGAAAAAGTTAAGCTGCATGGTTTTATTCACTGATTTACGCCAAATATCAAATATATATTTCCGATTAGAATGGATCACCGGCAGAATTAAGCTATTTTTAGTTTTAGTACGATCCTCAGGCGATAACTATTTTCGCACGCGGTTTACGCGGTTTATAGCTAACGGTTTACGCGTACGAGTTTTTGATTGATTACGCGAGCGTTTTAACGTGCATGTTTGCGTGCGCTTAACATTTCAAACCTTAAAACTATATCTATGCCGGCATTTACTAAACAGTTCTGTCCTTTTCTTCAACGATTTGTTTTTGTCAGATGGCATGATTAATCTTTTTTCCTCGCTGCATAAATTACAAACTTTCATTTCAGGGCATGCATTTCCGAAAGGTGTTTTGATGTTTAAGGATTGGAGATTGAGGTTTTAACATTGTTCATACAAGAGTAACTCACTTTGACCGTGTTCCGGTTAAAAATTTTATGGAGAGGCGATGACTTTGGGAAATGCTTATCAATTAAGCGATGGAACCTTCGTGCTTTATTCGTTTTCATGTTCTTACTATAAGGTGGATTATACTAGATTATGTTCCTTGATTGTGTTCTTCGCTTGGGGTTGTAGTTGTTTTCACTTGTTTGTATCTTAAGGTGGTGTTGAAATTACTGTGCACGTGTTTTAGAGCATCTTCATATATATAGTCGTTATCATTATGGTTCATTATCATCATAGTTGATAATTCTCGATCACGTTCAAGTTTGTCCTTAGTTATCTTTAGAGCTGAATTAACAGGGATGGATGTAAACAACAATCAGTTGAGATGGACTTGTCTTTCACGCGTTCGCTAAATATCAACTGACGGAGATCGCAGGTTTCTGATCGAAACGTCTTATAAAACTTTTTTTCATATAGCTAGCGACAAGAATATAAATATGAATCCTAGCTGCAATTTCAGCATTTTTCGTCATACAACGCTACGCCTAGGGTTAAGTATCAAATCTGCCTGCATATAACTCTAAGAACTATGTATATAAAATGTTCTTTTTCTGCACTATAAACCGGTATTGTTGGGGTAAATGCTTATATAGCATTATTGTCAATAACTTGGCTGTTATCAAAGTCAATTTTGTGGTCGTAGCACCAAGCATGATTAGTAATATTTCAGCTTTTTTATGTTTCACGACATTCCTCATACCCATTATAAATTGCGCTGACTGTTCGTGGAGTTTCATAGGCGAGACAAGGTGGGCTTAGTGTTCTCACTCAGGGGCTTCGTTTCGATTTTCATCGACAAACAGACTCGGACGCCTTAACTAATATAGATTACATTAAGTATCGATCACTCAATGAAACTCGCTCTACGAACAGTTTTAATATTTCACACTAAATAAACAAATATACATACACTTACAAAAAAGGAGAAAACAAAAGAAAACAATAATAATAAACCTACGAGTCTCATTAAGGCTACAAAAGTTGAGAAGAGAGTACTAAAGATACATATACGCAAATCGTGAATGCTCTGTTGCAAATAAAATTATATAAGTGCGCTAATTTGCATTTAATTAAAACAGCCGAAACAAAGTGCGCTAAATTACATTTATCCCGATGTCGAAAACTCACTCTTAAATTTAACACCTGCACTTGTTCAAAAGATTCTGGAATAGGCTAATTTGGAAGGACCACGATGGATCCAGTACTTGAATGTCGCCGCAGAAACTTCAAAATCTGGTAAGTTATCCACTTCATTTAATGGTTGATTAAATTCGTTTACCTTTTCACATTCCACAACATAATAGACAGATCTACATAGATTGAGCACGGGAACTTGAAAGACGACGTGAAAATTAATTTTATGTTAAAAGTGAAACGAATAAATTATATTTAGACGAAGAAAAGAGAAATATTGCTATTTGTCTACTTCCTGCCATCTTGCCAACAGGACGGAAGAACCGGAAAAGATGCAGTATTGATGAGGCAATAAAAGCTTTTTTGGATGTTCAACCTGTAAGTTATATAATCTCGGGAACATTTTCAAAGATATAATAAGTTAATAATTTTTACGTCTTGAAGCCACTATTGATTTTACCTTAACAAACATAACGGGAGGATTATCATTTTTTAGCTTGGTACAAATATGCCAAAATATCTGGAAGAGGCCAAAAGACACCCATTCATTTTGGCAATTTGTACGAGATAGAATCCAAACCAAGTATTTGTAATTGTGGACGGACAAGGATTGGAGCAACGAAATATAACTACGGCAGTAGATGTGCGCTTTAAGCTTTTCTATGTCTTAGATATACATTATCCATGGGAGTGTTCCTCAACATGGGAATTCATACAGAAAGTGCCCCTTGGCATTAATGATAAAGCGAGTGGCAAGACCTCGCCTGCCATTGTTGCAACGCAGGCATTCTTAAAGTGACGATAAGGGGATATTATTGACTTTTTTATTGTACTCAATCAATTTTTGTTGTTAATTAATGTTCCATATCAAAGTATAATTTACATTTGATCGCTAACATATACATTGTATTTTAGAAATTTTAAAACAATTTCATCGAGTTTATCATCTCATCACCTGCTGTTGAGTAAATGTATTAATGTAATACGTAGTTTTGCAATAATTCTTCATGCTGTGAAATGTAATATGTCTTTTGAACACGAACAACTTATAGAAAACTCTACAGGACGTGTGTAAATAAAGTTTGCCATGCACACTTTATTTGCGATTATACCTTCATAAACCATGAAGATATTAGCAATATTTTGAATTGTATCCTTGTTACTTCCAACCACTTTAAGTGTGATTGTGCAACAAAAATTCCTGGTCAAATTTAACCAAAAATCCTGGTTAATTTCGGTAATCAATCTCCCGTGTTGGTCTATTATATACACAAGCGCCAGATATGAGGTATGCTGCGATTTCATTGGTTGGCTACTAGACAGATATTAGCTAATATCTGTCTAGTAGAGAAAGTAAACAAAATGGCTGAAAGATTTCGGGAGTTGAGTGAAATAGAAATCCACGCTTTAGTATAAGTTTAGTTGATAATAGCACGCCAAAATATACCGAAAGGGCGACAAAGTTTGTGTCTCACTCTCGTCGTATATAGCTCATATACGACTCGAGTTCGCAGAATAACTGTTAAGTATACGTCGGTCCAATACTGATTAATTTCCTGGTTAAAATTTAACCCTATTCTGGTTGAATTCAACCAGGACGTTTTATACTTATTCCCGGTCAGAAAATTATTGATAGTTAATTAAGTTTACTCAAAGTACACCAAAATTATATCATATTGGCATTGCAATAAAAAAATTACTATAGTACCATTGTACTGGCATTTTATACTTAAGCATGTTGCCTATGTATTTGTCGTCCCCATATAGGCTTATTGCGATGCAATTTCTCGAATACAATTTCTCGAATAAGATGTAGAGTTCCCACATAGATTTAGTTTTTTGTGTATATTTTTGTATTTAAGTAAGAGTATTCGACTGAGAGTTACCAACGATATGTCAGCAGTTGAATTAAGGATGAGGAAACTTCGTGTGAAGCAACACAACAACGGGCTACCTGTGTTATAACTGTATAGAAACATGGGACTTTTCGCTCTCGCCGAACTTAACATGCGAAGCGATGTAATGAGAATTTGTAATTCAATCGAATCATAATACTTGTACAAAATCTTTTTATTCAGTTATATTTATCATTTATAGACCTGGAGCGAGGTGAACTCGACGAAATATTACCCCCAAGGGAAGATATATCTTCCCGAGGGGGTAGTGTTTCGTCGAATTCCCCGAGCGGAAGGTCTATAAATTATATATTATACCGAAACAACGTGTAGGCAGCGCAAAAGCTGCGTGAAAAGGCTTCTTTTGCCTCCATTTTGAAATTGTTGACAACCTCGAGTCGTGTGCGAGGCAACCACGCGTGGTACACGCAGCGGGGTATTCGAAGTCGAAACTCGACTTTTATAGCATAATGTGAAAAATTCGATGGAACTCCATGATTAATTTACTGATCACGTGGTACAAATCGAGCTTTCTGATTGGATGATTCACAGTTGAGATATAATATTATAAGAAATAGAAAACATGTTTTCCTTTTTTTCTATATAGTTATAGAAATGGCGAGTTTTTCCACATCATTTCGAGTTCTCTCAAACTCCCACGCGTGTTTCTATAACTGTATAGAAACTCGTAAACAGTTTCTTTTTTTAACCAACATTCCAATTTTACCACCCACCATGCATCATAAAACAATTAGCAACAGCAATTAATAAACGCATATCGCCATCACTCTCGTCTGACGAGCATAATAAAATGACGCAGCACCTATTTACCAAATCGAGAGTGAGAGGACCATGCAATGTTGTTAAGCTGCATAAACATGCAGTTATAAGATAAGCTACAGTTGTATGGTCAACGTGAAGTCCGTTGTATATATTCAGGGCAACTGTCACCACTATGGCAATGGCACTGCCAGCAATACAAAGCACTACATCGGTTTTCGGCATGACCGCAAACATATTTAAATATAGCGATACATGCATGAATCAAATCTTTTAGACACAAAAGGTACGCGAATAACACTGAACTTTCAAAATATATTTAGCAATTAAAAAACAACAACCAAGATTTCAACCTATATAACATGGTCAATTATGAAATGTGCATCTTCGTAGAACCTATTTCCTAGTACCCGGCATGACATGCATGCTGATAAAGATAGACTGGTAAAGCACTTTCTTACAAGAATATTGCATAATATGCACGGGTGAATTTATTTCACGTTTTCTAGAACGAATAAACGGAGACTTTTGTTGTTTAAGATGTTTTAGCTGATTTAAAATAACGTATTGTACCTATAATATCAGCTGATAAAGATACAAATTAATATGAATTAAACGCTGAACTTAAACGCTGCAATTAAACGCTACACTGCCTGAAAGTTGTCGGTGCTCAAAACAAGAGCATTTTTTTACATTTCCTGCTATACCGTTGATAGTTTGCTGGGCCCGGTTGTATCAAGGCCGTTTAGCTTAAACGGCGGATAAGTCAAAATTAAATAACACTCTTACATCTCTCTTGAATGGGTCAACTTGAATTTTATGCACTGAATATATAGTTGTAAACAGTACATATCTTTGTATTAAGGTTAAAAACATTTAGTTTGTTTCTTGAATATACGATAGACTTGCTTTCTATTTTGAACTTAAACACCGTTTAAGCTAAACGGGCTTGATACAACCGGCCCCTGGTCTGCTTTAAACATATCTTATGATTGTCATGATTATTGAATACGTATATTTAGAGACATAGAGTAATTGAAAGTGAGAAAATTGAAAATGACTTGCAAATAACGTATATACGAGATGGCAAAAACATTATATATAGCTATAAAGTTTTCCGTATTTTAGGTTTCCTATTTATTTCCGGTCACAAAATTATTGATAGTTAATTAAGTTTACTGAAGGTATACCAAAATTATATCATATTGGCATTGCCATTGCAATAAAAAAACATTGCTATAGTACCGTTGAACTGACGTTTTATACTTTAGCGTGTCACCTATATGTATATTTGTCGTCCCAATGCATAGGCTTGTTGCGATACAATTTCTCAAATAAAGTGTAGAGTTGATATAGATTGTCGGTCGAATATTGAAATCAAAATAATTTATTGATGTATGTCTATAGTACTTACAGATATTCAGCGGCCGTGTCCGTCGACCAATCTCACTGATAACGTCGGGTTAGCACGTACTCTGAAACATTAAGATTTCAACAGCCACTCCGGTCTTAAAAAACGTTTCATGCTGTCTGGGTTGTTTATATAATTATTTTATGTATATTATGTATCATCACCCAAGCATTGCATTCCCAGAATAACAACAACAAAGAAACTCTTTCTGTGTAACGTTTTCATGTGGAAGTTTATTTCATTCTATAATTGACTCATTCCATTATGACATGCAGTTTCGTGGATTTATTTCTCCGCAATCGGTTTATTTTATTTCATCCTGGTTCAATCAATTCCAAAATCATAATTACTATAATTATTGACATTCTGTAAATTCGTGCATATGATAACAAATATAAGTTTCAAATACCACGTTTAATGAATTATTGAGAGCAACAAATATACATTTATATATATATGGATTGTCAATCGATCTTTCCAAATTATAAGCCTACATATACCTACAACCAATGCTATGTCAATATAAGTGGAATGACAACGAAGTTATAAACGACGAATAAAGGTGGTATATATTTGAGGCTTTCTGTCTATACTCTGTTGTTTTGTCTATACTTTGTTGATTATTTCTGATTGTTGAAAGAAGAGTGCTTTGAGTCTTTTCTGATCAGAAATTTCTGATCAGAATAATAAGGTCAATATTTACTCAGGTTAAAAGCATCGTTAAGGTAGAAAAATATTTTCATTGAAAATACAAAGTAGATTTAAAAAAATTGGGGGCTTGCATGCATGATGACACAGCCTGCAGATATATACGTCTCATTCCACATCTCAAGGTTAGCTGTAGATTGAATTTTAATTTGTACTAAATTAGATATTTCACAGGTTTCATTAGATACTTTTATAGTGAATTATAAGTGGGTGTAAACTTGAAATATTACGACATTCCGTTTTCAATCCGGCTTCGAATTATATTGAAATATCGCCACTTTGACGTCGTTTTTAAGGATAGATACCTAGAGATTGGGAGGAGATATATTTTGCGAGGAAGCTAGCCCATTGACTTTAGCAGCCTTAGTTTTCTAACAATTGCAAGTGTGACATTTTCTATGTGTCCTTTCCATTTCAGTTTGTTGTCCATGGTTGCTCCTGAGGATTTTGACTCCTTTACCTACCGCACAAAGCTGCCATTCAACTGCACTGCATGGTGGTATAGAGGACCTACGAAAGTTCCACGCTTTAAGAGCATAGCTTCTGTTTCACCTGGATGGACTGTCATTCCGTTTTTGTTACACCATTCACTCACACGGCTTAGTGTCTCGTTTAATTGGAGGATTACTTGGTCAACTGTTTTACCTATGCTTGTCAACCAACTTGTTGCTGATACGAAAGTTTTAGTAGCCGTTTAATTTTCAGGTCGTGCGATACATGTATATTCATGCAGGTTGCGTGACTCAAAAATCGAGTCAATCACTTTGCAATTTATATGAATAAAATGAACTCCGTTTATTGTTTATTTGTAGTTTTATCAATAAATAAAACTTTTTCAATATTGAAATTATATACTAAAACGATTAGGGCGAAGTGAATATAGCCTTGCAATCCCCGATCCGGCGGTGACTAATTGTTAAATAGTTCGCAAAAACATAAGGACCATACCGTTAGCAAGAATCTCTATCCTTATTGAATGTTGTAACTTGAAAATTCTTTGCAGTTGTCTGAAGCTTTACTGTTTGTCTGATTCAAAGGGAAAAAATTAGCAAAAAAATTTTTATATGTCTCCTAATGCTCTCCATCCTAAATGTTTGCATCCAAACCAATCCAATAAACATTTCTATTTCAATACAGAAGAGATATTTTTAATATATTTTGTGGGCAATTTTCCGCAATATAGCGGGAATAGCGCTATAAGCTTATAATTATTTTTATTACGTCTCTCTACTGCTTACCATAACTTTCAAGCGTGGTAATTTTAGAAGTGTGGTAATTTATTCTAACCTACCCTGGTTCCGTAGTACAAATTTTTATCCTTCGAAACTAACCTTGTAAACTAAGGCCAGATTATTTCATCCAGAAGTCTTCGGCAATATCAACTTTTACTGAAGCTTTTTCCCCGCATCTCCGATATAATTTATATTTCCTTTTAAACTCAAAATATGATTGTACGCCGAATCAATTTCCGTGTCGTTCAAAGGACAGTTTTTTAGACAATAAATTATTAAGTTTTTCTTGTACAATTAACACATTTATCATCTTTATTTATTATATGCATGCGAAAGAAAATTTGCATAAGCATACAATTAAATAAAATTGCTATCATGTTCCTAAGCAAATGGATCCAGTTGCAAGATGTATATATGAACATATGTGAGTGAGTGCGTATAGAACTAGCAATAGCCCTGCAACGTCGCAACGAATATAGATGCTATTGCTAAAGTCTGGTTTAAATCATATCAAGTTGTAACTTTAAATTTTCAGTTTGCAATTTTATCAAAGCTGTTTGACTGCCATTTTGACTGTCGTTCTGACGCGGGGCAAAAGATGAACCATAAAATTAAGCGCAGAAAAATTGATCCTACTTTACACCTTTTTTACCCCTTATTTCTTTCTGGAGAAATCGAAGCTGGCAATCCAAAATTTCCACGCGATTCGTACGTGGCCGACATTGGTGGCACGGTTCGCTTTAAATGCGCCTCTACCGACTGGCGCGATGATTAATGGCTGGTATATACACACATGGGCAAATTTTGCAACTTTCGACAAACGGGCGGATCCGATATCTCGTCGGAAAATCGTTTTTGTTTCTGGTTATTGGGCATGCGCAGAAAAATGACACTAATATTTACGAATGTGTTGCGTCAGAGAAATTTGGTGCAGTCAAAGGAAAACTCAAGTACTTCCACCCTAAAAATGGCGTTTATTGATATAGTATTTTCTGCTGAAAAGCCTGTCAGGGAATCCATAAATTTATTTGTGGAAAATTTCAAAACCACCATTTCAAAAATATAGACATTAAACCGGTCAAACAATGCATAGCAAAGCATTTGTAAACAAGACCTATATATCACTTCCTTTTTTACTCTTTTATCAGTGTTGAAGTATTTATAGCTCTTGTCCTAATTGCAGTATGATCAACTGGAGAAAAATTCGGCAAAGTGGCGATCTTTGCAGAGCCACTGACCGTTCGGTGCAAATTAACAGTTCCGAGACCCGATTTTCATGGTCGTTTTTCGTTGCAGGATGCTTTTCGATTTGTTGTTTATGTTATTAGGATGAGTTCCAAACGAACTAGTTTAAATGTCTATCTTGAAATTATAAGTAATAAGTGCGATTTCTAAATATTGAAGCTTATAGCTATTGATGCAAAAATCATCTAATGAGACTTCAAGGTTTGTTAAAAAATTCAAACTGTTCAAGTGTAACTGACATGATTTTTGAAAGCGGACTAAACATTTTTCTGCCTAATTCACTCTACAATATACGGTGACTGTTTGCTTTTAAGCATTTGTCATCGGAACTTCAAATGGCCTGTCCAGTGCAAGAATTCCGGAATTTACGATTTTCACTGTGGATTTTGGCCGGCTTTGATTGTCTGTTGGTATTTCCTCGATTTTCCTCACAATTTCCTAAAAAAAACAAACGAAAGTCCCATGCATCCATAGCATGTAATGAAAAAACAAATTATTATTGATAAATTATTTTCCCTCACGACTACGTTCTAAATGTTCTTTCGAATACCGTGCATATAATTAATTTCATAGTTCCTAAAAATATCACATGCATTACCCATGCAGGGACGGAGTAATCTTTCGTGGGGCCCAGTGTGACGTTTTATAGTTTATACCAGGATTCGAAAAATTGCCCCATATATTAATTAGACTTTCAGGGCAAAAACTTAAGTAAATAAATTTGAACAGTAATCCAAATGTAGCCCGTTTCACACACGAATTTATTCGCGCGACGGAAAGCGATATCTGAAATCCGGTGATTTGATTGGTTTGCGAAAAAATTCGCCGCAAATAAGTAGAATCACTTCCTATTTTAAATTTTTATCTGTTCGCGCGAATAAATTCGCCTAATGGAAAGATTCAAAGTTATCAAATACTTTTGTGTGGTGGCGGCTTTTTATAAGGTCACGCGCCCAAAGAGTTACAATTATTGAGACAAGTGCGGAATTAACCCCCAAAGCAAAATGACGTTGCTCATGGGCAGATGCGCATGGGCGAAATAGAGGGATTGCAAAATGGCGGTGTTCATGTGCAGATGCGCATGTCTCTTCTTTCATGGAGGGGATCTGGCCCGCCTAAATACACAATCTTCAAACTTCAACCGCTATGTTCTCATACGAATCAGTCGAAATATAAAATCTCTTTTTTACGCACATTATAGACTCCATAATAATTAGCTATTGCTATATTACCACACTTTGTTCCAGTGATGGAGAGATCAATACTTAAAAGACCTATGCATACCATTCCTTTAAGAACTTTTCCAAAGCATGTGTGATGACCATCAAGCCAAGCAGTTCTTGCAAGTGTTATATAAAACTGTGAACCGTTTGTGTCTTTACCGGCGTTTGCCATACATAACCAACCACTTCCATAATGTTTAATGATGAAATTTTCGTCTGCGAAATATTTCCCGTAGATACTTTTACCTTTTAGATAAAAAGAGATCATGTCAACATCATATTCTCGTTTTCCTTTGTGTTCCAGAGTAATTAGCCATTTCCCAGTCGGGCAGGGTACTGGGTCTAGTCGCGAACTGCAAAAAATCATTGGACTGTTTTGAGGAAATATAAGTCTGAAGTTTTTCCCACCAAACAGTCCATAGATGCTTTGCGGTTTGCGACTAGACCCAATACCCTGCTTGATTGGGAAATGACTAGCTGATGAAAATGGCTGGTAAATATCGAAAAAAGTAAACTGAAATGTAGGCAAACTGCAATGTTTGGTTTTCAGATCAATACCAATTTTGTATAAATTTAACGAAATTCAAAATGCATGCATGGTTATCAGATATGAAAGCTCGCCTAGAAATTAAAGACAAAGAAGCAATCAAGCTGACACAGGGTAACTGATAAATAAAGATCGGCTTCCATTTTTTTAGTGGCAAAAATACTACATTTCAGGATCTCAGGAGTTAGATTTCTTAGCCGCTTTGACTTATAGTTCGATTTCTTGGAAAGAAACCGCATTTGTTGCACTATTCGCAACGTTCAAGCATTTTGATGCTATGAACTTTCATAGACTTTACAAGCGTAGTAATGAGCAAACATGAGCAAATACTGAATACCTAATGGCCGCTTGCATAATAGACCAATTGTGATCTAGCTAGGTAACTAGAAAGGAAAGAGTCACCATAGCTGAAAATAGCATGCTGGAATTAGTATAATTACCAAGTTTTGCTGCAAAATGTCAAGTATTGCGGAAATTATATAGCTATATATATGCGAAGTAGGCAATTTTTGTCATACTTTGGTATTACTGGTGGAACCATGTAACTAATTTAATTACATGCACACTTCCGGTCATAATACAAAAGTATACAAAATTCGTTTGGCTATATCTTCGGTACTGTTTACAATATACCGCAGCCAAACCTGCCCGTTTTACAAATTTATATCTGTTCTTTTCGGAAATTCCTTTTTTTTCCCGCCTGGATCAAAAGTTGGTCTATTGTGCAAGTCGTCCATTGATGACATGTCATTATTACCTCCAGTTCCGTCTCCGTTTGTAAAATCTCCACCTATAGGATAAAAAGAGATACAATATGGTAGTAGTCTCTGCTCACGATCACAGCTAAACACAACGCAAGGCAAGTCAGCGGCCATTACAGAATCAACGATTATAGTCCAGGAAAATACGGCATCATCTTGCTTCAAAACGTTTACGGTAATTGCAACATTATTTCGAATTCAGTAAATTAAGATGGCTTACCTTGAATCATGAAATTCCTAACAGATCTGTGAAATATTGATCCTTTATATCCATAGCCAAACTAAAACCATAAAATAATCACTTTACTTTTAATTTAATGATAAATATGTGACACTTGTCCTTATTATACAAATTTTGCCACCCAGAGTATAATCGGAATTCATGGCTGTCAAAGGTATATTCCTAAAAATGCGTAAAAGCAAGGAGTTACGATCGAACCAAAAATTTTCCTTCGATTCTCATTCTTAACCGTGGATTTGTTTAAAATTCTTCACTACCTTATAATTAAATACTGCATGTCATGGTGATAAACGAGAACTAGCTGTAGGTTTAAGGCCGTGTTTTCAATTATGTAGTATAATTATACAATCAGAAATATATGAAACCAGAATGTGCTATAATGTACCCATACGTCATGGCAACAATTAACCGAATTTACCCGAATCCTGGGGGACTATACATTGATCTAGAGCAATATTCTCTCTACTAATCGCCAAATGCAGTTGAACATTGGATTATTAGAAAGGCGTGTGGGGGTTGCATAATAAAGGCGCTGGCACACGACGTAATTCAAGCAACTTGTCTTGCAATACCTTAGCGTACGTGGATAAATTCTTGGCTGGAAGTGACAAGTTGCATGAAGCGTCGCACAAAGTGGAGCTGACGCTAACTTTGTGAAACTCTCGCCGTAAACGGCATTTGGAGGCAAGTTTCATGAAAATTTGCATCGCGTAACTTTCAGCGCCTTGAAGATATATATGGGCTTTATACACGATCCAATTTTGTTGGATCCAGTTCACTTCTGAGGTATGTTTTTTAGTGTATTGACACGAAATTTTCATGGGCAGTAAATCAAAGCCAGTATTCGCCAATAACAGGACATATACTCCATACGTCAGAAGTGAATTGCATTCGACAAAAATTGGCCGTGAATAGGCCATTAGCATCATTTTCCCGTGCTTACAATTAAATGCTAACGATACATTGTAATGATGTCTCGAGGTAAATCTGTTTTTAATGTTCCTTTATATCATCAAATAATGTATAAAAACTATGATATTGTTGCATGTAGTAACAACAATTCTTTGCCGCAAAGATCAACCGGGACCAAGCAAGTGATGGAAATCATGCTTGAACATTGGATACATGCATGTGTTTTTGCCCATTTATGAGTCCTAGACATCCTACCTCGTGGTCACTCAACGAAACGAAATTTGTAACCGTTTTGGGAGCTGTTACCCCGAACAATCCAAAGATAATCCGACCTGCAGGTCTGCCTCCTATTAACAAATCAAAGAAAACCTTTCTTGTTACCAATGTCGCCTGATGACCGCTTTGACTCTCAGCTGGATTGATATGACATAACGAAACGACGATGAAGATGTAGCTTTTTAGGTGGATTTTTGCCATTTTTAGTCATTTCATTGCAGATGTTTTTAATCGGTTATTCAGAGTTTAATTAAAATGAAGAATCAAGAGGTCTGGTACCAGGCTATAAAACAATGCCATTTTGTACTACAGTGACAGGTAGCATTGATAAAAAAATGTGGGGCACCAAGTACTGTATACAAAATATTTCAGTGTCTGTTCAAAACATATAGCGTCATAAGTTTACAACTTGTGTAAATACTTTGAATGGAAGTTGAGCAAATGCTGTCTTACGTCTCGTTTATTATGTCGGGCCTCCTGAAGACCTGCCCAAGAGGGCTTGTAGGGTTCACAAAACAAAGCGCGCCTTGCCCGCGCTGGCATAAAAGAAAATGCCTTAAATCAACAAGGAGGCTGAACGTTCAATACTTCATGTGAAATGGTAAACAATGAGCTTTTTTACCGGAAGTCGATAAATTAAATTTTATGTATTCTGCTTGGGTCGCTGAAAATGTAAACGAATTAATTTTACTGTTTGGCTATTCTCATTGTTCCCTGAATCACTCTGCAGATAATTAAGTAAAACAGAGCCAGTGAACTGAATAGAGCTGAGAACTAGGTGGCATATAGTAATTAAATATGCGGTTATTTGTGACCAACTGCTCAGGCTCGGCAAGTGCCTGAAATATTTCTTGGTAAACGTCTTTTCAAACATTGTCGATTGATTGAAGCTTTACAATATCGTCATTCATACAAGATTTTAAGCATTTACGCAGGAAATTGGGTTACTGTGTCATTACCTTTACCGTATTCGGCGCATGTGAAATACGGCGTATGAAACGGACCTTTATGTCGAAGAGTAAAGTACTTACACTACGCGCACACGGTAACGTTTCGAGCGTTTTCATTTTCGTTTCAAACACCGATTTACAATGGAAATTAAACTTAATTTAACATATTCAGCATATTGTCCTTCGGATCGTGTGGGAAAGGCGCCATGACGATAAAATAAACAAAAACGATTTTCAGAACCCTCCAAAACAACGCTCCATCGTGTGCACATAGCCTAAAAGCTGGTTTATCACTTCCGTTATCATTTTGAATAGGGGTAAAAGCGAGGTAGGCCTGAGGAGAGTGTTCAGTTCCCTCCAAAGGCAATCAACACTTGCAATTTTTGCTCAGTAAAGACGGGGTACGGGGGTAGCACTAACTACTAATAACCGTGTAGTTTACATATAGTAATCTAAAATGAGTAAAACCTAGTGTATATGAGTAGGGTGTTAATCGAACATTTCATATGGAGGGCAATCGATTCATATAAAAGGTACCATGTTTCTGGGTAAAGATAACATAGCTACTACATGCAGTAATTCCCACAAAATCATTAACAAAAAAAAGAATTCAAATATTTACTAACAAAACTCGCTTGTGACGTTACAAACAATTGGTGTATGACGTACAGCGAGAAATGTAACTATTCTTGGACGGCGTCTTTCGCAACTTCGTAAGGCTTCTCGATGGGCAAGTCACCGGAATCAGCAATAACCACTTCTTTTGTTGGTCGGTCGTTTGCTCCAGTCTTACTGTTCTCAATCTTTCTTACGACATCCTGAGAGAAAAAAAACCTCGTTTGGAACGTTGAATAACCAACATAATTTTTTACATATAGGATATTTACACGACGCGATTTTTGTCGTACGTTTTTAGTCGGTCGACTGAATACTTTTAAGCTATTGTAGTCGGCAGACTGCAATTGAATTCAAAGCAGTTTGATATTTGTCGATTAAAATCGGCCGACTAAAACCGTACGACAAAAATCGCGTCGTGTGCGCATGGCTTAAGATATCATGCACGAGGAATTTAATGACCTTTGTGCGCGTGGGATATCAAAACGGGTTAAACCCACTGGGGTAATTTTATTAAAAAATAGGCACTTAATTAAGAATTGCGTAGTTAGGAAGTGGTGAAAAGTTTAGCGAAGTTTTCGCCTAACATCCCTTGTGTATAGATGACGCAATCCTGCTCGAATGACTATTTGGTATTCTTTCAAAAGCAATCTGTTTGCAGGTTACCAAGATTAAAATTTCTTACCATCCCTTGGACCACTTTACCAAACACAACATGACGTCCATCTAACCATGGTGTCTTTACAGTGGTGATAAAGAATTGAGAACCATTCGTATCTTTACCAGCATTGGCCATACTCAACCATCCAGCACCATAGTGAGTCAGTTTAAAGTTTTCATCAGCAAAACGATCTCCATAGATACTCTTACCTTGAAAAAATAGATTTGCAGGAAACTTGGTAATTTATTTTTGGCATTGTAAAAGAGGCATTCAATGATTAGTATACAGTCCATAATATAAACAAATATTAAATTCTTCCAACTGCTGTACGGTGGAGTGAGTGGAGCTGGTGGTATATCGAGTGCTACTGTTTTTAAAATATGAATAACCGATACATTATAGATGCAGTCAAACAAAACCCCTAAATACAAATTGAAAGAAAACTAATATTGTTTTAAATACTTCCTGTTCCATCTTTGTTGGTAAAATCACCACCTGAAAGAAGATATATTCTTAAATAGCTACCAAATTCACATGAAAATTTTCACATGCATGCAAATTATAGAGTAGAGATCTAGTCTACACACTTGTCCTGATAATCATTTTTTCCTTGCACAAATCTGCCTAAATAATGGATTTCAGCATGCAGTTACATTCCCTTCAGAAAAGAGGCTCCAGAGGACATTTTAGCACAAGAATTATTTTGCTGAAATTGACTCAAAGAGTATTTTAAGTTTCATACAACTTTAGTTTTATTTATTTCAATATATATAAGTTGATGGATTTCAAGGCAATGCCAATGGTTAGAGCTGAGCGAGAACAATTTTAAAATTTCAAGAATTTAGATGTTTGAAAGTGGCTTATTTTAAGCAAGAATAAACATACATATTCAGAAATATTCCAGCATGCATTGCATATTTGATGAACATATGTAGTTGAATTTGATGCAGTATTTTTTTACTAATAACAAAGTATTTTAACATAATTGTACATAATTGGGGATCATGTGTGTCATATACATGCACACCCATCCAGTTGTAATGTACAAATATTTCAATGTTTTAAAAAGTTTAATCATTTAGGTATACATACCCTGGATCATGAAATCCTTAATAACTCTGTGGAAAATGCTTCCCTTGTAACCATATCCTTTCTAATATTTTAAAAATAATCATTGAATCAACTTATGGTTAATAGCAAGGTGCATAATATGTAGAACTCTGCTAGCTGCACTTGGGGGTTGCACAGTATTTTACTCCAAAAGTAAAACAGTGCAATAGTACAATAGGGACATTGAAATTTGAAAGACAACGTGGACATTAGGACTAATGTCTTGCTTTAATGAAAAGCAAATAAAAATTAAGTAATTTTCAATCTTTCAACCCATATACAGGGAAACAAAATGAGGCTTATAATAACAAAGTTGACAGGGTTATAAGCATAATTCAACAAGTAGTGTTATGTTGCAAACAAAACTGTTTGAGGTTTCTTTGCCAAAACGTTTATTATTAATGCAGTAGGCTACTTTTGATCTATATATATGCAAGTTGTATATTTTGTTAAAGAGCTTATAAGTACTATAAATGGGGAACAATTTAAACCATATTTACATAAATACTAGAACAGTTTATCCCAGCATATAAATAGTACTAGATTCTTGTTATAATCTTGGTATAATCAGCATTTATATAGATGAATCTATAGAAAGGATGAACGGTGCAAAGCTATCAAAATACCTGATGTGTACAGAGCTGGTGGAAATTATCGACAGTTTTTGGAACAACATCTCCGAATAAACCAACAACGATTCGCCCAGATTTCACTCCTCCTATCGTAATATCGAAGAAGCACTGTTTGGTTACGGTGGCAGGGACTTTATCGGCTAATGCGCTAGCAAAAACCGTGAGAAAAACTAAAACCAATTTTTCAGACACCATCTTCTATTGCAACAAAGAGTACAGAGGACAACAGAGGACTTGAACACATGTCAGGCTTTCCTATATAGAGCATGCGTGGACCAATCAGAAGCGAGGAAGGACCTGCAAGGGACACGTAAGCATAGGTAAGCATTGCCAAGTTTTTGTTACAAATATGAATGATAAGCTTTCCATTGTATGACCTTGCTTTATTTCATGACCAGGTGGTGTGCGACACAGACCGCAAAGCATATCGGGTCAAATAAAAAAAATTCATTAGAACGCATTTGATCGTTGACACGAACACATGACAAGACAAAATAGATACCGGTATGGGTATTTCTGGGCTTTTACCGATTTTAACATCAAAGAAAATTCATCTTCGAGAGTTTTATGGGAAAGTCGCTGCGGTTGATATTCACTGCTGGCTTCACAAATCTATCAGTATTCACTGTGAAGACATTGCGCTTAAAAGAGGAGATTTAACCAGGTAAATAATCCGTTATAAATGTAAATTTATGTAAATTGAGTATGAAATGCCATCCTCGATAAATGTATGTTTTGATTTTCAACTTGCAGATGTATCAACTCCTGTTTATTATTTGTAAATATATTGAATGACCATAATATAACGCCACTACTCGTGTTCGACGGAAGAAAATTTCCTCTGAAAGTTGTAAATACAGAAAGAGAAAGGTAAAAATCACAGTACATTATGTGGAAATACGACTTGTGACTCTGGAGACTAGGTTTTATATACTCTATATTGTATACCCTAATTTATCGAATATATTTTTAGAGTTCGCAACGAAAATCTTCGTATCGGACTAGAGCTATGGAACAGAGGTTTACACAATGAAGCCAGGAAGCATTTTAAGATGGGTGTTTCTGTTGGGCAAGATTTGATATCTGGGCTTATTAATGTAAGTTCAGGAGAGCATTTTTGTTCAGGAGGGCCAGGGGGAATTTCGAAGTTTTCTAGTGCAGAGATTTTTTAAGCGTTTCTTGTATGAATACCTGGCATGAATACCTGTCACCATTGAAGTATACCTGCTATAATTATTTAATACCTGACATTTATACACAGCATTAATACCTGGCATGACAAGAAACTTCTATGAAATGTTGAAATCTCACTCCAATATATTAATTGACTATTAACTGGACCATAGCTGTTTAAATCTGTCATTTATGACACACCCTTGAGCATACTCTAAACATTTACTCATTCATTTGTTATAATCTGTTTCATTTTATTATTTAAGGAGTGTCGAAGGAGAAAGATTACCCATGGCTGAAATTGAAATGTGGAGAAAATCTTTAGGAACAAATGACTGAGGGATGTTTTCATCTATTAGGAATTGGTTATATAAACATGTTGTGAGCTGTGCTCTTTGGACTTTTGTGAGGTCAGAAAACATTTCACAAATCAACTTCATTGCTTGTCCTCTTGAGTTCACATTTGAATGCTTTTCGGTGAAGGGACTATGTTTAAATACTGGTGAAAAGTTTGCTGATGAGTGATAATACTGTGAGGCAGAAATCGGAGTGGATGTATTCGTGTCTTCTGTAGGTATTCTGAGTGGGACATCATTGTCAAAGTATTGGATGTTGAAATGTTCCTCTGCTTCATCAATAGTTTTGAATTTCTGCTTGAAGAATTTAAAAATCTTGGATCGACAAGCGGTTTCTAAAAAAAAAGTTTTATAAACTTTTATTTTAGTTGAACTACACTGTACTTCCAATTAACATTATAATATAACGTTTATAGTACGCGCGTGCTGATTGGTCGAGAAGCGTGTTTCTATAACTGTATAGAAACACGGGAATTTTCCCGCCGAACTTGACAAGCAAAGCGATGTAATGAGAATTTGTAATTGAATCGAATTTTAAAATTTGTACAAAATCTTTTTATCGAGTTATATTATAAAAGAAATAGAAAACGTTTTTCCTGTGTTTCTATACAGTTATAGAAACACTTGTGGGAGTTTGGGAGAACTCGAAATAACGTGGAAAAACTCGCCCTACGGGCTCGTTTTCCCACTGATTATTTCTCGTTCTCCCAAACTCCCACGCGTGTTTCTATAACTGTATAGAAACACGGAAAATGTTTTCTATTTCTTAAGTAAGGGGCTTATTCAAACAATGAGCAGCACATGGCAAGGTTGTATAAATACACCAAACCTTTTCAAACACATGCTAATTACTATTACCAACACCAGCTACTTTCAACACTATCCACTGTTAAGAAGACAATTGATCATCCAGACTATTTGAGATTGTCATGAGAAAAACATTTTAGAATGGAATTAAATTATATTTAATACTAGAAAATACAGTAAAAATGTCAATCAAAATGTTATCATGTTCACGAATGAGAGCATCCAGGTGTCCGAATTTAGACCTGTTTTCAGGCATAGTTTTGCATTATTTCCACATTGCCTTCAAATTTGATTCATGAATAATAATGTATATAACGACTTATAGGAACACATTCTACCTGATCTTGATGGTAAACCAGTTGATTCTGCAATAGCAGCAGCAAATTTTCCCCAAAATACCATATCTTTATGTGTTGGCCAAACAGACTTAGAGGAATCATGGTATAGTGCCACGAACTGAACAAAAGCTGAGAGTTCTTTGTCAGACCATGGTGCTGATGTAGCTGTTATCTAATTAATAAAGACAGGTTGTCAAATTGATGAAGCTCTAATATACCAGTTGCAAACAAAAAAACTAACGAAATACTTCATTGTAGACTCTATGAACAACGTATCAAAGTATTTGAAAAATATAAGATACCTCTGATTTATAGACTGGCATATCTTTTCCTGGGCTAAACAGCAGACTTCGCTTGCTTTTAAACGTAAAAACCATCATGAGAAGTTCTTGTTTCCTTTTGTGCGGGTTTTCCCGGCGTATTTCCTGGCGAATATGGAACTTTTCGTTTACGCATTGCCATCACCTGAAATATTAATAATTACAAAATGGCGTGTCAAAGTACTGCGAAGGGCTTAAAACTAGGGTGAAAAGAAACGCGAATATACACTAAACGCGACGAGGTACCCCCTGGTACTCCGTAATATTTTGATTTATTATGTCTTTCTCTGTTGAATTATTCATATATAAAGCTTTAACCATTAGGAATAAGTGAAAAATTTTTAAAGTTTGAAGAGCTTACGAAAGCGAGCTCACAAGACATAAACAAACGCACGTTTGCATAAATCATGAATAAAACATTTATACAAATGAACTTACCGGCGGTATATATGGATAATTGCATGAAAATGTCACATCCTTCCGTTCCCAAAGAGAGATTTCTAATTTAACAATGTTTTGTACTGTAAAAAGACTCTTTTTTGTGCGATACTTTTTCCCTAGTGGCAAGCTCAAGATTTTGTCTTCTGCAGAAGCTAACGCTGATTGGCGCAATTCGACCACGTGGTCTGTGTCGCACACCACCTGTTTCATGACTGCAAGCCTGCAATCTTTGGCCAAGTCCAGCCTGTTCCAGGAGGGGATTCTGTAATTTCTTATTGCTATCAGGGGGGTTGTCGTATTAAACAGAATAAGAAATTGGTAGTAGTTTTATATGAATTCAAAAATGAAGGTTATTATTGTATTGTCCGCCGCTATTACATGTATTATATTTCTCCTGTCTCGTGCTAAAACTGCTTCAGCAGCCAAAGGTCCGAAAGTAACAGACAAGGTAGGATTTTGAGAGTTTTAAAAAATGCTATAAAGCTAGGTCATGGCTCCTGAAGGCAACTAGCCCAGGGTCTCGAAAATGGAGATCCAACTCTTATAATTGATATATTTTACAATTAATGTAGGTATTTAACTAAAATCTTGTCCGATCAGCACTCTAGCCTGGGTAATATGAGCATTTTTCCCTAAAGAGATCGAGAGTTATACAGATTTTAATAGCTGCAAGCATTAATTCAAATTACCAGATCCAGTATTTTTATTAATGTTATTCTGTATGAACAGGAGGCTAATGGTACCCAGCGGTAACTGCCTTGTAGCTACCAAGGTCATAATACTATTTATTATATGGCAAGCGCTTGTTTTGGTTAATTCTGCAATTTGATTGGCTGCTGACAGGTCCGGATTTCCCCGTATTGCCCACGGGCAATACGCAATTCTTATTGCCCTGTGAAAACAAGAATTAATCATTACAATGTCTGAATGAAATATGGCACATAATAAAAAACTTACTAACTTCGACTGTTCGGTCTGTACGGTAAAATATCAAACCTCGGTCTTGGTGTATTGACCTCGCTATCGCTCGGTCAATACGGCACGACCTCGGTTTGATATTTTACCGTACAGACCTCACTCTCAGTCAGTAAGTTCTTAATATATTTTCTTCTCCAGGACAATAATATTGTTCATTTGGCATGATATGGTTTTGAAACATAAAAACATAGATCTAGATTGGGGGGGGGGTTGGTATACGTCAAACACTAATACCTTCCACCATGGTTTAACCGAATAATAATTTTTTTAAAATTTAAAATCTCTAGAATATAAAACAACCATTTTATAGTTGTATATATATCAACCTAATTTTCCAATAAGTTTGAATCAATGTAATGCTGGGGCTGTTTACTAAGCCCAAGTTAAACAAAGCATAAAATAACTGAGGTATTGAAGTGATCTGTAAGCAGCATGATCCTGTTGGTCATGTTGTTATCCTAACAATAGCATGTGCTTGTTTTGTTTCAAAAGGACTTAAAATAATACTTCAAAATAATCTCCCTATTTGTTAATTAATTAAATCTTGGGTAACTGTGCTCATTTGAATTAAGCCCCATTTCATTTGCACTCTGAACAATGTACATGTTTCCTAAATGAAGCTTCTGGTATATGCACTGCTGGCCCTTTGACACAATTGAAATAATTTAGTGATGTCACTCAACTGTTATGAATATAAGTTGAGGAGAAATTTTCCTTTCATGTTGCAGGTGTTTTTTGATATCACTATTGGTGGTGAAAAAGCAGGTCGAATTGTGATTGGTTTGTTTGGTGGCACTGTTCCAAAGACTGTCAAAAACTTTGTAGGCTTAGCAACACATGAGGTTTGCAAATGTATTTCATGTATATATTACTTATTATTGAATATCTTAGTAGATTCATAAGGTATCTGAAAAAAATAGTTCAGACGTTTAAGCACTAAGACCTGTTTGTCCTGTATGTATCATTTCCAATTTAATCACATGTGCAAATTCTTCTAAATCTAATCACATATTGTGCAAATTATTTAAATGTGGATAGAATTTCTTTCAAGATGGCTGTGCAATAACTTTTTTCTTCTTTTTTAATTAAATATGCAGAAAGGATTTGGATACAAAGGCAGTAAATTTCATCGAGTGATAAAGGACTTCATGATACAAGGTACAGTAATGTCTAATGTGTATCAAGTTGCATAGCAATAGCTGTAGTTGCCAAATAATGTGTATCGAGTTGCATAGCAATAGTTGCCAAATATGGATGAGAGCTGTACATTAGAACTTGGAGAATCAATGTGTTTTTTTCTCTCAATTAGGAGGCGATTTTACCAAAGGTGATGGCACCGGAGGTAGGCGAAAAACAAAATCCACATAATATCTAGTGTAGAAAATGAAAATGTAGAGCTGAGCTAATTTTAACGTTTTCTGGAAGTTAATTGTATTAAAGAAATGACAACATTTTCATAATCGTTCTTGCCTTGTCAATGGTGAGTTTAAGATGCGCCAAATCCACGACGCGGAGGTGACATGAAAACAGCCGCTTGTGTTAGGAACGCAGTTTTATTTTGTTTTACATACAGTACGAAAAAGAGTCGATATATACGCCACTGGTACCGTGAAATAGCTATTAATTTTCCCGGGATTAAGATAACGACAATTTAACAGACCCAATGTTTTAAACGTCTTTGGCCGACCACGTTTAAAATGGTACTCACCCAAATTGACCCATCTATTAACAGCTAGTTGTTGTATTTGATAAGCGTCGCCATAGCCCACACGTCCCCGATTTGGTCATGCTAATTTGTGAAAATTACGTAGCTATGTATATCATAGCGAGCGGTCAAAATCTGATTCTGACCGAGCGAAAATGAAATTTATCTGTCTCTTTGATTATATATTACGCCCTGACTCACGTATCCACCTAATTTTTGTATTACAGGTAAAAGTATCTACGGAGAGAAGTTTCCCGATGAGAATTTTAAAATCAGTCACTATGGTGCTGGATGGTTGAGTATGGCCAATGCTGGTAAAGATACGAATGGCTCCCAATTTTTCATCACCACTGTCAAGACGCCATGGTTAAATGGGAAACATGTTGTGTTTGGAAAAGTATTGGAAGGAATGGTACGTAAAGATAAGGAACCGGTTAGAAAGCTGGATAGCCGATAGCGCTATCCATCGGATTGTTGTCATTCCCTCTAAAATTACCTGTTTGTTCGGTATAACTTAGAGCAACCTTGGTTTTCCTAAATTGAGGATTCTCTTTAACCGTTGTTAGCTCCTATGCGTGTATCTGCGCTTGTCTCAGTAGAGCAGGCTTACTTCACAAAGCGCGAAGAAATTACAGTTTTGCATTTCACCTGATGATCTCACTTTTTCATAAGACACCCGCTGACAGTATGAGCCTTCACGAGTGGGAGAAATTTCGCTAACGTGATCAGATCTCTACTAATAATATTAATAAGATTAATATCGTTTTTCATAGGATGTTGTAAGAAAGGTAGAAAATGTGGATGCTGATCAGAGTAAACCGAAGAAGGACTGTGTTATCGAAGATAGCGGTGTTATCCCAGTTGAAGAACCTTTTAACGTCGAGAAAGAAGCAGCCAAGGAATGAATGACACAACGCTATACTGTCATACTGACAATTTATAATTACATGCGTACAAACGATACAGAATATTATGTGGTTTGCAGTGGACAATTGTCGTTACAAACTACAGCTTTCTCTTCTAGCGAATAAAACAAATATTAATTTTCAGAACGAGACCAGGTTGTGAGTAACCAAATGCTTTGTATGCTTTTATATTGCGGGCGCTAATTGTGACCCCATTGCGGCGAAAAATATATAGAAAAAATGCGAACTGGAAAATTACTTGATGATTTATTTGCAAACTTTCATCTTTTATTATGGTGTTAATAAAATCGTTAGTTTTAGTTCTTGTTTATGTTTTGAATAGCCAGATGAGAAAACTTTAGCCCAGAGCCCTACGGCGTTTTCCTTTATACGGTAAACACGGCCAGAGCTTCTCTCAACTCTCGCAACATATCAAGTATTTAAGAAACATCTGCCTAGCACGAAGAAAGTACTTTCAGCGGTATATTCTTAACGAAATAGTCCGTTTCAATTCAATTCAAAATAATTTTATGACCATTTTGGCCGCTTAAAAGAAAGAAAGCGCCCCTAGTTACGACTTCAGATGATTTTGGTTTCTCAGAATTTTCCGCCAGGTGATTGTTCTTTTCTTTGAAGATCTGGCTGCAAAGGCGAAAAATGCAAATTCTAACTTACGGTGAAAAAGAAAATGATAATTCAGAAGAAAACGAAGAAATTATGATTCACTTTTGTCGAGGATCTGGTTTCTAATTGGTTGATTTTGATACTCGGATGACAGATCAGCTGTCCAGAGCGTATGACCAGAGCAGTTATATGTTTGGCGACTGTACGCGGAGCGGTTAATTTCACCTTCGCTGGTTTTCATCTGAAATTACTATTTCTACAAAGCATAAACGCCCTAAATCTATTTTATGGATAACATGAAGTAATGAGGAACATGAACACAGATCTATTACGATTGCAGTCTCAAGCCTCATGATGCTCATGTCCAGGGTCTCCGTTGGTTTTCTTACTATACTTCTTACTATTTGTTTATAGTTTGTTAGTTTTTATTGGTAATTTGTAACATTTTCGTTATATTTTCTACAATTCGACCTGCAAATCGAAACATGAGTCGTTCCGTTGCGAGATGGATTGCACATCACGACCGACAACAAGTGGATTTAGCATTCGTTGTGGATTGTACAGGATCTATGGGCTCCTACATCGCTCAGGTTCAGAGACACATTACATTCATTGCCGAGAGGGTCTCGCGTACAGCGTTCAATGTTCGTCTTGCCTTAGTGGAATATCGCGATCATCCACCACAAGACACCTCTTTTGTCGTTAGGTCTCATGATTTCACGGACGATGTCAACGAAATCAAAGGTTAGTGCTGTAACATTATTTTCAAAGTTTGTTTTCAAATGAAAGGCGGCCTGCCAGCGGCCCAGCCAAGGAACCTCACGCTTATCCTGCTTGCCGGAAATTCATAATTTTTGTAATTTATATATATTTGCATCAACATGCATACTGAGGCTTCCAAAGTAGAACTTTTATTTATCCAGAACAGCTAGGTTTTCTATTTCTGGAATGAATATTTAAACATGCAGTCATCAAGATTTTATTTGAAGATTATAACATTAACCTTGAATTAGAATGATATTGATATGCAGGACAAGCTTTTAAAAGCAACCCCCTTTCATTTGTAATATGTCTGTTGTTACTGCAGAATGTTTATGTGTTATGGAGATTGATGGGACTTGCTGTGATTATAAAGCAGTACTGATTTATCTTGTAGATTCAAGCCACACCATATATTTGAGCCACACCTGCTTGCAAACCAACCATATCCAATTTTTTGCGGTACTGCTAAGTAATGTCAAAAATTTTAATGCCCAGCCCATTATTAAAACAATTTACAAAAATTACTGTTGCAATGGAAAATATTTTTATAGAATTTTATAAACATCAACATTTCACTCTTATGTAGCTAGTTAAATGTAATCTTAAGAACTGGCTGTTGGAGACAAAACATTGTGTTTATAAATTGCAAATAATTATCTGCAAAAACATTTTTAAAGGCTTTTATTCATACTTATTCTGAGATTCTGATTTGTTAGCATGGTACATCATTAGACAACTGGTTAATGTTATTGATAAAACAGCATAAAAATGTACACAATATTTTTACTATTCAATTTCATTTGAAAATTCAAAAATGCAAAATAAACCATAACAAAATAAACCATAACATAACCTGTTACATTCTTGTAACTAATTTTCCCAATGAAGAAAAGAGGACATTCTCAATGGCAATTACTGTTCAATCGATATAATTTTTCATTTTTAATTAAAAAAATTCATAGTTTAACACCACTTATTTATCTATTAACATGCTGTGATAAAATGCATAAGTGACCTTGCCACATAACATTGCCAAGGTACAATGTAGGTACCTTGCAAAGAACTTCATGAGGCAATCTAATATTCATAATGTTTAAACCAGAAATAGTCAGAGTTTGATTTTTGATAGTGCAATGGGATTCATATAGAATAAAATAGATAATGGACTGTAAAATATTCCAGAATTCAAGGTTTTAAATAATGCTTATATTTAATGAACTGAATAACATATTTTTGGTTCATATTGTTTGTAAGTGTAAAACCTAGCTCAGGGGAACATGCATTTTAGTGACATAGATAAAAAAAAAATAGAGAAGGCAATTAGCCTTCCTCATGATAACATTTTTGGGGTACTCTCAATTTTTCCTCAAATAGGCTTAAAAAACTATAACAACATGAAAGGCATTCTTTTTAGAATCAACAGACCATTAACAGGTCTTATGCTTACGGTTTTGAAAAAAAGCACCTCAAAAATGGGGGTATATTCGTCATTGTGAACCCTTGATGAACCCTTGTTCAAGAATTTCTCGTCATGCCACATGTGATTGAGTTTATTCAATGACAGGAGAGTAGGGTTTCTCATGTCGGAGCAACATAATCAGATGCATGCATCTACTTGTTAATTTGCATGCATTAGGAAATGAACTCCAGTAATTGTCAAAGAAATTTTCTTTAAAACAGACTCATTGGCGGATCTAAAGGTGTGCAGAATAAATTACACAGCTTAATTTAAATTCAAAACACCTTAATAACAACGCTATTTTTTACCCATTTGAAAAGAACATTTTTGCATTAAAATCTGCCAATGCGATTCCAATTTTAAGCTGTAGTAATTTATTCTGCACACCCCTAGGACCCTAGATCCACCACTTCTTTAGGAGTGTGTCAAATTTTGAATCTGTTTTTGCTCACTGTTTTCGTTTCCTCAGTCTGGGTCTCTGAAATGTCTGCCGCTGGTGGTGGTGATACACCTGAAGCAGTGGCTGATGGTCTACATGCTGGACTCCGTCTAAGCTACAGACAAAGAGCTACAAAAATATGTGTCTGGATTGGTAAGTTGACTTTCAATTATTCAATAGACAAACAAATGTGACATAAATGAATAAATAAGTAAATGAGGATTAAGGGTGGTCCAAAACGGAACCAGCAGAATAGATCAGATAACAAAAATGAAGAGTAAACTCTCTCCATTGAAAAAGCGCTAAAATATGATGCACCAAAACGATATCTGAAAGGCCGAGTTGCACTGCAGGATTCTTTCCTTCTTTTCTTGTATTTCTGAAATTTTCTATTAAAGTTCCAGTATAACCAGGGAGCAGCGTAGCAGCGTCTTCAAACAACTTAGCATCAAATGTGGTATAACAACTGCCTAAAATACACAAAACACTTCTCGACGTTTCGACCCGAGGGCCTTCGTCAGGAGAGTTAGTATGAGACTATAAAGGCTATACGAATTTAGTATACACCCGACTGTTGTCTATTAGAAATCCTACATTCTGATTGGCTGACTCAGCCATTGTCTATTCGTGATGGTCAACGTTTGGGAAAAATTCGCTCGCGCGACCGTATAAAATCGAATTAATTAAATTAGGTAAAATGGCGGCAAATTTTCTTTTTCTTTTGAAATTTCCGCGCCAGAGGCCTGGATCATACCTACAAGAAAGGCTTCGTGATCCGCCATCTTGGCTTCGCTCATTAATGAAGGAAAGTCAGAGAGTGAGCGTTCGGCGTTCCAGTTTTATTTGTGTTCACTGGCATAGTGATATTTTGTAACATCAGGGTTTTTGTTTCTTTCCTAGGGGACGCCCAACCTCACGGTCTTAATCGGACTGGTGACGAGATCCCCGATGGCTGTCCGGACAACCACGATCCGGTTGCAATATGTCATCAGATGGCCGCGAGGGGTATTATCTTGTATTGTGTTGGCTGTGAACCAGCGCTGCGTCCATTTAGAGATTTTTTCATGGGTCTTAGCCTTATAACCGGCGGACAGTACATTCGTCTACATAGAGCGAATCTACTCTCACAGGTCAGTTTACTAAATTTAGATTGCAAAATATATATACTAACCTAGCGCAGAGTCTTTACCACGAAATATCGGCCCGAGATCTTCTTGTCCCGCGCAAGGTTTGCGCGAAAAGACCGATGTGAAATTTTTCTATAAAGACTGAGCAAGCGAGTTAATAAAATCTATATATTAGATGGCATATAAGGCATTTGTTTTTTCACCTAGAACTATTTAGAGATATATCTTTGATCGCAATATGAGTTAAAAATCAGTTATTCAACATGTATTTCTCCCCCTTCTTTTTCATATCCTTGTTTTTCGCTCAAAGGCCCACACATGCAGACAGGACGCGATTTTTGCCACGATGTATGCAATTCAAATGTATTTATTATTATTATTATTATTATTATTAAAACTTTTCATGAGGGTGACACTTGACAGTATTTTATTAATACTGTCAAGTGTCATCTCATGAAGTAAAGTTTTAAAAACAATAATAATAATAATAATAATTTCCGAAGTGTAAACTTTTTCTTGATACACCCTGTATACTTTATACACCCTGTATACTTTATATACTACTTTTATACTATTATGTATATACTTTTAAAAATACTATATATTGTATACTAGTTTTAGCACGCCCTTTCAGCAGTGTTCATTTCAGTAATTGCATTTTCATGCATTGATAAAAGAAGTTGTCTTTAGTGAAAAATGCATATAATTTTATTACAATTGTACGTATTTTACGTACATATATAACACGGAAACCGGGGATCGTACTCAGCCTTCCAGCAATTGGTTACAGGGAATAAAAACGTGTTACTGAAAAGGGCAGAGATGATTGCCGTTGGTACGCGGATCATCTTTTATACCTCCTAAAATTACACGGACATGTTCTTTCGATATGTTCTTTCGACTTTCGTGTTTCGCACATGATAAAGATCCGTTGCACCGTTACATTGGAGCGCGTCAGTATTATAATGCTTTAATTGACTATGCCGTGACTTCTTCCATTTAGGTAATCGTCCTTTTGACTGAAGAGGAAGTGGAGAATGAAAATTTGTTGGGGCATGTACGAGATCACATTAGTTTGGCGTTCCGACGCAACCCCAGCATAACCGTTGATCAACTAGCCGAACATATTCACGGAGTTTTTCGCTTAAACAACAACCGCACGCGACGTATTAGATATAATAATAGGGAAATAGAGGGATTTACCGACCAGGCACGGGCAATATCACATATGCCCACACTGGCAGATGCATCTGCCTCAATACGAGAGCAACTGGAAGCTCGTCAGCGACAAGCAGTGGCTGATGAAGACGACGATGTTGGAGTGATCACTTCCGCTGATATCACTGCTTTAGACGAGGTATCACCACGTACTTGTGAGAGATTGGTTATACGATCGATGGCTCAGCATAGACAGGAGACTGGAGAAAATGATGGCAATGATGGAGATCAAATGCAGCAATGAAACTCTATATAACATCACTGTAACCAGGGCCTTTCTGAGGGGGATTTTTTCTTAGGAATTCCAAGGTGTATATATGATTCATTATATACGAAATCCTGTTGAGTGTGCTCGTGGGACAAATTTCTCTTAAAGGCCCTGGCTGAGTGACGTAGCCAGCCCGACAATTTTATCCTGCTATGCTAATATCTTTTATTGCATGGTGTTGACTGAGAAAAAAATGCATTTCTATAGAAATGAATAATAATGATGATAATAACATAAAATATTCACCGCAGGACTAAACTGTCAGGCTGGCTACGCCATAGACCTGAGGGAATGTCCATACTAACACAAGGTATACTAATCGAAAGGAGAGGGTGTGCAGCTTTCCCCTAAAATACAAAGCTGGTCAGTTTTATTTTTAAAATACAACGTTGGCTGATGATTTTTAACCTATATCTTGGAATATCTTTCAAGTCTGGGAATACAGAGAAAATTTCTTTTTATCAAAACTAACTTGCTTTTATTTCGTGAAGAATAGGGTCATTTATAGTTAAAACATCCACACGACGTTTAACTAAAATGTACTAGTGTCTAGTGTCTACGGCTTGAAAAACTAGAAATTCGAGGCCACGTTTTCACTCTTCCAATTAATTACAACCATGGGGCGATTGTAAAAAACTCGTAACTACATTTTAAGTACTTAAATGGTAGTTAACTAAAACATATATTATTCTGATTGGCCAATTCTGTTACTAACTATACTTAAAAGTTGACTACCGTTTAATACAATCGGCCCCAAGTTCTTTCTCCCTAAGGGCTGTTTACATGAGCCCAGTTAGACGAGATTTAACGTAAAATGACTTTGAGGTATTGAAATGAGTAAATAGGGACCTTAAGCATGTAGGACGCCAACACGACGACGACGTGGCTGGAATACTCCTTTAAATAAATGTTATGATAAAGCGTTGTTGTATATTATCAACTGTACCAATTTAATGAGATATAAGACGTTGAAAACATTGTGTTTACGTTTAGGGACAATTCTATATAGAGCCCAATTCTATATAGAGCCCAATTCGAGCCCAATGCAGACGTTCTACATAGGACGTAATAAACGACGTTTTGCCGTTGTAAACAGAACGTAGATCACGTGTAAAACTCCCATAGGTATTTAATAATTAATTTCTTTTCAATGAAGCATTGTATTGATAGCTGCCGTCGTCGTGTTCCCGTCCCTAACAGCATGATCACAGTGGTGGTCGTATAGACTATATTTATCCCAGGAAGTAGTATCCCATACTACTTTTACTTAACAGTGCGTGTTTGGTTTCATATAAGGACTTCTTTTATCCTCAAAATCATCCTACGTTTCGTTTAATCTCGGATAAAAGCGGGTTCATATTATGAAGCGAGCAATCGTTCTCACTATAGTAACACGCACGCATGTCATCTAAACATACGAGCATTTGGAGGTCAAATTTGGCTCCAAACCATGCAGCATGCTCGGTTTCTCAATCATAAATTAAGGCGGATTTCCACTTACAGCGAAATCGTTCGCTAGCGAAATATTTACATATTTTCTTTTGAATTTTAACAGCATAAGTAAATTAGTTCGACTTGACTGTTCTCAATTGAAAAGAAAATATGCAAATTTTTCGCTTGCGAACGATTTCGCTGTAAGTGGAAATCCGCCTTTACGTGCATTCTCGGAAATGTCCAGTGAAGGATGATAGCCATCACGCCTTCAAAATGAATTAATAAACCTGGATTGCGGTTTTCAAGTGTCTAAAAATCAAATAAATGCACTCGTAGACATCTTCATACTCCAGATACAAACATTTGAAGAGCTGCCATCTTTGTACTCGCATTCTGTGGCTTCACTTGAGGCGTGACCCAGGTTTATTAATATCTATACACTATTGCTATTCATATCAATGCACATTGTTGAAGTGATTATAGACATTATATTAAAATTTTTAGACACGATTGTAGGAGACGCAATCTCATTGGCTACGCGAGCGGTCTGTATGAGGTCTTGCGGACCGCGCGAGATTAAAAAGCGCAGAGTCAACGCTAAAATATGAATTCGACCGCAAGAAAAAAAATAAGGACAGATTACTGGTATTTTAGAGTGTTTCAAAAACTCTGCATTCCAACATATCGTTATTTACATCTGCCTAGCACGGGGGTTGCAATTTGACCGCTATATTCTTAACGAAATACTCTATTTCATTTCAAAATATGACCGGTCAGACCATTTTGGCCGCCTAAGGAAAAGCGCCCTTGTTAACTAAAAATATACAACTCTGATTGGCCAATTGTGTCCTTACCTACAGAGGTGTCTTTAACTACAGTTAAAATTGAAGGTTAACTAGTCTTTCATACAAATGGCCCCAGCTCAGCTACATACCTAACCAAGTCTGCTTTATTACTCGGGCTATTGTGGTAACCGAGTCTAGGTTTCGCGATTACTTTTTCTTTTATTCTTTTTTGTGTCTAGGGTAGTAGTTTGATCAACCACCAAAACAACATCTTCGGGTTTGAGCTCTCTCTTTGGTTCGAACTACTTTCCTCTTACGTTGAGGCTTGGGAGGAACTCTTTACGCTATTTTTTCTAGATCTGAGTGATTAGTTGTTGTATACGTCTCCAACGTTTCTTGGGATTAAAAGCTTCTTCGGGAGTGACGTCAGGAGCGAATTGTCCACCTAGTTGTCCAACCATGCAGGAAGTGGCTAGGAGTCAGAGGTTCCAGGTCGTTGGGATTTGAGCTGATATAGGTGATCGGTCTTGAATTAAGAAGTCCGTTTCGAAACGGGATGCATTTGACGTTGCCAGGTCGAAAAATAAAATCACCACTTAACTCAAAAATGGTTAATAGTTTACCACAATTAAGCGAAGGTGGAAAATCTTTTGTTACAAAATCATATTATCCAACATGCAACGTTGTGCAGTATACACATCGATAGAACGCACTCTTATAGCTCTGCTATTTCAACAGAAAAAACATGGTACGATTAAATCATAATCACGGTGAAAGATATATACTACAGTTGTAGCCTTGTATAGGTAATTAGGGGGATTTAATATAACGCTATAATAACATAGACATTAGAAATAATAACATAGAAATTAGAAAAAAAGCCATTATCTAGTGTTTTTATTTAACTACATTAGTGAAAAATTAACTAATCCGAAAATGCAAAAAAATAGCACGGTGCCTTTTATGGGGCTGTGAGCTGTCTTCCTTTTTCATCACATCTTATATAAAAAAGTGTGTGAGTATCTTTACATTGAATAGCATTTCCTGTACAAATCAATAAATGTACATATATTCCGCTTAATTTGAACACATCGACATCGTGCAGTTTTTCACTTCAATTCAGTTCGGGGGGGGGTGGTGAAAGCCTCTAGTCACTTGCTAAGCATGCGCAGAAAGCGATGTGCAGTGACGAATCGCTTACGCTTGTCGGAAGAGAGAATCTCGCTGGGTACATTAAACGTGGCGCTTAATTATTAATTAAGCAAGATTACAAGAATGATTTTCAGCAGTATATTATAAAGATAGATTATATAATTGTTTTTAGCTTGACAACAAAACATGTATCGATCCTCGTTAACAGCTAGAAGATTGTCTGCACGACACATCCCAGGACAAGTGGATTTAGTATTTGTTATGAGCTGCACGGAATCAATGAGATATATTATCAGAGAGACAGCGGGAATTGTACGTCGTGTTGCACAAAGTCAAAGATTAGCTTCAAGTTCTTCAAGTGCTATATACGATATTCGTTTTGCGTTAGTAAAATATCGGGGTGATGATGGTGATCCTCTCCAAGGGCCACGCAACAATCACGTCTTTGGATTTTATAATTTTTCGGGATCTTCGCAAGGTATGTTTACACAGCTGTCTTGCCATGACCATGCAATTGCATATCCAATATAGATATTAGATAATGCTACAATATAGAATCTCAATGATCTAATGGTGGTGCCATGTGGGGAATTTGCCCCCCCATTTTATTGTCTGCTTGCCATCTTGTATGCAATAGTTTATATAGTGTTTGCTTCACTTAAAATAATATCTTGCCCAAAAAACATGAGCAATTGATTTGAATATTTTGGTAATATTTTATGTCACCAAAATATTGAAATCAACAAATTTTTGAAGTTGACAATTATTATAGGGTCAGTAAGTACTGCAGTAGGTAGCACTACATCAGGAACAAAGCAGTTGATTTGACTGTAATATATATATATATATATATTATATATATATATATATATATATATATATATATATATGTATTAAGACAAAAATATCAGTATAAATATATATAATTATTTTTATTTATTGATATTACTGCCTATTTGTAAGTTGATGCAATTTATAAATAATATATAATATATAAATATAAATATATATATATATATATATATATATATATATATATATATATATATTCATATATATATATTCATATATATATATATATATATATATTAATATATATATATATATATGCACGGCAGCAAAAATATGCATGTTCAGATCAACATATCCAATCTCCAACTCACAAGATATCATTTGTTGTAAATTATTGTAATATAAGAAAAATGATCAACTGGACTCAGACTTAATTTTGATCCCCAACTGTACATCCATTTAACTGGCTTAGTTCCCTCAAACAAATTTATCCTTTATTCCTGAGAAAACAATTAATTTAAGAAAAACATCTATATATGTAATCCTATAAATTAGCCAACTAGGCACTGAAACAAGCAAAATATGTATGAGACTTTGTAGTTTATTTATTATAACGATGACATATTTTGTTGATCAACAAATATGTATGCTGTACTGGGTGCATGGCTATGCAGCCTTTTCGCCAATTTATTGGAATATATCTAATCATAAAAAAAATATATCAAAAAAATGCTGGAGAACACTGCACTGCTAAGTGGACCTCCTAGTGAGAGCTTTCACAACTCATTTGCGATATAGCCTCAAAGGAGGATAGCAACATTTTTGACAAAAGAACTTTTGAAATTTAAGACCGCATCATATTCACACTGATCTCTCCCTGCCTGTCAGACCCAATTTTGCATGGTTTTCATTAAAGAAAACTGCCAATTGTGTAAGCCTGGTTTAAATCTGTTTATACTGTAGTCCTCTCATTATTCTATGATACTGCTGGTTATTGGTAAATTGTGTTTATTGCTGCATATTTGTTTCAGACTGGTTTCATTCAATGATTTGTGAGGGTAATAACTCACCCTTTGCAATGGCTGATGGCTTGAATATGGTTCTTAGGTTGCAATTCCGCCCAACCGCAACAAAGATATGTTTCTGGATTGGTAAGCAGTGTACTAATTCTTTCCTTCTTAAAATTTCCTATAATGGGGAGTGGGGACAGGTAATAGCATCGATAATTGAGGCATGCAATATTCATATAGTCATGCATGTTAACGGACTCTAATGCAATGCAGTGACGATGCCTACGCCCCTGGCAGAGATTAGCAAAAATTAATTTACTTGTTCTTCTATTACAATATGTTGGAAATTATGCAAAAAACTAACCCTCAGTGAAATAACTTTGCCTTTGCCTTTGCCGGTTTGCGTTTGCCTTTGCCTTTGCCTTTGCGTTTGCCTTTGCGTTTGCCGATTTGCGTTTGCCGGTTTGCGTTTGCCGATTTGCGTTTGCCGGTTTGCGTTTGCGTTTGCCTTTGCGTTTGCCTTTGCGTTTGCGTTTGCCTTTGCGTTTGCCGATTTGCGTTTGCCTTTGCGTTTGCCGGTTTGCATTTGCGTTTGCCTTTGCGTTTGCCTTTGCGTTTGCCGAGTGCTCAGAAGGGTCGCCACTATTTTTTTCATCGTACACATCTTACCGATTTAAATGAGCGATTTTTCCTTTTTTTATCTGACAATACGGTGTGGTTAGGTTGTTTGGAGCAATACCGTTTGGTTAGGTTTAGTTGGAGTGTCTAGTTTATTTGCTTGGCGCAGATTACAGCGGAAATATCCCCCCGGATATTGTCCTTCTTATAATCAACATTTCTATACACGCGCGTTACGGTATATGATGTGACGTTACCGACCCGAGACGTAAACTGGTGTTATGTGGCAAAAAACTCGACACGGCGGACCAAGCCGAAATTATGGCCTCGTGTCTATCGACCCGCGATAATAAGGTCTAGGGTCGAATAAGGGTTGCGCTTAGCCGGGGAAGGGGATCATAGTTACTTATTTATCCCGGGCCCCGCTGAATCTCACTCACCCTTAACACCAAGATTTAAGTTGTTTGAGTACTTTGTATGTATTTATTTTTAAGGGGACTGGAATCTACAAGGCAATCAAGGTCTTTCCGAGATATGTCACCGAATGGCGGCCAAGGGTATTGTCTTACACTGCATTGGATGTAACCAACCGAATAACCAGAGTGCAGAGAGTACCTTTGACTTTATGGGAGTTACAGGTGGTCTTTACACCCCTGTGCAACGAATAAGACATATTACAAGGGTAATATCGACGATATATGCTTATTAATACCCTGCTTTTTACTTTTCCACTCACTTGTCTGGATTAAATAACATTCGATTCGTGTTTTTTAAATAGTTTAGTTCAGTTCAGTTCAGTTTAGTTTAGTTTAGTCTAGTTCACTTTAGTCTAGTTTAGTTTAGTTTAGCCAACAGCTAGAATCTCTTCAATCCTGTAGACCATGTACCCATCTAGGGTCTACGAGAAGACTAACTTTTAAACAGCTGCAGGAAGCATTTCCCAATTTTTAAATAAACTCTAAAAAACCAAAATCAAAAAGTAATGACCTCCTACCGTGTATTATTAACTGAACAGACAACGGTTAAATTACTGTTATCTATTTGTTAAATAACCGAAGGCCGGTTGTTCGAAGGCGTTCATCTTAAACGGTGGATAAGCCAAAGTTTAAAAATATATCTTGTGAATAGATCTTGTGAATGACTTAAACGAACATTTTGCTACATCATTTAAAAATAATTATGTTCTTCCATTGAAAACTAAACTATTTATATCGAAATATGTCAGCTCAGTGTTTAATAAATAGATAATTTTGTTTTCCATTTTGAACTTATCCACCGCTTAAGCTAAACGCCTTTCGAAAACCGGCCTCTGGAGTTGTTATAGCGAATTTCAATTTTTTGTTTTTTTATAGGCTTATTAACGTTTTATGAAAACTATAAGGTGAAATTGCGGCAATGGACTAATTATTGTGTGATCCGTCAATTTAACTTAATATGCTTGTATAGGTTATCGTGTGCTTTGTTCAGGAAGAGGTTCATATAGAAAACCTAATCGGCCATGTGGAAGATCACATCGAGTTAGAACGTCGATTCAACCCTAATGCGACTGACAGTGAACTGGAAGAAAGCCTTAACGCAGCCGCCGAACCAAGGAATAACCCGGAACAAAATGGGAGGCCGCATAACCAACAAAATTCACAGGTGTATACTACCTATTCGATCACATTTCCGCAAACAATTTCTGAGTTGAAAAATGAGCAAATAGAAAAGAAAGGAAATTGGCCGCTTATGCGCAAGAGGTTGATAAGCAGAACATTGGCTCAAGGACTTGCATGTCGTCGCAGCGTAGACCTTCATGAAAGGTTTGTGCTGTTTGCGGACGTAGCATGTTCATGACTGGCCAACTGGCTGTACTGGTTTTTTAAAAACGTGCTTTGCGCGCGAGATATGTGGTACCGCAGACTACCTCTAAAAGAATCCATACAGGTGACATTTGTACCTACCATATGGCCATACCGGCTTTAATTGGTCTGTCAGAATCGCGTAAAAGTTACTATGATTTTTCCCACCGCATCCTTCAAGCTTTTTATAACTCAAAACTGTAAATTTGAATATAATTATGACGATACGTTTTTTTTATTAAAATAATACACTTTTTTCATAGAGCTTCATGGTCAATATTGCCACAAGGATCAACACCGCTTTTTATCACATCAGCAAAGAGAGCAAACCCAATTGCTGCGCTACACCGCTATACAGAGTGTCCCAAAAAAAATTAAGTCCTCCCTATTGAAATGAAGCTTTTGTTGGAATTTGAAACGCAGTAGTGTGTAAATAGCATAGTTATTAGATTGAGGCATTCAAATAAAGCGTCTTGCTTTCAATTGGGTTTATCATAATATTAAGACAATCAGATTCTAGCAAAGGCTTGATTTCAATAGAGGGACATCTTTTTGGGACACCCTGTATATCACATCAGCATAGGGAACAAACCCAATAGGCCTTATGCATAATGACGTATCAAGCCGTGACGCCTGCAGAGAATTCTTGTTTTAGTGGTCATGGCGAAGAATGCAAACTTCAAAATTTCCCGCTGTGACTACTAAGACCAGAATTCCCTGCAGGTTGCACGGCTTGTTACGTAATTATGAATAAGGTCTATTGCTGCGCTTCACCGCTATATATCACACCAGCAAAGAGACAAAACCCAATTGCTGCGCTACACCGGCGGTAGCTAAGTGACCTAACCTACTCCCTAATGAGCTACACCACTGTTTCTCAACCTGTTTCGTAAGCCAAACGACATATTTATATTGGTATAAAAAGCTGCATGAGGTCACCATCACACATTCACTCCGGACTAAATAAACCCTTTCGGCTGGGTGGGAAGAAACATGACAAGAGACACCAGTATAGCCCTTTCTATTATAGCCTTATTATTATAGCCTTTTCTTTCATCAAATTCAAATCACAATACATAATTATAGTATATGCCTGAAGATATTTGTCGACTTTTCTATACAACTATACTTTCCACGACAACTTCTGAGCAACGTCGGTATCTAACAAGAAGTAAAAAAACCACACAGGTATTCATATATTATAATTTAGATATATAAATGACAACCTAGCTAGGATACACTACATGAATGTACACTGTGTACACATACGTGCGTTTTGTAAATTGTTATTTTGTTTGTATCAATTTAAATATAAACCAAAATTACAGTGTGTATAAAAAAATTCGAATCCAAATTTGGCGTGTATTTACGCAGAATATATGTGACAAAATTGGCTGATTTTTACACCATTGTTAAATTTATTTATTTTCCTTTCAAATGACATCCATGTACGCGTCATTCTGGTAAAAAATGAACGAATATTGGGTCGACAAAAAAGTTGATAAAAATTACATTCTCCCTCCCATGGGAATGGACGACTTGCGCTTTAGACTAATTTTTTATCGAAGTACGAAGAAAATAAATCATATCTTACTTCAATTAGTATATTCAATAGTAATATCTCAATTAGTGCAAATGCAAAGCTTGGCTGGGAAATTTTGTAAAATACGGAAAATATAGCCCTACGAAGTTGGCAAAATTTTGCATACTTTTGTATTACGTGCGGAAATGTGTAACTAAATTAGTTACAAACTTCCGGCCGTAATACAAAAGTATACAAAATTCGTGAACTTCGCATGGCTATATTTCCCGTATTTTACAACAATTCGCAGTCAAACTTGGCAGTTTTATTAATATTAGTAAGCTCTTTCAGAAAATGTCCGTTTTATCGCCCAGATAAGAAATTAGTTAAAGCGCAAGTCGTCCATTGAACATTTATCACGGTCAAATATTAATAATTCACTTTGTTATCAACGCGACGACGCGTCGCACCTCTAAAGCTGGATCGTTTCGTAGTTTATGCAGCGCTGGAGCAGATGTGGGAATATATGAAGAAAAGTCTACTTTCTGATATGTTAAGGAGAAAAAGAATATAAAACCTGTTCTCAGTGCATGATATCATTATTATGCATGAAACAAATATTCATTTCAAGCTGTTTTCACAGAAAAATGTCGTCGACATTGCGTACACGACTCAACGATGTTCCTTACCACACGCCTTCCTTTGACGATCGAAAAACGACTTCGTAGCAGTGTGAGAACCTGCTCAACTCCCGAACCATATCCCAATTCTTCATGTGCGTCCTTCACAATGAGTTGTGTCAGCACATGCTCCTTTGACAATAAAATGGGGTATCTTGTGTCATAAGACAGTTCGTCTGCAAGTCTTAAACGCCCGTCCATTCTCAGAAGTTCATCGTCACCGCTTTTTGGACTACGACGCAGCAAACATCCTCCTCGTTCTCCTTTCTGATAAGCGTCCTTTTGGGCTTGCTTGATGCACAACTTCTCCTCGTCAAGTATATCTCAAAGTGTTCTGCTTAACACTCGGGCTTCTCTTAGAAGTCTGCATTTTGTAAGAAATCTTCGAACCCATGTGGCCAATAGTTTGGATCAACACCAAGGTTGAAACGCGTCTGGACTATGCACTATATGTGCTACTCGCTTTTCGCAAACTTCAACTTTCGTCTCCTCTTTTCTCGAAGGTGCTGATGGCCACGAGTTTTCATTCTCTCTCAAGAATTATGGTCCTTCAACTAAAACATGTTTTCAGCTAGTTCAATAGCAGATTGACCTCGGCTTGGTAGATCTGCTGGATTCTGTTAACCCTTGTACGTGCGTCCATTGGTCATGGGCTGGTTGTCCATTAAATTTCCGCGATATGGTTTGCTACGAAGGGTTTAAACTGCCGACTGTGGTTTCGCACCCAATACCACACATTCTCGGAGTCAATCCAAAACATCACTCGCTCGACGGTCAGGACTTTCAGAGAACTTTGGGCCAAACGACTTGAAAGAATGACACCCATGAGTTCAAATGGATAAGTTAAAATTTAAAAAAAAATTATCGATTTATTGAACAACCGAGCTGAAATATTTTCATGTAAAAAGTTAAATTTTCAATGGAAGTACAAATTAAACGCATACGATGCAAATTCAGTCATTCACAAGATCCATGAGAGTATTTTTAAACTTTGGCTTATCCACCGTTTAAGCTAAACGCCTTTCGAACAACCGGCCCCTGGTTCTGCCCGGGACTTGTCAAGATCTGCGACTTTCCGTGCATCATCGGTCCGATGTTTTCTGAGCTCAAGCTCAGCGGTCAGTTTTTTGAGCTCAAGTTCCTTTACTCGCTGTTCGTTTTCTAACTCGATTAGCCTTTCACTAGCCTGCTTTGCCTCTTTCTCTTGTTGTTCCACATTTGAGGCACCTAAGGCCTCTGTCGGCATCACTGGAGACTTGGGACCACTTTCAGTATACGAGTGAAGTTAAGTTAACACTGATTCAGTTTCACCATTACTTAGTCCCGCCTGGAGATGCTGCTGTTCAGCCACTACAATTATTGCATCGACCGAAGACCCTATATATATGTCTTCCAGCTCTTTGTGACTTTGTCTAAAGTCTCCCTAACTGTGTTAGTCTCATCTGTTACCACGCTCAGAGCGTAAATTTCCTTTAAGCTGGAAATAATCTTCTCAATGATATTGGTCTCAGAATTCACTTTATTAATAGCTCTTCTTATAGCGTTTTTACTAGACAGTGGTATAAAAGGAAGTTTTTTCTCCATTAGGCCGTTAAACTGTTTCTTAGCTTTCGTAACCCCTTTTTCGAAGCTTGTTTTTGCCCATTTCTTACTTTCTCGTAAAGTTTGAATTTTGGTACTCACTTGTTTGCTTTGTATACTCGATGTCTTCCCTTCTTTTTCACTTTCATGGTTGGCGGATATAACGATTGGGTTGACCTTTTCAACCCCAAAATATCCCGCCCACATGATCTGGAGTGTTCAAACTTGGAAGTTATGCGGTACGTACGTGAGTCCACATAATCACTGCTACCCTCTACCACCCCCCGTATTCGAATGACAGTGAGCTCTTGGAATACCTAACCATTTCATTGACCAGGGTTGAGAGCCTCTATCCTGGCTGTGGTTTACTCTTGGCTGGTGACTTTAATTATCTAGATATCAAACAGTTATGTATAAACTTTGGTTTAAAACAATTAGTTAAGATTCCAACAAGAGGGGCCAATACACTTGATTCGGCACTCACTAATTTATATTCCTTTTATCATATTGAAGCAGATTCCATCGTTGCACACCCGCCTTTTGGTCTTTCTGACCATAAAGTTATTGTCGTCTCTCCAAGAATCCGCGACCCAAAGTCTAACCCGAAGAAGATTGTTTACAAACGTAATACGAAATCCTCCCGTAAAATTATGTTTGGACGTTATTTAAGCAAAGTTGATTGGTCCTTCTTGAAATCGCTTGAATCAGTTGAGATTAAAAACCAACTGTTCACTGACATCCTTTCCCGGCTCAGGCTTACACCACATAATGCCTGAAAAACGTCTCTTGATTCATCCCAATGATCACCCATGGATCAGTGCGGACTTACGCCAGCTTATAAATCTCCGTCAGCGTGCCTTTTTTTCTGGAATGTGGGAATGTTGCCCTTTTCACATTATATCGTAAAATTAACCAATCAAGATTTCCCCAGACAGATGCATGATTAACAAATGCATGAAAACGTTAATCCATTTTGTCTAGCAAAATTTAGAACAGCTGCCTTTGTCTAATTTAGCTAATGCTATCAACGACGCATTTTTAGACTTTGTGCGGAAATTCAATCCCTTTAACCCAAATGACAATCTAACTCTTATTTCACTTGATCAACCTCGTGATATCACTACACATTGTGTAATTTATGGAAAACTCTAGCTATTAAGCTCTTCGAAAGCACCTGGCCCTGATGATGTTTCAGATTTTATTCATAAGGAATATGCCGAGATCTTAGCATACCCAATTTCTTGTATAATCAACTGTTCAATCCGTCATCAATCATTACCAAGGCAATGGAAACTAGTGAACATTATCCCAGTACCAAAAGAAATAATCGCATGTGACATAGCCAACCACTTAAGACCTATATCCCTCACCTGTAGTCTCTTAAAATTAGCTGAAGAAGGTGTAATCAAAAGATTTGTCGCCCCTGCCATCTTGGACTTTATTGCCTCTCAGCAGTTTGGAGGAATACCAAGATCATCCTCACCTATCGCTCATATCAGTATGTTGCAAAACTGGGTAAAAGCCACCGATGGAACTGGAAACTTGGTGCGAGTCCTCCTTGTTGACTATAGAAAAGCTTTTGATATCATTGATCACTCAACCCTTAATCAATAAAATCCACCAATTAGCTATTTCCCAATCAAGCAGGGTACTGGGTCTAGTCGCGAACCGCAAAGCATCTATGGACTGTTTGGAGGGACAAATTATTTCAAACATATGTTTTCTGTCCCTCCAAACAGTACATAAATGCTTTGCGGTTCGCGAATAGACCCAGTATCCTGATCGATCGGGAAATGGCTAATTGCCCATACCAGTTTATATAAAAAACTGGCTTACTATATAGCTTTCTGTGTGATCGAAAACAGCGTGTGAAATTGGCAAGAGATTGTGTCTCTGAGTGGGGTGCTGTCCCTGGTGGGTTCCCGCAAGGCGCAAAGCTGGGCCCTTGGCTCTTCATCCTTATGGTAAATGAACTGAAGTTTGTGGATATTACCCATTGGGAATATATTGACGACACAACGATCTCGGAAGTAATAACAAGAAACGGAACTAGCCAAATTCAGTCTGGAGTTAACGAACTAAAAACTTGGAACCAAAATAATAAATTCGAATTGAACTCCCATAAATGTAAAGAGCTCCTTTTCCAATTTCACAGAATCAGAGTCCCTTTTGATAAGATCCACCTCTTCTCTGGATGTCCAAACTTTGTTCGCCAAGCTAAAATTCACGGCGTTACAGTCAGTGATGATTTTAAATGGTCAACACACGTCATTAACATAGTCAAAGAGAATATTCCTTATTGTCCATCAAAACGAGCTAAAATGCCAGCTAAAGAAAATTTAAACATTTACTGTTGTTGCGTTAATAGACCGGTCTTGGAGTACGCTTGCGAAGTATTTCCCTTTGCTCTGCCCAAGTATCTCAGTGACAACATTGAACGAGTTCAGCGAAGAGTTACATCCATAATCTTCCTGGGGTTATCGTATGATGAACGTTTGAAAAATGCTAATTTGACTACTGAGCGACCGTCGTAGGCAAGCATGTCTCAAATTATATAATCAGATAACAAACAAAAAATCCTGATCATCAACTGACAGCTTTAATTCCAGCCCGTGTCCCGTCATGGAACGAACTGCGCATCATTCGCGTCTTTCAAACGCTATTGACGAAAACTGATAGATTTTTTAAAACATTCGTTCCTGTATTAAATAATTTTCTAAGTAATCTTTTATCCTCGTAAATATAATAATGTATTTTCTCGGCTCATATATGTTAAAATGCACGTTTTATAAAATTAATAATACTTTCTGATGTAAAGTAACACGCAATTCAGTTGTAATCGACTGCAATGTGTTTTCTTATTAAATCCATCTATCTATATTTAGTTACTTGTTAATTCTAATTTAGTTTGTTACCAAGATTATTTTCGCATTTCGAACCTTAAATTTAGTTTTATTTACGGAACATTTCAAACACTATTCAAATTATTTTGCATGCACGCGTAGGTTATTGATCATGACGCACTATTTGTCTATTTTAACCGTATAATTATAGGCTTCATGAGATCGTTAAAATTGCGTGCTGTGCATGTGATCACGCAACACTGTTCTCTAGTTCGAACTTACTATGCTTTACGTAACTATACGTATCTACATTTCTGCTACCTACCTATACCTATATCTACCCACTAGCTGTGATAACCCACCATACAACCTTTGCTACAACGCCGATCGGACATCCATTTGGATGCATGGTCAACAAATCATTTCGATATTAAAGTCACCATTATGTGTGTAGGCATTGATTGCTAATTCTATTCTGTCGAGTTCGAAATATCAGCGTACCACCTAGCTACATCTTGCGCGACTCGGTGACTGCAAATTATCGTTCGGTCCGTGAGAAGTACAGTAACGTTTCCTCTTTAACTTAAGACATCTTCAGACTAAATGATATAAAATTACATATATAAGATTTGAATAAAATAAATAGATATCAATAAAAAATAGTTTATATATACTCAAATATTATGTCATTTTATGTCATTTAGTCTGAAGATATCTTAAGTGAATGACGAAACGTCGCAAATAAATCATTTTAAATTCTTAATTGTTTTGATGTTATTCATAAATGTTCTCTCATATATCTATTATAGGAATTTAATTATTGTTAACATGGATTCACTTGAGCAATTATTTTATCATAAGAAAGTGCAATAAGTCATAGTTTGTTATTTCAAGAAAGTAGCTAAATCTCAAGCTCTAGGCCATGTTAATTGCAACTGAAAATGAAAATACATATAAATTATATTAATCCCTGAGCAGGCGCAAAACACCAATCAAGGGTACTAATCCCGCACCGGAGGTTGCGCCTACAAATTGAGGCACCTGAATTTAAACCTGCAACCATAGCGATTATTCTGCATGTGGTGATATTTTCGGTTTTCGAAAAAATATATGGAACAGGCTTGGAAAGAAACATGATAAGAGTACACAAGTATAGCTTTTTCAAACTTTATTGAAGTTCTAATCCCGTTTCAACAAATTCAAATCATCATGCATAGCAAATGCCTAAGGATATTTGTCGATTTTTCTATAACCATACTTTCCACGTCAACTTTTGAGCAAACTCGGTATCTAAATGGAAGTAGAAAAAAGAAGGTATATATATATATTTATATATTTATATGTATATATTTATATATTATATATAATTATAAATTGCATCAACTTACAAATAGGCAGCAATATCAATAAATAAAAATAATTATATATATTTATACTAAAATTTTTGTCTTAATCAGGCTTTCATATGATTAACGTATACAATCTCAAGCATTGATATGATAATAAATTGACAAGCCTATAAAGTTTACAGTTACATCACAAAGTCATTTCCAAGTGTGATCATAAACAGGGAATAAAATGAAAAAGCACTTGACATGAAAAATGTGCGATAATGGCCCCGTTTACACTACGCGCGATACTTGGTACGGCAACCATACCATTTTTATGATTTTATCCGTGCTTGGACTACCTATTTAGGTAGTCCAAGTACTTGTAAAAGAGGCACGGCCGGAACTTTTATCCGTGCCGTACCAAATATCACGCGTAGAGTGAAGGGGGCTAATGGAAAAGAATGAAAATATTTGTAAATATTATCCTAGCTCGAGCGGGCACGGAGCGGCTGCAGGGTAACTAATTTCGCTTGGAGATTAGGAATTATACATAGAACCCGGCAGAACATAGCGGAATCGAAAGTTTTCCAAGTTCTATGGCATGGACGCTCGACGTTGGGCGGTTTTGTAAGTTATGCGCATGCGCGAGAAACAACTGGTAATCAACAAACCTTCTGACTGGCTAAGACAGAAGGTTTGTATTTCAATGAGAACGTCAGCAAGATAACTGTCATTTCCTATTTTCGTAAACTCTTTTGTAAAAGCCTTTAAACTTTGTGCAAAATAAAACGAGAAGAAACAAGGTAATAAAATTATATGAAGCATGGCAGATAGCAAAAAAGAACATGGATACGGTCAAGACGAAGCCGTGTAAGAGAAATATTTCCTAATCTGCAAGCTTAAAAGTGTTCTTTTAGACAATGGTGTTTTCAAAGGGTACGTGCATGTTTACTTTGTTTATTTCCTATTTGTTTCGCGGTAAGGATGAGCTGTATTTGTATAATTTTCAGCTTTGTATGCCGTTAATTTGTTTAATTTTCAGCTTTGTATAATTTTTAGCTTTTTATGCAAACTTATAAACTCGTGAGGTACCTTATAAGCAGGGTACTCTGCAGCAAACACTACCCAATCCATAGCACGCATACGGCAATACATCTCCCGCAGCACAAGTCGGAGGATTCGTGAGAGGACAACAAAAAAAGTTATAGTCTTCGCACTGAGTTTGAAGGTCTATAAACAAAATAGGCGGTACAAAATAATCCATGCAGCGACAGAAGAATGATTGAATTAATTACAACAAAATATTTCTATTTTGTGATCATTTTGATGGATAATCACGACGTATCGCTTTATAATTTCAAATTATACCTGAGTTCACGCGTCGTTTCACCAGGTTTGCATTCGTGACGGTGAAAATCACAAGAAACAAGCAGATGATAAATTTAGAATTCATGATGAGCTAAAAATATAAAACATCAAGGTATATATACGTTAGTTCATAGCATGCATTATACTATAAAACAGAGAAATTATAGATATAAGTTACAGAAATTATTAAATAGTTACGCATGAATAACATAATATAAAAGGAATGCATTGATGGGGAAAATAAATCAAAACAATAGAGGTATACTATGATAGAATAATATAGAATACTATGATAAACTTATATAATTATAATAATTGATATACATACATGCGCTGTTGTCGGCCATGCAAAATTACATAAATTTTATGTGATAGACCTTAACATATACAGACTCAAGATGAACGTAAACTGAATGAATATAATATGTATATAGAGAGATATGAATCGGGCGCGAAGTTATATAGATGCCTAAAAAATAGAGTATAAAATGTATCGTGTAACTTACATTTCTTTACAACTCAGCTTTACTTCAAATGTTCAGTCTTCAGTGAAAGGATTCAGTCGATGAAGTGAGCAGTGACAAGGTTTTCTCCTCTTTATATAGTCATCGGGTAGTGCAGCAGCTTCGTTCTTTAGCAAGCATAGAAAAGCAATATCCAATTGGACGAAAGCTGCAGAAAGCTGCGTGTCGCAAGTCATCACAAGTCATCGTTATAAGTCGGAATGTTTTATTTTTGCGGAAAAGACATTGACATGCATGACATTCACGCATGCAACCATGCAGAATTCAAGAAAAGAAGTCTCTCGCATAGCTAACCTTTACATGAAAACGTTAGAACAGTGCGATTTTACAGACGGTTTCTCTTCCAGGTACAGGAGGAGAAAAATACAGAATAAAGTCAATTACAAATGAATTTTGATGGCATGCATGATGTAAACACACATATAGCTTGTTCAATATCATCGGCACAGGGGGTGAGTTAAGCTAGTGTTCAACGGAAATAGAAGACAACATTCTCGAACATGTCGATGTAAAGTCATTGACGCAAGTAGATGCGCTGGTCCATGGATTGCTGATTTCGTCGGCTGATTAAAGCTTATAAAATTCATAGGGAAAATATTTTTCGTATATCATATTATCATATTTTAGGGGTCTATATTGCTCCAAAAATATTATATTCATTGGTGGATTTGAATTGTAACTTATTTATTTGGATTTTTAAAACAATGGCATATCGATATTAGCTGTAACGCTGGGTCGGCTAATTTGTGTGCGAAATGGTCGAACGGTTTTCAGGAAGCGACGAAAACGCGCTCTTGTACATGTTCACTGCAATCGCCGCATGCGAAATAAGAAAGAAAGGAATGTAATGCACTTTAGCTACAAATGATAAATAAGAAATTCAGTATCAAGAACGAATTAAGTTTTTAATTCAGACGACTGTTATTTGATGAAATGCATGCATTGATGTAAACCCGGGGGAATTAAACATCCCTCTCCTGACATTCTTGGGGAAAAATGATTTTAATTGATGACAGACAGTCTTAACATAACATATAAGTCAAACAATCAACCTATTTAACGCCATGTATATAATGGTTTTTAAATTCATGCAAAATATTCACAACGTTATAGTGGTCGTATGATCGCCAAGCGAATGAGGCCAAGCCAAGTACACTAGATTACTATGCCTGCTATATACGACATTATATAATTATATAAGAACAGCTGTAGAAGAAAATACATGGATCATACTGATGCAGCGGCGGATTAAAATAATTTACAGTAAATTGTGCATGATTATTAGTTCAACCCACTATTATTTTCATCTAGCGCGCATGTACCAACTCCTCCCCCAATATTACATTATGCTGGTTGACACTTGACTCAGCGAAGTGCTGTCATTTTGAGGAAGGTTTCAAAACTTGAAATCCCCCCCGGAGAAAGAGTGAACTATTTTTCAACTCTGTTGAAACCTAAGCATAATAGGCCCGGAAAGGCTGAAAGCAGAAAAGAGATATAGTAATTAGTTAAATTATTAATAGCTCAGCAAGTTCATTGCATTCCCAATCCTGTTTACTTCATTAGCCGAAGTTACAAAGCCTCGTTTAGACGTAGGTTAAGGGGTCGTTGTCCTTGATTAATTTTTGGTTTTCCTGACATTCTTGCTACTGTCGTGATTGGCCAAATGATATATTACATGAATGATAAGGTATATTCCTGAACCCGGCACGACATTTTCCACAGCAAATAGTGTTATGAGGGATTTCTTCGCTCTCTTCTCAATTCTTCTATTCAAACAATCAATATTTATGTGGGTAACCAAACACAAAATGACAGAGAAATAATAAAATTCAATATATTACTATACACTTATTATCACTTCATGGCTCCTTTTCAATCAAATGAAGATCTGGGAGATCAAGAGCTACCGTTGAAGATGGAATGGAAGTATAAAGAAAACCAGTGAACTTTAATCAATGTTGGAATAAAATTATACCAGTGAACAAAACTGGTTCAATCTGGCCAGAAAAAGTTAAAGCTGTTTTCAAACGTAAAAGAGATCATACAAAATAATTATTCGAACAGCACAAATTTGTGTTAACTCCTATAACATGATTGTATCCACATGCAGTGCTGTCGTTATATCAATGTGACAAAAATCATATTGACTGGACTCACACTTTTGACCCCCACTGTATATTGTAGCCAAGGTCGTCGCTGGGTGCAAAGATGCTCTAGAAAGAGGAATTTTTCCCTTTCCATATCTTATACTGCATTCAGACTAAGTGCACATGTGCTCAATGTCACAACTAGCTCGTAAAACATGCTGCATGAGCACACTGTACTTATTAAATACGCTATACTTTTAGATACAGGTTGTTGCCTACCTACTCTAAGTCAGATCGAGTGCGGGAGAGACGAAATAACAGGATATCCTAATTATGCAATAAAATATTTTACTATCTTACGATTTTAATCATCCATGCAAGCATGATGCTAGTTTCACGAAAACATGATAGTCCTTCAGGAAAGTTTTTGTCTTAGCTAATTGAAGGGACAAGAATTCACTAAGGTATACAATTACAACCGCAGAAAAAAATTTTTAGTACATTTTGATTGTGATTAGCATATTTTTTTAGATTCCGGCAGAGATCGTGCACGAATAATAAACGACAGAAATGCACCCCTCATCTCATCAAATAAAAATGACACAAAGCGGTAATGTTGCCCAGATGAAAAACAGAAATGAGAAAATGATAAGATGTACTAAATAGTAAGCACTGCTTAACAGCACTCGTACTTCACCAGTTCAATGTTTTGTATAATAAACATCTGGACTTGGCTTAACACAATGCATGCATACGTATGTTGTAAGACAGGGAAATATTTTAACTCCATGACTACACTTCAATTGCATAGTTAAGAAACTGTTTCCTTGCGTGGATAGAGGTGAGCTGTTTGTTATCTTGAAATTCCCCTTTTGAAATCGCAGTTTCAAAAAAGAACCATCTTTATTTTCCGCACCATGCAAGCACCCCATGCATCATCGCATGTTACTTGTACAATATCTTTTCGATAGATGTTTGATGAAGTGTGAAATGTAAATTCAGACGACCGACAGTCTTCTGACTTGCATAGTAATTTGTATAAAAAAATTTCGATTGATCACTGTCAAATATGAGCTACTAATTCATTCTGTTATTAACCTGGTGCGCCTCTGAAATATAGTTTTGTGCGGCGATGGAGCAGGTGTGAGAATAAATTACATAATTATAACGAAAAGTCTATTTGCTGATATGTTGATAGGAAAATTAAAAAAATTTCCACGATAATATTTTCCGCATCAAACAACTCGGTATGAAAAGGAGTAAAAAGATCTTGAATGCAAATTCATAATTCCAGTTCATTAATTCATGACTATTCGCTTTTGATTATAGTCTGTTGATGTTTCCCTATATGCAGGAGCTAAATTTAATCCAAAGTGGCAATATCCAGAAGGAGCTATCCACAAGTGAATTGATCAGTTTAGCCATCGTAATAGCTCTTCCCACGCAATGAAGCGCAATAACAAAATCAATTTCACATCTGCTTGATACCAGTATATTATAAGTGAAAGTCACAGATTAATCAATTAAAACTAATATATTACCGATTCCATGTTGTTAGATAAAGTGCACAAAATAATAGCTGATGTAGTCAATGTAATGCTTTGTCAGACTCTATAAATTTTGTACTTTAAACGTATTTCCTTCCAGTAGACTGACTATAGTGTAGTAAAGACCCTATTAATTCTGTGGTACAAAGTAATAACTTTCTCGTCGAAACACGTCAGAGTTACAAGTGTAGTGTTATTAAATATCACATGGCTCCGGTTAAGTATCCGGTTGGCTTCTTGGGAGAAGAAACTAAAGCAACGGAATGTCAGAGTCAGTCAGACCTTCGCAAAAGGCTTATTTTCTCCAACAAATTGTTTACTGTTGTTTCATTCTGTTCGTTTTCTGCATGTATCATTGTCGTAGTCTTCGTCTTCATCATCATCAGGATCACTTTCTTCGTCGCTGTGATCGTCCTCTTAAACGCTGACAGAAAACACGGCGTTGTTTGCTGTAAAACTTGGCAATGGCTAATGATAGATCAGTGGGCAGAAGACATTCAATGTGAAACGAAGTTCCACATCTACGGGGAAAGCATTCCAAAGCGGGTTCACTTTTTGCAGGTAGGCTAAGGGAAGTGGTGTCATTTTGAGGAAGGTTTCAAAACTTAAAATCCTTCCCGGAGAAAGGTTGAACTCGTTTGCGACTCTGTTGAAACCTAAACATAATAGTATAAGCTGAAAGCATGCAGACAAGAGATATAGTAATTAAATAAATTATTAATAGCTCAACAAGTTTATTGCATTCCACATGCTGTTTATTTCCTTCGCCGAAGTTACAAAGCCTCGTTTAGACGTAGGTTTACTGGGTCGTTGTCCTTGATTGATTTTTGCTACCGTCGTGAGTGGCCAAATGATATATTATATGAATGATAAGGTATTCCTGAACCCGGACAATTCGTCTATGCAATCACCTTAATGGTACAAACCGTGGAATGCCAATGTTTATTCGTGGTATGTAATCTCACGTGGTTATTATGTTCTTAATGAAACGGAGCGGTGGGCATTGGAGAACGGATCGCAAATTTTGTTGGTTGCATCCAACGTGTTTCTCCATCGCTGACCGACATGTCATTTTCTATTGCAAATAGTGTTTATCTTTTTTGGATTGTGCTAGCTGATGTGTTGCGTATGATAATGTCATACAAAATGTAAAACGTAAAAGAGATCATACAGAATAATTATTAGAACAGTGTTAACTCCTACAACATGATTGTATGCACATGCAGTGCTGTGGTCATATCAATGTGACAAAAATCATATTGACTGGACTCTAACTTTTGACCCCCACTGTATATTGTAGCTAAGGTCGTCGCTGGGTGCAAAGATGCTCTAGAAAGAGGAATTTTTAACTTCCCATATCTTACGATACCGCGTTAAGACTATAAGTGCACAATCCATGTGCCCAATGTCACAACTAGCTCGTAAAACATGCTGCATGAGCACACTGTACTTATTAAATACGCTATACGTTTGGATAGAGGTTGTTGCCTACCTATTCTAAGTCAGATCGAGTGCGGGAGAGACGATATAACAGGATATCCTAATTATTCAATAAAATATTTTACTATTTTACGATTTTAATCATCCATGCAAGCATGATGCTAGTTTCACCAAAACATTTTTTTAGCTAATCGAAGAGACAAGAATTCACTAAGGTATTCAACGAAAACCGCGGAAAAAATTTTCTAGTACATTTTGATTGTGATTTAGCATACTTGTTTCGATTCCGGCAGAGATCGTGCACGAATAATAAACGACAGAAATGCACCCCTCATCTCATCAAATAAAAATAACTCAAAACATTAATGTTGTCCAGATGCAAAACAGAAAAATTTGCAAAAATTAAGAAAAGGATAAGATGTACTAACTAGAAAGCACTGCTTAAGCACTCGTACTCTACGAGTTCAATCTTTTGTATAATAGATATCATGGACTTGGCTTAACACAATACATACATATGTAAATTGTAGGACAGGGAAATATTTCAACTCTATGACTACACTTCATTTGGATAAGAAACTGTTTTATTGCGTGGATAGAGTTCAGCTGTTATCTTGACATTTTTCTCTTGAAATCGCAGTTTCAAAAAGAACCATCTTTATTTCCCGCACGATACAAGCACCGCATCACATGTTACTTTAACAAACCCAATAAACTCTTTTCTGCTTGACACCCGTATTATAGGTAAAAGTCACAGATTAATGAATTAAAACCAATATATTACCGATTCCATGTTGTTGGATAAAGTGCACAAAATAATAGCTAATGTAGTTACTTCATATACTTATTGTCACCCTCTGGGTATGAAATTAAAGGATGTATAATTTGGAATTCCACGGTTATAATTTTTTGAGCCAAGGTCGTCGCTTGGTTGCGACGATACCCGAGAAAAGAGGAAATTTTTCCCTTTCTCTTTCATCTCCGACAATGTTAAGACAAGTGCGCATGTGCCCAATGTCACAACTAGCTCGTGAAACATGCTGTATGAGCTGTACTTAATAATATGCTATACGTTCTGATACAACAGGTTGTTGCCTACCTATTCTAAGTCAGATCGAGTGCAGGAGAGACGAAATAACAGGATATCCTAAATATTCAATCAATCAATTCGCTTTTTTAAAAAAAACACCTTGCAGTCATGATCAAAGACTGGATTTCGTGCTACTTTATAGTAACATCAATATAAATTATTTTACTATTTATCGATGTTGGTGATGCGGGCATGCTAGTTTCACTGGAGAATGTCAAGATAACAGCTCAGCCGCAGATTTATCCATGCAACAGTTTCTTACCTATATGCGAATGAAAGTGTAGTCATGGAGTTTAGAAGTTCAATTTACATATGCATGTAACGTGTTCATGCAGAAAGTCCAGATGAATATTATTATTCAAAACATTGAACTGGTAGAGCACAAGTGCAGTTAAACAATGCTTTATGCACTTGTTGTATTTTCGTTTTCTTTATTTTTGCAAACCTCTGTTTTGCATCTGGGCGACATTAATGCTGTGTATGTAGTTAACGCTGTGTATATAGTTATTTTAATCTGATGAGACGATGGGTGCACTTCTGTCGTTTATTATTCGAGCATGATCTCTGCCGGAATCTAAACAAGTATGCTAGCTAAATCAAATCGATGTACACCAAAATATTCTGTATCATAATTTATTGGTTAAATATCCGTATCATAATTTATTGGTTAAATTAATCACGCGCACGTAGATTAATCCGGCCATTGCAGGTTATATATAATATAGACGGTTGCGTTTTGTTCCACGAAGAACAGTAAATATAGCTAATGTACGTGTCTCAATAGTCAGGCAGATAAACGATCAAAAATAAGTGAAAATTTACCACATCGAGGGGCAATTTCATTTCATGCTAGAATTGCAGTTCAACACTTCTTAAAACCGTTTTGATACTTATGTCAGCGAGCTTAAATTTTCTTGTGAGGGCTGGCCGACAGCTTCTACTGACAACGTTCGGATATGCTTGACAAGCGCCATGTTGTATGAAAAATGTTCAGGGAAGAAGTGAGCCCCGGCTATTTTAACCAGCGGCATGGGTTAGTACTTCATATAAGCTAGCTAAATGTTGCATGTAAAAATAGCGTTTTATAAAAACTAGGTGCTTGTTTTTTTTCAAAAAAGTCATGTCCAGAAAAAGAGAAAGTTTACCTTTGGAAGTTAATGTGAATATTTCACCGGTCAATAACAGAAATAATTTCACATCTAAGCAGATTAATCAGGCCATATTGCAGTTATAATTTATATAAGCAGCTCGTAGTCGTAGATATTTAGGAAGTGAAAGTTAAACTACAGAAGCGGGCATCTTCCCCACTGGCTTATTTTTTCATTCAAACTGTTCACAAAGTTCTCATCAATTCTCAGTTTCTGTTTGCCCCTCACCATAATCATCCTCGCCTTCGTCGTCGTCATCATTTTGTGCATCTGTTTCATCATCATTGCTTACCTCACCGCGTCATCACCAACAGTTGCCGAAGCATACACAGCAGCATCGTTTGCGGTTTTTCCCAAGCTCTCAACATATGCCAAAAACGTATCTTTACGAACCAGCCAATCTCGGATGTTAGGTAAGAGGCATTCTATGTAAAGGGAATGTCCAGAACCACGGAAAACATTCCAAAGTGGGTTTACCTTGTTGCAAGCGGGTAAATCGCATTTCCTATGATACTAGGTAAGATAATAATTATGTTATTATAGGCTATTCGTGGCTTACCTGAAGAGGTATGTCCTTGCAATGATGTGTGAGCAGAGCTTCTAATTTGTGTGATCTACATTAATTATTTTGTTAAATACTCAACAGTTGATAGAAATTCTACAACCATTATTTTACCCTTTTCCCTCCTGTACTTACCTGTGTGAGTTTGGTGGGTTTTATATTGAGCTAAACCGGCCCCAGTGGATGTACTCGACTGGTCACAATAGTTTCGCCAAACAGGTTAGGAAGTGACCACTTGCTGGTATTCTTTGGTTGTCGCTTTGCTCTAGGTTGTTCAACTGCCATATTAGGGAGGGTAAAAAGAAACTCAAACTTTAAGGTCAAGAATTCAGCTGCTTGTGTTTTTAATCTATATTTATCCTCTTTGAACTAAAATTGAATTTTTTAGGTGGGACAAATGCAGATTGAAACGTGTGGAGCTCATGTTTACAAGCATCGATTTCCTTGGCCTTGGCAGCAATATCCTCAGCTGTGTCATTCTCGTTTGTCCTTCTACGTAAAACTGAGTGGAAGTTCTCAACTGGATATTCATCAAATGCTGCTAGGTGTCGCTGTATGGTCTCAAACATGGAAATATAGAATTTTCTACCCAGTGAAGAAATGTTGAAAGCATTACCAGCAATACTTTGCTGTAGTGGCGTCTTTTGAATATCACAAACATGACCCAACAATTGAGCACGGACTTAAAAAAAATGTCATATTTGTTGCACTTGAAAACAATTGAGTAGATGCTTAGGACCAAACGAACATAGTTATCGAGTAGATTCACAAGTGTGATAAACTCAACATCCTTGCACTTGAAAAATACAGACAGAATCATGTCCCTTATGAGTGTCCATCCTCCGTAAATAACTTCATGCAATAAAGATATTCGCCAAGGTTTTGGCTTTTTTGCCAACATAGCATTCTTTCCAAATAAAAAGGAATAGAGATCAGCAAAAAACTGTATGGAAATTGAGAAGAACACATTCCCTGGCATTCAAAGAGTTGTGTAAGGGGCCAATCAGGAAAACTACATTCTTCAGTGCTGCAGGTATTGATGGAAAACTGGAATAGACCAACTGTTGGATGAAAAATTGCATTAGCCAATCACCGATGAAAGGAGAAACAAAGTGGCAAAGGTAAATTTCTAATCCACCTGGAAGCATTTTGTTGATTGGAGTTAAAGCATCTTTACATGATTTAAGAGGCAACTTGATACTATCAACAAGTTTGGTGTTTACTCAACTCATTTTTTGGTTTTCAGTTTGCTGATAGTCATGGACTAACAGTCCCTGTCTCTCGGCTTCCGGGTCGAAATACTTTACCAAAACCAAATCTGGCATTTTTTCGGCATATGTTTTGGAAAGATTGGACATATCGCTGGAAACATAATTTTGAACGTTTTGAATCTTTATTGGGGGGTTTGAAAGGCTATTATTGTTTTGCTGTGGAACTGCTTCAATTTCAAAAATAAAACCTTTAGTAGCAAAGTAGCCATGTGAATTGCTTGCGTTTGTGTCTTTGCTTCAGGTCTTTGATGGGTGTGGATGTTGTGATAATCATCAATGCAGAAGATTAGGAAATGTTTTTTCTTAATAGCAGTTTCGATGAAGGTAAGGACATGATTGTGATGATGGGGAGAAAGATCAATAGTTTGACTGTTCGTGGGTGGGCGACAATACCGAGATTCCTAAGGGATTTCAGGCCTTTGTTGCTAATTCCAAATTGTTGTAGTGTTCTAGATAGAGCGACTTGAAAGGAATTACATTTTTGTGAATTTGCATGCAGTATTATGTAAATAACAACCATTGTGCGGACACTACAAAGTTGTTTGCGTTCATCTGACATCCTTTCCGACCACATAGCATTCCTTATGTTTAGACTAGAATACATGCATGCAGTAACCCCTCGCTAATTCAAACCAAGTACACAATTTCCTGAGTTAACCTGACCTAAACTTATATTATGAAATGACACAAAACTCAAATCAGTCTTATTATATTTTATATACTAAGTATATTATACTTATAGCTAATGTTTCCATCATTCAATACAAAAATAATCATAAAGCTAGTGTAAATATTGCCCGTTTAATTTTGCTGCATTATACCTTGCCAGCAATTAAGTAACGGTTTAAAATCGATTTCAAACGATTAAAACAGTACAAAATCTTCACAGACAAAGAAAAAACTTCAAATGTTATTTTACTCTGTAATTGCAGTCGACGCCGACGTCTAAAAGTTTCAGTATACTTTATAAATATAGTGTGTATTTTTGATACCAAAATTCAAATTACACTTTGAAAAACACTTTTTAAAGTTAAAGCAAAGGTGTAAGAGCCTTTCACAGGTTTATGTGTTTGCATAAAAAGCTGAAAATTTAACAAATAAACTGCATACAAAGCTGAAAAGTATACAAATACGGCTCATATCTTACCGCGAAACAAATACGAAATAAACAAAGTAAACACGTACCCTTTGTCTTTGAAAACATTTATAAGCTTGCAGATTATGAATTATTCCTCTTACACTGCTTTTTTTACTGTATCCACGTTCATCTTTGCTATCTGTCATGCTTCATATATCTTGTTTCTTCTCGTTTTACTTTCTTTGCACAAAGTTTATGAAACGCTTTTAAAAAATGTTTACGAAATGACAGTTAAATTGCTGACGTTTTCATTGAAATACAAACTTTCTTTTTTAGCTAATCAGAACGTTCGTTGATTACCAGTCTACACGCGTTCGCATTCTGCGCATGCGCACAAGTACCATGACCATTGAACGTCCATGGTCCAAATTTAGGCGACTTTGGATTCCGCTATGTTCTCCCGGGTCCCGGGTGTAATTCCTAATCCCCGGGCGGAATTAGTACCCTCGCACGGTGCTCCGCACCGGCTCGGGGATAAAGGTTTGAAGCACTTTGCACATTTGTTCAAACATTTGGGGATCCATTTCGGGCTGCACAAAATTGAAAACCAGAGCTTTTATTTTCTGGAGGATTTTGGAAATTTGGGCTGAATGATGCTTTCTGTGACAGTTCTGCAAATTCATCACTTGAAAGAAGCACGCCATCTGTTGTTTGACATTCCTTCTCAGCAACAGTTTTAAATTCATTTGTAGTGTCCTGGCTCAATGTTACTGTACTCACGTCACTCAATTGAGAGAGAGGCAGCTGTGACTCATCCGACACTTGTGCGGTGAATGGTGAACTTACACTGACTGTGGTTGAACTTGCACTTTCCTGGCTATTGTTTTGGTGACTCTCATTTTTACCGCTTGTTGCAATGCTCTATGCTGAATATTTCAAAACCCCAAGCTATATAAATGGTATGGTATGTTTACATTAAGTACTTAATGAGTTAAGTAGGTGTTGACCATGCAACCCTCTGAAATATTATTTTAGAGGTCAAAGCATTCCCTATTCCATTATACTAGGCAGTCCAAGTGTGGATGCGGTATTCTCTTACTCTGGAATTGTTTACATGCATGTTGAATGTTTTTCAGATCAATGGGCTGCTATACTAAAGAAGTTGTGCTATTAAAAATTAGCTACTTACATGGTTCTAAATACATAAATGCATTAGGTATTATTACATAATGCATTAGGTATTATATGTAATGCATTTAGATTATTCTTATTTGTTAACCCTAGCAACCATGCAACTACTGCATTTTTTCAGGATAAACTATTTCAAAACTAGGTCAACTTAATGACATGCAAGTGGTACAAACAATTGTCAATACCATTGGTAAATAATTTTGTTTTTTAAGTTCTTAAAGGATTTCATACCTCTTTTTCTACTTTGTTTTTTAACTCTTCAGATCCATCTCTTGGAAGCAGTTTAGTAAACTTGATCTTTCTTTGAAACATTGTTGAAGGCATGTTGAGCAGAGATTTTGTCGGATGCTTTTTTCCCCATTTCCGTCTCAATGTATTGTTCGAAAATGTTTGAAATACCAATGAAACCACGAGCTCTAAGGTTTATGACCTTTCCCACAATTGATTTAGACCACTTTTCATGCAAGGGATTATTATACACCCGTTGATATTTCGGCTCCAGTTTTGCAACGAAAAAAGGCGGGAGATTTCCTGCATAATCGATATGTAATAATGTAAAAGTGTAACAAGTCGAACGGCTGCATCGCGTAGCCCAAAATATTTAGATTTATGTTCAAGCCAGTGATTCAAACGCGTAAACAGTATAATTTATAGTAATACTTTTACTAAAAAAATTATATTTTATAATTTTAGAGGCCACAAGATTTACATAGGTACGAAAAATAACTATTGATATGTGATAAAATAGATTGTTTTACTGTTTGTGTGTAATCACGCTACGAAATCTAACAAGCCAAGTTTCCCAAGATTTTGAAAACCCGTTTTTTCAAACATCGACATTTAGCGGGTAGATCGAAATTTGAAAATCCCCACGAGGAAATTAAAGAACATGCAAGCCTTTCTCTATCGGAATTATTCAGTTTTTGGCTACAAAATTGTAAAACGAATGGCACGGAGGACGTAGAATGAGGCGCTATTTTCCCACTCCTTTTGTTTACATTTTGTCTACATCTCGCATTCTGGTTGGTTGAAAACGTAAACAAATACGCTGATTCGCTAACATTATTCACCCTTGTTCCTCTCACCTCATCAGATGAAAATAACACACAGCATTATAATGTTGCCCATGCATATACAAAACAGAAATTGCAAAAATTAAGAAAATGATAAGATGCACTAACTAGAAAGCACTGCTTAGCGGCACTCGTACTCTACCAGTTCAATTTTTTGTATAATAAACATCTGGACTTAACTTAACACAGCTAGTACATACATATGTAAATTGTAAGGCATGCAAGGGAAATAATTATTTTAATTCCATGACTACACTTTCATTTTCATAGCCATAGGTAAGAAACTGTTTTATTGCGTGGATAGAGTTCAGCTGTTATCTTGACATTCCCCTTTTGAAATCGTAGTTTCAAAAAAGAACCATCTTTATTTCCCGCACCATGCAAGCGCAACATCACATGTTACTTCAACAATCCTAATCATCTTTTCGATGGATGTTTGATTCAGTGTGAAATGTAAATTCAGACGTCGACCGACAGTCTGAATTTGCATAATAATGCAACCGACTTGAATAATAATTTGTGGGGAAAAAATTTCGATTGATCACCGTCAAATAATTATTATAGCTAATAATTCATTAATTTTTGTTATCAACGTGGCGCGCCTCTGAAGTATGGACCTTAATATAGTTTTATGCGGCGATGGGCAGATATGGGTATATGTAATTATGACGAAAAGTCTATTTGCTGATATGTTGATAGAAAAAAATAATTATCCGCGAGTTATCTCGCATCAAACACCTCGGTATGAAAAGGAGTAAAAAGACATTTAATGCAAATCCATAACTCCAGTTCATTATTTCATGTCTATTCGCTTTTGATTGTAGTCTGTTGATGTTTTCTATGCACGAGCAAATTAGATTTATTCCAAAGTGGCAATATAAAGAAGCACCTACCCACAAGTGAACTGATCAGTTTAGCCATCGTAGTAGCTCTTCCCACGTAATGCATATGAAGCGCAATAACAAAAACAATTTCACATGCATCTAACTGCTTGATGCCCTTATTATAAGTAAAAGTCACAGATTAATCAATTAAAATTAGTATAATTATAACCGATTCCATGTTGTTGGATAAAGCGCACTAAATAACAGGTAATGTAGTCACTTAATTACTATATACTTATTGTCCCCCTCTGCGTATGAAATTAAAAGATGCATAATTTGAAACTCCCAGGTTATAACTTTTGTATAGCCACGGTCGTCGTTTGGGTGCGAAGACACCCGGGCAAAGAGGAAAATTTTCCCTTTCTTTTTCATGTCCGACTGTGTTAAGACTGAGTGCGCATGCATGTCAAGCACCGCGGTGCCCAGCGTCATAACTAGCTCGTAAAACATGCTACATGAGCACACTGTACGTTTAAATATGCTATACGTTTGGATACACGTTGTTGCCTCCAATCATCGCTTAAAGTTTAAAAAGAATTGTTGAAAGACAGTGGATTTAATTTGTGCTGTTTTGGTGTTTTGGTTTAGCTACAGTACTGTCCCGAAATAACCTAACAAAGGCCGCGGTTAACCGAGGTCAAACTTCGGTCTGATCGCGGTTGAACTGAGGTCAGACCGATTTGGAACCGCGGTGAGCTCGAAACGGAGGTTAAACCTCGGCCTAATTCGGTCTGTCAGACATTTCTTAAGATTTTTTCGATTTGGTTATGGTGTTTTCCCTCTCAGCTGTTGTAACATTTCGTTCGGAAGCGAACGGCCACTGCGAAGGTATTTTTTTCCCTTCCGGTAGTCTAGTCTGCGGTTTCCATCGGTCGACCGCAACCAAACCGCAACCTAACCGCAACTGCAGTATTAGGTTCTGAACAGTACTGTAGGAAATCTTGAAAGAAAAAAGAAATACACCACGAAGAACCTCACTCAAGCCATCAGCTGTTGTATGGGGCGAGTTATTTCCCCCACAATTCATTGGATCGTTAAACCATCCAGAAACAACACAGCAATAAACAAAATTAATCAATAGTATCATAGAATATAAAGAGAAGACGGAAAGCACTGGGCTTACACATTTGAGGGAAAAATTCCTTCAAAATGACAACCACAAGGCATGGATAGATCACAGTTAATAGGTTGCAATCTTTTTACGACAGTCCCGTCTCTCTCTTTTGTCATTGCTATTCCCCTATTATTTTACAGTCATAATTATGTAAATAAGTTGTAGAAGTCTTGAGTAGAAGGGACACTTAGCAGGACAAGGAATGCTATGCAGCTTCTTAGAGTAGAATCCTTAAGACTAACAACAATAAAGTATTAAGCTGTGAATAACGGTAAACCAAACTATCAATATCGGTAGCCTTATATACTATAGCATATACTGTATAATTATACAGTATAGGCTATAGTAATTAGGTTGTCTTTAAATAATCAAAATAATTTCCCTCCCAAATTGGGGCTCATCGTTCATCTCTGCAGCTTTACACCTATGCACTTCATCAAAATTAATAACAATCATCTAAATTATCCCGATGGTTAGCTAGATCTTCGATCGCAGTATTTTATTTTATAATTTGTAAAGTGCATTCTATTTCATTCTTATACTAAGTTATTTAACATATAGTCACTAGTCAGTAAGACGAAAAGCGCGGTTTTGTCATTTCCTGAAAACGGCTCGACCATTTCTCACACACATTAGCCGATCCAACATTATAAGCAAAAAATTAAGGCATCACACTTTAATATGAGAATGTTATGAATGTAATATATGCATATGACGTATGTTATTATCTGCATTATATTTTTGGCCTATAACGCTGGATCGGGTAATGTATATAACTATAGAATAGTATACATGGATATATCATATTTATATTTAAATCCACCTTTCCAGTGCTTCGTAAATTGTTTTGTATTTAACTTTGTCCTTTGTCAGTATCTGCAATAGAGACCGTTTGTAATCGTAATGTTTCAACTGAATTTTTCCCGGTAAAACTGTTAACAAATTATTAATAGAGAAATTGTTCACGAACTTTGATTTGAATGCGTAAATGCCATGTCAACGTCTTTTCCACACAAATAAATTATTCTGACATATCTAGCCTTGTCATGCATGGTTTTATATTGAGAGGAGTAAACGTTGTCCGCTCATTTTATCGCTTGGAGCCTTTGACTGAAGACTGAACATTTGAAATATTGCTCGATTGTAAATATTTGTAAGTATGCGATTCATTTTTTATTCAAATTCCTCAATTATCTTTTCGCGCCCAGATTTATTTTCGTTTATCATTTCAGTTAAAGCTTGGCGTATATAAGGGGCTGTTTACATGAGCACCATTACCCGAGATTCAACGAAGCGTGAGATGATTTATGGGCATTGAAATGGGAAGATAACATAATCCTGGCAGTCGTATAATCACCACAACAATAGCATGTTCTTGTTCGGTGTCATAAAGACTTATATCACTACCTCAAAGTCCTCTCACGCTTCGTTTAATCTCGGGTAACCGGGCTAATGTAAACAGCCCTTAAGACTGTTGATAATTCCGCAAAGCGACAACAGTGCATGTATAAAAAATATAGCTAAAATATTGTACAGTATTTTCTATCTGGAGGTGGGAGGCGTTCCAAACGAATCTCTTTTTGTTTTGGCTATTAATTTTACAATAGTCGACATTTTCTCTTTAAATCATCACTTCATTGAATTCTTTCCCACCTCCATGTATATTACATGCATTTATATAGCTAACTTTTTCCTTTCTTTGTCATTTCAATAAATTCTTCAATCATGCACGCAGTAATGTGCATTAAGTCAACACGGCAGTGCATGTTGCGTTCGGATGGCGATTTGCGTTACTGCCTATGAACTAACGTATTGATAGCTTGAAATATTTTTCTTTTAGATCGCCATGAATTCTAAATTCATTATCTGCTTGTTTCTTGTGATGTTCACCGTCTCGAATTCAAACTTGGTGAAACGACGGGTGAACTCGGGTATGATTTTTAGCATTTCTCACGAAGACGAATATCCGCCATTTTTGGGGCACCGTTTCTTTAATTTTCTTAAATGCGTTTAACAATCATGGCAATGTAAGAAGAGTCCATAGACCATTTCAACAATAAATTAAGCCCAAAATTATAGACAGCCGCCCTGACAAGGGCTTGCGCTCACAATTAAAAACTGGCGGTACGTTCGTCATCCCGAGAAAGGCTATTTCATCAAAACTTTAGAAAATATAGAAATATTTTGTTTATTTCACTTATATACGTCTGCTGCTGCATTTTGATACAGCTTATATTGCCTTTAGAAAATTTTTCTGAATGCGAAATAAACGGCATGTTTTGTTGCATTATTGGATTTTTTCCTCCGAGACATTGTGATTACAACGGCGAATATCCGAAATATGAGTGCCCTCCCCATAAAACTTGTTGCAAGGATGCGAACAGTTGTTTCTAATGCTGCCATAATAAGGTACATGTGTATATATATATTAGACTAACTATACCATTTAATTTATTATATGGCTTGATATGCCATACGTTAATCATGAAAGCTAACGTAGCTAATATAAGAGAAAAGATATTATAAATATATAATCAATTCTTTATTTATTGTTTTCTATATATAAAAAAGATTGCTGCCTATACATATATAGTTGAAAATTGATACAAACAAGATAAATATTAGCAAAATATACATAATTCATGTGTGTATCATTGTATCATGTATAATCATTTATCTTTGAACTATATTTTAGACTAACTATGCTTATAGCATTTTTTAAACTTTCCTGTTAGATACCGAAAAGGCTTAAAGTTATGACGTGGAAAGTATAGTTATAGAAAGGTGGACAAATACATATGATATTACATGATTTGAATTTGTTGAAACGGGATTAGAACTTCAATAAAGATTAGAACAGCTTTACTGGTGTAGTCTTATCATGCATTGTTCTTTCCAAACCGGCTCCATGTATTTTTTGTAAAGGGAAATTATCACCCCATGCTTCCAGAAATAAAAAATATGTCTAACCGCATAAAAGGTGAATATTTTCTTAGGGGTAAGCATAAAAAAAAATTCTGTAACATAAATAATTTCCCTAACATGCACATTCGCGCCAATATTCCTGTGCACTGAATCTATATAAATCGCGATTCTGTTTCGCTTAACATATTCGCCTGTACATAGTTCGTCTGGATAGTTTGTCTTGTGCACAGACGAATAATCTGCGAGACGGATCATTCGTCCGGGAAAAAATACGATCCCTTACATTACTCCGCTCCACAACTACATTTAGTCCACTTCATCAACGGACAGAGAAAGAGGAACATGGAGAAACATCAACGGGCTATATAATCAAAAGCGAATGGTCATGATCTATATAACTGATTAACTAGAGATACATGCACGCTGCAACCCTTCGCCATTAATTTTAAGCGAAGGACTGCATTTCCTGAGCTAGCCAGACCTTACCCTCCGCGTATGATGAAATGCGGACTTATAAATAAGCCGATAGCTGATGTTTCAATTTTTTCGGAAACAAACACGTACAGTCGTAAGGTGAAGTAAAACCACCAAATTTTCTACTCCCTTTATAGTCACAGTTTATGTGACAGTTAATACATGCAGTACTGACCAGAAATTAGGTTCAGTCGCGGTTCGGTTGCGGTCGACCAACATAAACAGGACACGAACGCAATAAGGGAAATACGATCACGGTTGCATGCCGTTCGCGTCCGAACGGAATGTTATCAACAACTAAGAGCGACAACATGCACAATAACCAAATCAAAAAAATGTGAAGAAATGTCTGTCAGATCGAGATAGGCCGAGGTTTAAACTCCGTCTTTTTGGCGGTTCGACTTCGGTCTGACCTCAGTTCAACCGCGATCAGACCTCGGTTTGACCTTACTCCTAGCTTAACCGCGGTTTTCAGTGTTAGGTTATTCTGCGTGGACCATACTAGCTGCATGTATTGAGAGAAAGCTTTAAGCTTTGCTTTAAGTTTTATTAAGCTTTACAGTATAAAATATTTACGTGCTGTACCTACAAGCTAATTTGATATCACCATGTAAACGTACAAGAATATTGTTATATAATAATCAGTGTTATATATATATTATACATATTATTCGATATACTATATGCCTGTATTTCAGATTGAAAAACAAGCATCACAAGCCGTAACGCGTAAATAACAAATATACCATATTCGTCCTATGGCTATTTTACTTTTTTCAGTGAATTCAAAACAACATTGTAACATGTAACTGCTTGCAGAACCGGTGAGCTGCCTGCGTTATACACATGCAACGGTCAATCCACTTATAATAGTTTCGGGTAATTTTAGATATTAAAAATAGTTCACCTAATGCGAAAAATATATTACCCTCGACTTCACCCTCGATATTGCCGATCGAAAAATGCGATAAAAATCGACCCTCGACCTTACTCGACCCTCGACCTTACTCGACCCTCGACCTTACTCGACCCGCGACTCACTACCCTCGACCCTCGACCAAAACCCAAACTCCAAATGAATGGACATTATTTTGCTAATTAGACGCCTGACGGTGTAAGTTTTACATTTCACACTTCACAATATATGAAAAATTCTGTTGTATTATTGACGAAGATCAATCGAATTTTTTCCTACAAATAAACGGACATTATTACGTCTAAATTTACATTTCACCCTTCATCAAACATCTATCGAGTATCTTCGCACTCAAGCAAAGACAAATTATAACCGTGGAATTTCAAAGCATACATCTTTTAATTTCATATATCTTAACCATGAGGTGACAAAAAGTATATAGTTTATATTTGGCACTAGCGTGTACTTCATCCATCAAGATGCATTCGTTTATATTCGTAATATTTGGATTAATTTGTGATTTTAGTTATAATACGGATGTATCAAGCAGTTCGATGTGAAATTGTTTTTGTTATTGCAGCTCATTATACGTGGGAAGAACTACTATACGATGGCTATAAACTTACCAATTTACTTGTGGGTAGCCCCTTCTGGATATTGGCACCTTGGAATTAATTTAGCTCCTGCATAGAGAGACATCGACTATAATGAAAAGCGAATAGCGGTATGATTTTGAACAGGAATTAAATGAGTTGGCATTAAATGTCTTTCCATTCTTTTTCATACCGTATTGTTTGATGCTGGAAAACTCTTGGAAAACAGATTTTTCTCTCAACATATCAGCAAATTTGCTCTTTTCTTCATTATTCGCACATCGCCGCATAAAAATACATTAAGATCGATGCATACTTTAAAGGATACAACGTTTGGATACAACAGGTTGTTACCTACCTATTCTAAGTCAGATCGAGTGCAGGAGAAACGAAATAACAGGATACCCTAATTATATTCAATCAATATCAATTCGCTTCTTTAAAAAACAGCTTGCAGTCATGATCAAAGACTGAATTTCGTGCTACTTAACAGTAACATCAATATAATTTTATTATTTATTGATGTTTCTGATCCATGCAAGCATGCTATAATTTCACTGGGGAATGTCAAGATAACAGCTCCGCTTTATCCACACAACAGTTTCTTACCTATATGCGAATGAATTTGTCGTCATGGAGTTAAAATTTCCCCGTTTTAGAAGTTCAATTTACATATGCATGCAACGTGTTCAGGAAGTCCAGATGAATATTATTCAAAACATTGGACTGGTAGAGCACGAGTGCGGTTATACACTTGTTGTATTTTTCGTTTTCTTTATTTTTGCAAACTTCTTTTTTGCATCTGGGCGACATTAATGCTGTGTATATAGTTATTTTAATCTGATGAGACGATGGGTGCACTTTTGTCGTTTATTATTCGAGCATGATCTCTGCCGGAATCTAAACAAGTATGTTGAATCAAATTGCTGTACTCCAAAATATTCTGCACAGTTTAGGCATGGTGCATGTGCAATAACAGAAATAATTTCACATCTAATTGCTTTATATAACCGTATTATAATAGTAGTGTTGTATATAGTCGTTATTGGTTAAATTAATAACGCAGATTAATCCGGCCATTGCAGTTATATATAATATAGACGGTTGCGTTTTGTTCCACGAAAAACACTAAATATAGCTAATGTACGGGTGTCTCAATAGTCATGCAGGCAGATACACGATCAAAAATGAGTGAAAACGTACCATATAAGGGGCAATTTCATTTCATGCTAGAATTGCAGTTCAACACTTCTTAAAACCGTTTTGATATGTCGGCGAGCTTAAATTTTCTTGTGAGGGCTGGCCGACAGCTTTTACTGACAACGTTCGGATATGCTTGACAAGCGCCATGTTGTTTGAACCATAGAGATGAATCGATTATAAATAACACTAGAGGGGGCATCGAGGAGAAATTGGGGAACGTGTTAATGGAGGGCAAATTCAAGTCCCGGATGTTCACTCATTCACGATGTCCGCGGCCAAAATATGTCGTTTTTAACGAATTTTTTTATTTCTAAATGGTTTTCCTCCTAATATATCATCTTAGGATGTCTAAGGTAGTAAAACCAGTTCCAAAAAGCACTGTTTTTCCTTAAAAAACCGGCAAAGCGACCTGAAAAACGAATATATTTTTTTAAATACAAATTTCAGTTGTTGCTAAGGTGGTTGTCGAGCAAGAAATTCGATTGTCCCGTTGGCTTGTAGACTTTCTCGATCTATTGGTGGCACAAATCATCGCAAAAATTTATCTAATAAATTAAACGAGGAATTATTGAGGACTGCATGCATGTAGTGGAGCCATTAATACGCAGCAATAAAGAGGTATAGTATAATGTAGTTAAAGTTGGTCGTGTATATTTACATAAAGCTGTCTCTCAAATTTACATATTGCGTCTTATAAATGATTCATAGAAATATAAAGAAAAATTAATATTGATATGGCATTGAAATCTTTTATTATAATTATGACTACAAATGCCGCGAAAAAAATCTCGTGTGTTTGAACGTGCCGCTATTTAGTAAAATACCTCGTTTGATTTGTTCTAGAATATAACTGCGTTGGATAACAAATTAAAACGAGCCGAACAGAGAACTGATTAATATTGCCCGTAAGGACGAGCCATCCGTGCTATAAAGGAATAGAACATACGCAGGATTAAGTCAGTCAAACTGGATGACAGAAGTAGTAAATGAGCTTTCGACGAGATGTCCCAATTTTGCAAAAATATTCTGACAGAAGGGAAAGCAGGTAAAAAAGTATGTTCTTTTAAATCCATAATTTATAATTTGAAGTTTGTTTAATCAATAGTTAGCACATTAGTCAATACCACAAGGTTTTTGACTCTTTGTAGGTTTGAATATTTAGATCTTTGAAATTCTAAATGTGTCGTTACTAAACCCAATCATAGACAAATTGTCATGCATAATAAAATTATTCCTTTTATGCAGCTTATGTTCACAATAGAGTTAAGTGATTACTATGAGTACTATTTTTTATTACACTGTTGTGTTTATCAAGCCACAACTATCATACGTATATTGGTAAACCTTGTATTATTTTGATATTTATCCTCTGAAACTTTGAAAAAATGCCTTTCAATTTTAGCTAAAATTTTTTTCCCCGTTTAACAAAATGTGGTCGTGTATGGGCGCGTTGACACGTCGCAGTTTGCACAGGATTGAAGATTTAATATAAGCGCGAATTCCAAAGTGTAAGACGAAGTGAACGTATCATGCGGTTTATTTACACTTTTGTATTTTTTAAACTATACGACGTGCTTCTGAATGTCGCGATCGAACAACATTAATTTTAGGTTCGTAAGGCATCTAAATGTGTATGAACTGCATTGTTTATGTTCCCAGAAGCTTTATATTGAAGACCCGCACGCATGCGCGGTACGTCGGAGTTAACGCCAGAACAGGCGTCTTGTTTATGGTAACGTATAGAAAAGAGTTAGGTATAAAGTGAGACGGACTGCGCTCTCTTTGATGTCGAACGTTATAATCTACGAACGTATATCCCAGGGTTTTGGAGGCTTTGGCGCACTGATGTTCAAAACTCTTTTTGATAAGGGTTTATCTGTAGATATATGCGATACTTGATGTTTTTGAATACATGCAGGCATGTATTCTCCCATTTTCGCTTATCTTCGTTGAGACTTTCCCTGGAATATTGCTGACTTTCGATTTTGTCTTAAAAAAGGACCAAAAGCGTTTTGGTCTTTGATCACTTGACGAGATAGTGTTCAGTGAAGCGGCTATCACGCAACATATCTTTTTCATTGTAGAAGGTTGTAATAAATTTATGACTCAGATTACTCGCTTGGTGATCTGGATCTTTTAATTCTCATTCTCGATGAGTTTTTCTTCTTGATTAGATGAAGAATCGTGTTATTCAAGACCTTTGAATTATGTGGCCGTCCAAATTCCGACATGACCTAACAATCGCCTAGCGAAGTTCTCCAAAGTTTTGAGGTTGTTGGTCCTGAGGAACTTCCCAAATTTGCTATTTTAAATAGCCCCAGAGGAAGAAGTCACGCACCGTTTACTCATGAGTCGGCCAGGGAATTATCCCTGCAGATATCGGATTGTTGCCTTGCTTGTGTGACACGAGGTGCCGTCCCGTTGCCACAACATTGAGTTTCTGTCAATGTTGTGCATTGGAAATTTTCTCTGAATCACCTTGTAGCGAATTATACGCATGTATTCTCTCGTATCGAGGTTTGCACGTGTAAAATGCGGACCAAGAACAACGCCCTGTCTTGTCAGCCCAGCCCAGACCATCACTTGTTGTGCCCTTTGCATATGAGCAACGTAATGATCGTATGGGTGCCTATCACCATGCACGTGCTGCGTACTTCCTCACGTTTCGCGAGTTCAAGGAATTCAAGTTCATGGAATTCAAGCTACAAGTTTCAAGACAGCCTTGTCTGACACCATAAGCTTGTCAAGAAAATCGGGATTATCGGCAACGGTGTTCAGGAGTCGGTTGCAGAAAGCCAGGCGTTGTACTGGGTCGCCGTCTCTCTGATTCTTTGCCTTCGAATTATCACGTACGGGTGACCTATTCCCGTTGTCTAGGAGCGATTCACGTACTAACTCAACGTTTTCTGCAGTTCGTCCACTCCTTGGTCTGCCACTTCGTTCCTTGTTTAGGTCGAGACAACTACTTTCTTGTAAAAACTTGCGATAAGTTTTGACTGCACTTCGTCTTGTAGGCCTCGGGTCGTTGTTCCATCGCTCATCCCATCGTCTTGAAACTTCATATGCGTTATTCGTTCTAGCATACTCTAAGCAAACCCAAACTCTTTGATATTTCGTCAAGCGAGGCATGTTTTATTGCGATGTTAACTTAAGACGTTTGTCGCGATAACTTGCTTGCGTTCGTAAGTTGGAATTCCATCAGGTTCAAGGGACTTAGGGCATAAAATAATGATGTAAAACTCAACAATAACTGAAAACTTACATGATAAACCTGACAAATTCAGAGATTCGTATTATGGACTTAACAAATTTTGTCAAAAAACTAAAAAATAAGTTACAACAAACCATGTTTCGAAGAGGTATTGTTGAAACAAATTTAACAGGCTATTTTTTGCTGATTTGTGATAAAATTCAAAACGTTACTGTGTCTTTAAACGCGAATATCTCGGAAACTACTCGTTCAAACTTCATATGTAATATATCAAACTTTAAGTTATACATTACTCGACTAAATATGGATTATTTCATTGATATTCTTTAGTTGTATGAGACGTCTGATGTCATATTTCATAGATGAGTAACTTAACTTCCGGAAAAAGGTAAGAATCTTGTCGTATACGTATTTTTTTTTTGGGGGGGGGGTGGTGAATGCTTCTAGTCAACTGCTAAGCATGCAGTGACGAATCGCTTACGCTTTTTCGGGGCTGTTTACATGAGCCCTACAGGGAGGGCTAGCCCTACCAAGCGAGATCGCGCGTGCTACTATAAATCCATACTAAAGAACAATTTCGTTTACATGAGAGGAGGGCCAGCCCCACAAGGCGAGATCACGCTATTGACTATCCAAGATCTTGCCTGGTAGGCCAAGTAGGGCTGGAAATTTTCCGTATACACGTATATAACAGGGAGGGCTAGCCTTCGCTGTAGGAATAAAGAGTAGACGTCAGGGACAATCCTATTTGACGGTTCCGGCTTTCTTCGTCTTCTTTTTTTTCCACACCCGGTATTGTTTTCTGCACAAAATTGATTCGTCATTTGAGCCCGGGCGGCCGCCCACCCTTGGTTACGCCTTTGCAGCCATTCCAGTAATTCCCCTGATGTAACTTTACGTTTGAAAACGATTGCGTCATTGGTTATTTCGTAATTTCTATTTCTGTAATAGGTTCATTCGCCATTGATTTAAAACGGTGGTATTGTAGTAGAACGCAGACTCGTGTTAGTTGAGTCAGTTTACTCTGGCAGACTGGCAGTGGCTGGTTGTGGCTACCTGTTTCACCGTATAATGTTTTGAACATTTGCCTACATTCACGCTTGAAAACATGGATCAATACGTACCACAGTCATTGGATAGAACTTTTATTCGCCGAGAAGTAGATATCGTGTTTGTTCTGGATTGCACACAGCCTATGAACGTTCATGTTCACGAGGTTTCGACAGTGTTGCGACGTATTATCAGAAGATTGCTTTGGAGATTTGACGTGAACCATGCATGTGTGCAATACCATGGATGTACTCCTTCGGCCAACGCTGGCTATTCATTAATACATAGCAATTTCACGAGAGATCTACCAGGTAAATTGTCGTCTTCGTGTGCTCGTAAATCTCGTCTATATGTTCTCGTAAATTATATGCTTTTATCAACTTCGACGTGGTTGTAATGTGTCCTAGTCAGCTCGTCTAACTTTCTAATTAACCGGGGGACCTAAAGGGTTAATTACGTGAAGTAAAATTATCTGTTATATCAATATATAGCTACCTTTCTAAGCTCAATATTAAAAGGACTATTAAAATGTTTCAATTACCGTATATCAGCTAGCATATAGGCCATACCATACCCAAGGAAATAATACTAAATAATTGTGAGGTATGTTAGTCAATATTGGCATTTCAAAGAAAAAATATAATATTAAGGAGCTGTATATAACTAAAAAGAATGTATATAAAATTGTAAACAAATATGCAGTTATTTTGCTTAGAAGTTTGGTGATGTCCATTACTATATTTATATGAAGAATATATAGTGTACGAATATTCATTAATAACACTGCATCACATGTGTACATAATGTTCAAAATCATTCTAGTCATCAAACTAATGTCTAGATCTTCCTTAATATAACGTTTACTTTTTCAGTTTTGCTTGGCAGCAAAATAATATTACCTATAATCATATCTATATAATTTTTCAAAACAAAATCTCCCAAGTGCATTAATTATATACTGTTTACACCTCAGATATTAAATCTTTAGCTTGGCAGCTTTAGATTGGGGTTGAGCTCTGGCGACATAACTTTCCTGCTGTCAAAGAAGCATAGCTACCAAATGTATTTGGGTTACGTACATTATTAACAGGGCTGTCCAGGGGAGGGGGTGAAGGGAAAAGGGGTAATTTGCTCCGGGCCCCAGGGTTGGATGCACCCTGAAAATTTTACAGGAAACTTGAAAATTTTCATTGGGGAGGATCCCCCAAACCCCCCTAAAAGTGTTGCAAAGTTATCTTCAAAAGTTAACTTACTATGGCATTTTTTTTGCTGTGAAATTTGGGCCCCTAGAGAGTCCAAAATTTTCTATGTGTCCCTGTAAATTAATACTGTGTTTACCTACATAAACATCAAAAAGAATTACCAGTACTGAAAATTTGATTTTTTAAAGTATAACTGAACAGCACTTCATGAAAACACATGTATATTAGAGAGACACAATGTTAATTAGCACTAACCACTAATCAATCATATATATCAACAGCCAATCCCAAAGCCGTGTTGAAATTTAATTATGTCAGCTTCCATAAATTTTTCTGAAAACATCTTACATATTTATAAATCAGTTATTAGTTCATCTGATCTATTTTTATTAAAATTTCCATTACACTATGCTTAGGGTTGCATATAACCCATGCACTGCACCATGCAGGTGCAGCTGAGTATGTTGTATGTACTTGTATCAGACTCGTAACAGTTTTTATAACATATTTTATTTACAAATTTGACAATTACTGGAGAATCATCTGGAATCAGCCGCAACACTGGTCTAAAATCAAGTTGAAACATTGAGAAGTTTGATAGCATGTCAATTTTTAAGACTAGTTATTTAATCACCTATTATTACACTTATATCAAAATAAAATTTCTAAATCATTATACAATCAATGCAATGTGAAAATAGGCTTCACTGCTTATCAACATTTCTACACATATACATACATAAAAGTACAGTTTGTCTGGCTGAAAAGGCAGAAGGAGTACATTTATCTAGTTACAAATTGGTCCTGTGACCTTAAAATACAACAAAACTCTGGTTTATTTACTTAAACATAAATTAACTTACAATAATATGCATATATGTTATATGTATATATATTGATTTTAGTTAAATAGATCTACTGAATTTAAACATGCGGACAGTCACATAAATACTTAATGGTAAAATTTCAAACCTGGAGCAATTTAGTTTGCCATTGCCAATTAATGGGGTTTAATACATAATAATCCGGCATGCGGTTCCTTATTATATTCTGGACCTGTATAAAAAAAACTGCAAACTATTTTGAAATCAGCTATTTATGAAAATTGCATAATTTAGCACTGCTGGATCCCTTTACTAGAAGTTAAAGGTTGATTTGTTTGTAGGTGTAACTGTCCCTATGAATTGCCAAGGCTTGAACACACCTGATGCAATGGCTGATGGTCTTTACAGTGCCTCCAATTTACAGTTCAGATCGAATGCCATAAAGATATGTGTTTGGATTGGTAAGCAATAATTATCTCTCCTACTGAAGTTCACAGATTAGGCTCCGGGCAGGTAGCGGTGAATCCCAACTATAACCTCCCCGCACCTTTCGCAGCTTTATATCATTAGTTCAGCCTAACTAATATGTACTTCAAATGAACCTGAACAAAATATGTCCTTGAAAATTAACGAGGAAAAAAAAACAACAGTGCTCGGCCTCCGGCTCTGGCCAATATTTGTGAGTGTTACAAAATGTAAGATGATTATTAAACAGGCACAGCGTCAGTGAATAGCAACTCACAAATTGCGTATAGTTGTAGGTATAATAAGCACAGATTTTATTTATATTCCATGTATAAATACACTCAGTACCATTGCCTACATATATATGTTAATTTAAACGGAAAAGCAACATTTACTTACTTCTTTGCTCCGTCCAACTTTACGCCTTACGATGAAAAAACATGTTTATAAGTTTATTAGCAATGTCACGTGACTCTTTTTTTTCACCCTAGAGGCCACGTAATAAGAGACGTAATATTTCCACTTTGACTTTTAAAAAAAAGTTATAACCAGAGAAAATGAATATATAGCTATAATATGTCTGGAATTCAGTGATCATATCACGCATTTGTTGCATTTCTTAACTGTATAGCAACAAGGAGGAATTTCGTTTTAACCTAAGCCTAAGGCTAAGTTTTTAATACTTGATAATTATTATCACTTGTTCCGTATAGCATTTGTAATTTCAGTACGCTGATTGTCATGCCATCACGTGTTAGTGAGTTTAAGATGCACCAAATCAACAACGCGGACGTGAATTAATACTGCTCTAATTTCCACAGGGTGGGTAGGTTTCTACAGTTTCCAAACAGGGATGGAAATCATAGCTAATTTCAAGAATTTTTATCACTGCACATATGATCACAACAGTATAGTAGAGGTGGCGGGCATGATACAATTGGTACTAATTGGAAATTGGTAATTTAAAGACGGTTGGGTGTCTGTGGGGCTTCTGCATTGCCTCTCAATCAATATTTTCTGTATTTTTGAGTTTCTACGACTTGATTTCCAGCATTTTGGGGGACAATTACTGACGAATCTATCTCAGCAGAGTGAGGTCTTTTGAGAAAATACCATTTATCAGTAAACAAGAAACCTGCACACCTCCGGCGTGCCGCACACGTGCCAATCTTCAATATAAAGCTTCTGAACATAAACAGTTCACACTCATTTAGATGCCTTGCCAACCTAATTAAAATGTTTTTTGATCGGCACATTCAGAAGCACATCGTTCTTTAAAAAGTATAGAAGTTCAATTGTTCAAAAATGTAAATAAACTGCATGATACGTTCACGTTGTCTTACACTTTGGAATTCGCGCTTATATTAAATCTTCAATCCTGTGCAAACAGTGACATGTCAATGCGCCCATACACGACCACATCGTGTTAAACGCGAAATAGCAGCGATATTATTAAAATAGGACCAGAATCTATATGTATTAAATATATTCTTTCCCCAATCAATCGAACAGCATCAAAAAAACGGTTTATTAATTTTGTTCCTCTTGGAGGAATTTGCGTATCATGCGAGCAAAATCAAATCGCGCATCGGAAAATTAGATTTCGAGATGTGCACCACAAGTCTTGGGAGACAAAACTGTGACGTAGATAAAAACGGTCGCATGCATGCACTTTTCAAATACTAGTATATTTCACGCCAAAGCACAGTTGCGACGGCGAAAAATGATGAAAAAATAATAAGAAAAAACCAAAACAAAACAACGCTGAGGCGAATTTTCAACTCCGATCCGTCGCTGACGCCGGAGTAATTATACGCACTGCACATTTCTCGTTTTATCACTGCACATTTGACTTTTATCACCGCACAAATTGGTTATCACAGCACACTAAAATTAGCCGCGTGTAAAACAAGTGGTTCAGTAGCAGTTTTCATGTCACGTCCACGTCCTGTAGATCGATTTGGTGCATCTTAAACTCGCTATTATCAGCTATAAGAAGTCAAGGCAACGACAGTGGGTTACAGGGTTAGACTTGTTTATTCTATGTGTATTTCACTTTTGTGCATGTGCTTGGACGGGAATTAGATTGGAATTTCGGGAGTTTCACTAACGTTTATTTTGACTAATCTTTTACTGAAGGAGACGCTAATCTACAAGGCCTGGCACCAATGGAAGAACTACCGCAACCTCGTCCAGACCATCACGATCTTGTTGAAGTATGTCACCAAATGGCCGCATCGGGTATTGTGCTGCTTTGTTTTGGTTGTAATCAAACCAGTGAACATGTCAGGGCCTTTTTTATGGGCCTTAGTCTAATTACTGGCGGACGATTCATCGCTGTTCAATATATTCACTGTCTTTCCCAGGTAAACATTGACCATCTTGAAACGATCAGTGAAATTTTTTCTCCTCTTTTTCGTCTTTGAACATGGCGGACCTTGGTGGTCTACTTATTTAATAGTTAATTCCCGGCTTTTCATTGAGTAGACGCGGACAAATCGTCTGAACGAATAAAACGTCGGATGTGAAAGCGAATGATCTAAATTTGTCCGACCCTCTTTCCGTCTGTTAGGACGATTTTTTTTTCGGCGACGATTGGATCGTCTTCACGCACAAGTCATCGAGAAACGTTTTAAATTCATACATGTTGAACAAAGTACACGAACAAAGTAAAATATTAGCTTCCTCTCGAGGCATCTCTAATGTATTGAAAGTAATGTTCATAGTTGGCTCGGGTCAACTACACCTACCAAGAGCATTGTGGTTGTTTAGTGAAATAGTTTGAACTGACGGGAAAGTGTATGGAAATGACGATGTAAAAAGAAAAGGTGTAGAGGGCAGTAAATGTAGTGTATTGATTTTGAGCTAAAATAGAGATTTTTACGCTTAGTTTGGTGGTATAGTGTTTGTAGAACTATAGTAATTAATCCTGGTTATATAATCACACAACGTTTTCATATATAATCATTATTAAACGATTTCCAAAAGAACCTGAATTAATTAATTCAACTAGCACATTCATTCATAGGATATTATACAGCATTATACAGTTTGTGTTTCTTGCAGATTGTTGCTCGTTTGGTTCGCGAAGAGGTCGAAAATGAACGTTTCGTCAGCCATGCGGCAGATGCCATCGCGATAACACGGAGAGCTAATCCCAACGCAACTGTTGATGAAATTGCCAGGTATCTTAATCAAACTGTCAACCTTGGAAACCCCCGTGTACGAACTGTGAGGTATAACCAAAGAAATTTTGCTGGTCGTATTTGTGCACGATATATATCCACCGCCAACACACTACCCGAAGCGTTTTCAGAATTGAGAAAACACATTCGGGTAGAACGTATGGTTGAAGAAATAGAACCGGCAATTTCTGAATTGAGCAAACATATTCTGGTAGAACGTATTGTTGAAGAAATAGCACCGGTACTATATGTGTACCTCAGTGTAATAATAAGAGCAATGGCTCGTTCAGCAGTCCAAAAACCCATTGCCATGCCAATGGAGGTGAATTGAATGTATTAGGCTCTTACAATGGACGACTTGCGCTTTAGACTAATTTCTTACTTCGGCGATAAAAAGGACATTTTCTGAAAGATCTTACTTATAAATTAGTGCAAAAGCAAAGTTTGGCTGCGAAATTTTGTAAAAGACGGAAATTATAGCCACGCAAAGTTGTCGATTTTTGTATACTTTTGTATTACGTGCGGAAATGTGTAACTAAATTAGTTACACACTTCCGGTCGTTATACAAAAGTATACAAAAAGATCAAAAATTAGTCTAAAGCGCAAGTCGTCCATTATGACGTGTCAAATATTGTCGGGATCTGACTGCTTTCCACTTACGTTTTTAAGTCTATAGGCCAGTGGACTCAAATAAGACTGGAACGCTCACTTTGTCGAAAGGCTTCATGATCCGCCATCTTGGCTTCACTCATTAATTTATGAGGGAAAGTCAGAGAGTGAGCGTTCCAGTCGTCTTATTTGAGTTCACTGCTATAGGCCAACACACACCGGACGCGATATCCGCGCCAGCACGACGCGGTTTTTAAGAATCTTTAGGTTTTTAAAAGCTGCTAAATTTGACATGCAATGAACGTCGTGATATTCTTGGACCTGACCGAACCGAACCGAACGATAGTACATTTAGACCTATCTGCTACCCATATCTCTCGAAATTTTCTCTCAGAGTTTATTTGCTTCTGAAAATTGAAAATTCGCGTCGTGTTAGTGAATCGCGTTCAGATGAATGCGTTTAGTGAATTTTGTTCCCATTGGCTTGGTCATTTGATGCTTTTGAAAACTTTAAAAAACTATCACGCACTTGGTGGCGTTGCCACTGGAATACCGCGTACGTGTAAAATTAATTGCATTGGTGAAGGCCGAATTGACGACCTTGAAAACTCTGCATATAATAAATACACGTGGTGTTCATACAAATTAACAACTATTTAACACACTCCGTATGGTTACGACAGAACGATTGTATACGATGTAACTCCCAGCTAGTCGTTTACTTAAAAGTTAATGTTGTATTACCGACTTATCAATTAATAAATAATAACAACCAGTCTCTCACTTTGACTTTTTGTTATAATTATATATAGCTATAGCATATCTACTGTTAGGACTTTGAGGCAAATATTGCACGAGAATGCTCATGAAAGCAGAAATATACTTGGACGGCTCTGTTCTGACACCTCTGTTTAATTCCGTACACGATTATTTCAAAGGCTGCCTTTTATACTTGTGGATATTCTCTCCTAATCCAACGAACCTAATGATATTTCATCTGCGCTTTATTAGCATGAAAATATTTAAATGTAAATTTTAGCATGAAATCGTTCTGCTGCATGTGATACGTTTGTATCCCCGCCGCCATAGCCTCCTCCCCCCCTTAGCGACCAAATATTAATTTCTCACAACCTCAGATAATATTTGACGACGCGGTGCTGGTTTTACATGGCCCAGCGATTGGGTCTTACATAAAGCCGGGCCTGTTTACCTGATCCCACTTAGCCGAGGTTCAACAAAGCGTAGAGATGACATTGAGGTAATCAAAAGGTGCATGTAACCTGATCTTGGTAATTGTGTATTCACCCTTACAATAGCTTGTGCTTGTTTGGTGTCATAAACATTTATTTCAATACCTCCTAGTTACATCGTTGAATCTCGTCTAGGCGGACCCCTGTAAACAGCCCCTAGTCGGATTAAAGCAGTCTTGGCGAAGATTGCGCAGCTTCTGAGACATACTCCCATCAAGACCGAGTCAACGCGTGATAGCGTAATGGCAGGCGACATACATCAGGAGCCATAAAATGTCTGCGTTGTGACGTATACGTATTTGAGGACAAGCCACGGTCGTAATTGGCTAATTGGCCAACGGGGCGCGTTAGCCAATCAGGAGCATGTTTTGTTAGATTATTTATATAGTTGAAGCAGCTCGAACAGCGACAAAGCTTTCAACTGCGCCTTGAATTAAAGTTTTCTTTCGGGAAAAATACTGACTGTTTGTACTTTTTCAAAGTGTTAGGAGGTAAAACGGAATAGTCAGTTTTGCGTTACTTGCAGGACATCTGTTCGTATATGAAAAATATATAACAAAAGAAATTGACTCCTCTGAGTACGGAACGTTTTCTTAACCTCCAGACACGTAAAACAGCCGAGCCTGAAATATCGACAGTCGAGGGTCCACAAAACATAATGTCTTATTCGGTAGCAGGAAATAAGGGTTAATTATCACATTTTAATTGTATATAAAAGGCGTGTAAAAACATCATCTCATATTTTAATTACAATATTCATGTCATAACCAATCAGTTTCAAAAAAAATCAGTAGAGTCTGCATGTTGAGGGAAAATGAAGATATGAATATTCAGCCCACCCTAAGTTTGGGGTCTAAGCTCTGCTACTCATAAGTGAAAGTGTTTCGAAAGATAACTGATAATATTCAAGTAAGAGGAACTATCACAGCGCAGCAAAATTTTCCCTTTTTTTAACTTTACTCCACTGAATAGTTTAGCAGAAAAGAATGTTGCTATACATTATAAATATGATCTTTCGTATAACCAGGAGAACAAACGAGTGTTCTTTCTTGAAAACTCCTACGTTTGGCCTTCCATGCAACGACCTCAACATCATGTGTCTGACCGGTAAGGCAACATTTTTGCTTTCCGTCTGTTTGCATACATGCATGAGGTCTTTTACTTAGACTGGACTGAACACTGGCTAAAGTTTTCTAAAATATCTTTGTTATGTAATTAAGTGTAGCAAAATTCTGTAAAGTTGGGCAAATCTCGATATTGGTCTATCAAAGGTATAATAATGCTTCTTCATGTGATTTAGCACTAACTCGCAATTTTTGGCGGCAAATAACTGCTAATGCTTTAGATAATGCCGCTGAAGCTACCCGTTGGTATAATATTATTAAACAAAATATTTGCTTGCAGTTGTCTCGCTACTGTCAGAGTGACCGTATAATATAAAAGGACACTTTGGTTCTAATCGTTATCAAAAACATTAATAACAAGTAAATACCTTTACATCTAAAAAGAGTAATTATCATTTAGAAACAAAAGAAATGCCGACCTTTGATATAATTATGATGTCAGGTCAAACACAACACACACAAAACTAGTTCACTGTAAGAAGATAAAAGCATCGGGGGAATGTAGCTAGTACTAGTGTATAGAAAATGTTCAAATTGCAGGAAAAAGTATCCATAAAACGCTTCGAAATTGCAGATTCTCCCCCTCAGAAATGAACAGTTGAAGTGATTATAGAGCAATATTTGCAAATATTCATTTCAATATTGACCACAATGTTGCAACATTGCATTGAGCAAAACATCTGGTTTGACTAAAATCATGCATGTTTATACAGTACTAAAATTGAAAGTTCCTTCTATTTTTAAATTGGACTGGTTACACCCTTTTTCAGTAGAAAACATGCATGTCACGTGGTCGTTTATGGTTCCAACGTACACTTTTGTAACAGCAAACATGCATATTTAAAAAGATAAACAAACTGGCTTGAATGTAAAGGTTACCCAGTAATGGTTCTCTTAAAACAGTTACTATAGTTACTTGCTAGTTTCGGTTGCATTTGTTCTGAGAAATTAACAAATGTACACTTCAATATTGACTGCAACGTTGCAACATTATGGAGTAAAAACATCCGGTTTGGCTAAGTGTTGAAAAAGTTTTTACCAGTCTACCATTACTGCTACTGTTGCTTCGTGAAAATGAATAGGCTTAGGCCATCTGACGAAACTCGTACTCGAAACTAAGCGCGCGCTTTTTATTGCCTGCATGGCATTAGATTAAGCAGAAGACCTAGGGTGATCTCAACTTTGGCTTGTCGACAAATATTTTTACGCGACAAATTTTATTACAACAAACTTAACATATATATAGGAGAGATGAATAACTGGAGGAAAGAAGAACTGCAAGCCACAGAACATAATTAGGACAAACAAGCTTTGCAAATTAGCGCGAGAAGGGCATTTCATAAGATTTTGGCAGAGCAGTTTCAATGCACCCTTGTCACAAAGGTGACGTTCTCGCAAATAACTTAACAAAATACACTCAAAAAATACAAATAAATTGTTACCTTATTTCAGGTTCAAGAGAAAAGATATGTGAAAAGAAATCATCCGAAACATACGAGACTCATACTGCAACTGAAAATATGGCATTTTTATTTTTACTTTTTCTCATCCTGAAGAAAATCTTTAAAAACTGCCCCATTCTTGGACGATTGGCAAAAATAAAGGACTATCAGTTGCTTAAAACTGTGTCAAAATTAAAGGGAAAAAACAAAAATTACTCGAAAGCCAAAGCAAAAGTTTAAAGCGTACTTGCACTCACAGCAGAAAATTCGTATTTACCCAAACCGTTGTGGGAAAATACAGTAGTCAGATAAGGTAGATGCAGAGATATAGATTGCTATAAAAAATCAACTTTTAAAATGAAGAAACCACAAAAATCCAACGTTCGCGAGCCATCACCGGTCAAAACAATGAAAAAATATTTGACCTCGCACGTAGGAGGATTGGGGTGTCCTCCAATAGCTCCTTAAATTTTCACCATCTTTGCCTTCACTTTTAGCAACCAAGTTACTGCTCCATATATATATATATATATATATATATATATATATATATATATATATATATATATATATATATATATATATATATATAATATATATATATATATATATATATATATATATATATATATATATATATATATAAATATAAGTTTGGTTTTTCATTAACAAAATTATGTTAGCGGGGGGGGGGTTGTTCCTTTCCACTGATATTGAGAGAGCTTGCACGCGAAAATGTGAAGCTGAAAAGATATGATTTAGCTGTTTTAAAGTAGGAAAGCTTTTTAATAAACTGTCAAAGTTTCAGGAAAAATAATGCATACTGGGAGCAACGCGCGACCCCTTAAATTGACAAATATTTCATTGCGCGCAGTGGATTAAATGCATCGTTGATTTTAGCGTGACCGCGATCTCATGCAAGATTGGGCAAATGAATAAATTAAAGCGAGAAACTGAACAAAAAGACGAAGCGATTTAATAACAAGATTTTTATTCGTGATGTTAATCCTCAACATTTCCAACATTTCTTTCTAAGCAAACTGCGGCTCATCTGCATGAGCATGGTAAACACCGAACGGCGAACCATTTGTCTGTCCTGCCTCAAATTCTCCATTTCGTTCGAAATTCTTTCTTGGAAATCGCCTACGCTACCACCGGCAAATCTAGGCGAATGGACAGACAAATGGTTCGCTGTTCACTGTTTACTATGCTCAGACGAGCCGCAGTTTGCTTAGAATGAAATGGTAGACATGCTGAGGATTAACATCAGGAATAAATCGCTTTGTCTTTGTGTTCAGTTTCTCGCTTTAATTTATTCATACAACCTTGCATGAGATCGGTCACGCTAAAATCAACGATGCATTTAATCCACTGCGCGCAATGAAATATTTGTCAACTTTAGGGGTCGCGCGTTGCTCCCAGTATGCATTATTTTTCCTGAAACTTTAACAGTTTATTAAAAAGCTTTCCTACTTTTAGACAGCTAAATCATATCTCAATTTCAGCTTCACATTTTCGCGCGCAAGCCCTCTCAATATCAGTGCAAAAGAACACCCCCCCCCCGGTAACATAATTTTGTTAATGTAAAACCAAACTTGGCCTAGGTATACCAGATAAGTCTTAACAGTATCTCTAGGAACACAAAAATTTGCCAAATTCTGCAAAATATCCTGAAAAACGAAAAATTTTACATTTGGGACACTTTTTTTGATACACCCTGTATATAATTATAGAGCTCACTGCTTTGTTTCGTATTGCACATCGTCGGTGTTAATATCCGAGCGGAATTATAACCCTCGCACGGTGCTCGGCACCGGCTGGGGGAGAATAAACTTTTCAATAAGTGACTCATGACGTTCCCCTTTTGCCAACAAAAACATAATTTTTCCCCTAGTTGATTTAATTCAGACAATTGTTATATATTAACCTATATAACTATATAAGAATTACAATATGATTCCAATTACCTATAAGGCTATATCAAAATATAAAATAAGCGCATAATTATTCATTTTACTCAATCAAAACTAAACGACTGTACGCATATTCTGTGTACTCGATTAAACCCCCATAAAACCAAACGACTGTACGCATATTTTGTGTCCTCGATCTCGTCGTATATTAATATATCATGCTGCTAAAATAAGGATGGAGAATCCCACCCCCCTGTTAATTAAAGCTAATCTGTGCGCTGTTTGCAGTGCTTACTAATCTTCTGCTTTCTGAGTTATAAACTTTCTCCGGCTAAAAGTGCCAGCAAAAACACTTGATTGAGAAAACACTATCATGATTCCAGTTTAAATGGGCGAAGATTTGATATTTGCGTATATTTTGTATATTTGCGTTATAAGCATTCGTGATTCGAACTCAGGCTTTTCTCGCACTTTTTTTTTTTTGAAATACTATAGACAGATAGTTTAAATGGTCATTTAAGGTTGCGATTACCACATTTCTCAATTTTGAAAGCTGTATAGTGATACTAGTAGAGAATTTGTGACACGTGTGCTGTATGAATTCAGTATGATTATTTGAATGTACAGACAGCATGCCGACAGCATAACCAGTTGTGTCAAAATTAGTTGTTTGAACCTCGAATTATTTATCTATATATAAAATTCTTTTTGCTTTGCATGCATGGAGTAATGCAGGTTAAATTTCTGCTTTGCGGACCACCATAAAGCCTGCATGGTTACTATTTTTTCGTTCTGTTGTGAACAAGTCGTTTCTAGGGTTAGAAATAGTCCGAATATAATTTTGTCTTTATTTCTGTATTCAAATCGCTCATTGGAGTCATTGTTGACTGCACACACCATAGCACCCCCCCCCAGAAATATTCGGTCGCATCAACCTCGTACCCAGGGTCTTTGCCTTCGATCAGCTCTGATCCAGTGCTCTGATCTGACTGATCAGGCTCCCGAGAAGAGAGGACCTTCGACAGGAGTTGTGCGGATATTTAATGGAATAGTCCAAAAATAGAAGACTTAAGACTATATACGTGAGTCTTGATATCAACACATGATCCAGTCGAACCTTATAAGTTATAAACTAGAATGTCTGCACGACTCCGACGCATCCCAGGACAAGTGGATTTAGTATTTGTTATGGGCTGCACCGAATCAATGAGAAATATTATCAGCGATGCAGCGGGAATTCTACGTCGTATCGCACAAGGATTACGACAATTGGCCTCAAGTGATGTTCGTATTGCGTTAGTACGATATCGAGGTCGTGATGATCCCTATCAAGGCAACAATTATCGTCTTCAATCTTATAGATTTTCAGGAAATTCGCACGGTACACTGTCTTATCATGACCTTGGTTCAGACTTTCAGTTGAATCTCGAATTATCTATATGGAATTCTTTTTGCCTTACAAGCGTGAAGTTCTGTTCCTTAGGCTTAGAATAAAATTTTCTTAGAATAAAATTGCAATTTTGAGCATTTAATTCGATTATTACCATTAATTTGGCAATATTCTTAATCCTACCAAAATATTGAAATCAACAAATTAGTCAAATCCACTAGGTGAGTGAGTACTGCATGCACTAGGCAGCAAAGTTGCAATATTACAGGAACAAAACAGTTGATTTGACTATAAGTAGCAAATTAATTGCTGTTGTTGCCCCAAACATGACTCCCCCTGCGCACCAATCAGCTAAGCAATACCATTCATGGAAGGGGTATGGTGGTCCAAACTATACAAAATCACCTTTCAAAATTTTGTCACAAGAATTAGTAAAGCTGGTGTCAATTAATTTAATCTTCAATATTAATTCATTTGATTTCATGTTTTCCTGCCTTCATTACAGTATTAATTGGCATGACATAGCATGCATCTTTAATTTGATAGATTTTTTTAATAACAATGATCATCAAGTCATATTCTGGACACTAATCATATAAATGGACACTAAATATGACATTCGCTTATGTGAATTAATCTGCACCACACATTTCTTCAGCCAAATTAGTGCAAGTGAGTGAGGACATATAAAACTTGATTAATTAAATTGGTACTAAATGTATTTAATTACAGCTGACTCAATATTTGATTGATTGGCTTAATTCCTTTAAACAACCTTAATTGTCCATGAATGCAGCCCTTACCCCTGTGCTCTGCAGTCTCTGAACATATTCGAAATAAACAACTATTACTGGCTAGTTCATACCATATATATATAGCGTAGCTTTGTTTGGTTGCCAATGTTTAAGCTAATTATATCACATCTCATTGCATTAGTAGATCAGGACACCAATTACAAAGATAAATTTGTTGATAATATAATTATATAACTAGTATACTAATTTGCAGTCGTCTACAGATATTGATAGTTTGGTTTAAAATTATTTGATCACCACTAAATACTTCAACTCTGAGGATTCAACTCTGAGACCCTGCATAGCATTCCTAATTGTACTGATGTCCTTGTACTAAGGGACCCTTCTAGTCAGGATTTTTACAACATATTTACATATGACTATAAATAGGAAGATAGCCTTGACAAAAGAGAGAGACAGGGCTTTCATAAAAAGACTGGGTCCTATTTAACTATGATCTATCCCTCCCTTGTGGTACGTTGCATGTCATTTTGAAGGAAATTTCCTTCAAATGTGTATAAGCCCGCTTTGTAGTTCTAGTATTATATTCCGGCATACTTTTGATTAATTATTGCATGGGAAATGTGTTTATTGCTGCAATTTGTTTCAGGATGGTTTAACGATAGAATGTATTGTGGGGGTACTAACTCGTCCGATGCAATGGCTGATGGCTTGAATGAGGTTCTTCGTTTGTCTTTCCGACCAACTGCCACAAAGATTTGTTTCTGGATTGGTGAGTACTAGTGTATTTCTTTCCCATTCAAAATTTCCTATAATGTGGACAGGGTTTGGCGACAATCATGTGAGTGATGTGACTTGTTTCGACTATTACAGCAATGCACGCACAACCTCGGAATAACCTTAAGACTACTTAATGATAACGATTGAGACACTCGCTAAGCGTTTACTCCAACTAAAAGAGCGTTTTTGCTAGTGTTTTTGCCGCAGAAAGTTTATAATGAAAGCAGAAAAATTGGTAGGTGCTGCAAAAAGTCAAAAACAGCGAACGTTAGCTTGAAATGACGGCTATGTCAAGGCCAATAAGGGGAATAGGGTATCGGGGAATTAATTCCCCATCCCCATTTTAAGGGCCTGTTACACGGTGCAATTTTTCTTGCAACTTGCACTGATGCAATTCTACTTTTGAGAGATGTTTATTTGGGAACAACGAAACTAGTTTTGTTTTTATTACACTTCATTAGTCATTACTTCGGCGTCAGCTACAGAGTTGAAAATTCGCTTCTGTTTTGTTTTTGTTTTTTCATCATTTTTTTTTATTAATATTTTTCATCATCGCAAGTGTGTTTTGGCGTGAAATATACTAGTATTTGAAAAGTGTATGTGATCGTATTTATCTACGTCACAATTTTGTTTACGAAGAGTTGTGGTGCACCGCTCGAAATCTAATTTTCCGATGCGAGATTTGATTTTGCTCGCATGATACAGAAATTCCTGCAAGAGGAGCAAATAAACCGTTCTTTTGATGCTGTTCGATTAATGGGGTAAGAATATATTTATTACACATAGAGTCTGGTCCTATTTTACTAAAATCGTTTAACAAGATGTGGTCGTGTAAGGGCGCCTTAACACGTCACAATTTGCACAGCCACAGGATTTAAGATTTAATATAAGTGCAAATTCCTAAGAGTAAGACAAAGTGAACGTAACATTCGGTTTATTTAGGAACAATTGAACTTCTATACTTTTTAAAGTACGATGTGCTTCCTAATTTCGCGATCGAACAACATTTAGGTTCGCAAGGCATCTAAATGAGTATGAACAGTATTGTTTATGTTCAGAAGCTTTATATTGAAGACTGACATGTGCGCGGCACGCCGGAATTAACGCCAGGAACAGGAACAGTTCACTTTACTTCTGCAAGACTCTTCACTAATTTACATCTCTTAGAAGTAGAATTGCATTGAAAGTTGCAAGAAAAAATGGAACGTATAACAGGGCTTTAAGAACATAATAATATGAACCAGTATACAATAAAAATAGTTCGAGTACTTACATAAGATATCCATACAGGCGTTTAGTTTTGATCGAGTACACACAATATGCATACAGACAACAGGCGTTTAGTTTTGACGAGTACACAGAATAAAAAATATGTGTACCGCCGTTTTAGTTTTGACGAGTACACAAAATATGCGTACAGCCGTTTAGTTTTGTTCGAGTACACAGAATATGCATACTTGGAGATGAGAATGACGTCATCTATATGTCTATCTAATGTCTGCGTTATTGATTGTCGCAGTTTGCGGAGAAAGCATGCTTCTGACTGCATGGCCATGCACTGCGCCTTAATAATAAAGCCTATACATTCATCTGATTTGTCGAACCTTTCCAACTGAGAAACGTCGTTAACCTCGTGTCGTTATAGCTTGCGCCGCAGAACGAATAAAGCCAACAAATTGGAAGCGTACTATATATTTTATGTCTAAGATCTTGAGGTTTGTAGAACAAGCATTCCAATCCTCCAAAATGACTTCCATGCAGTCACAATCGTTAATGTCTAATCGACAGAGGCATTTCTATACGTGCGCTACACGAAACGGTAGGATGTGGTGTTACCCAACCTGATGATACAACAGTGACATAAACGAATGACACTTGGGAAGAAGCTTGACGCGACTAAGTCGAAATTATGACCTAGTGTCTATCGAGTCAAATAGGTTGGTCTTGCCATATGGCCATATGAGGGACGTAGTGACTAGATTTTTCCGGTATCCCGTTGACTCTCGCCCTTAACGCTAAGTTGTTTTATCACTTTTTATGTATTCATTTTTAAGGGGACTGGAATCTCCAAGGCAATCAGGATCTTTCCGAGATATGTCACCAAATGGTACCCAGGGAAATTGTTTTACACTGTATTGGATGTAACCAACCGAATACTGCCGATGCAGAGAGTCCATGGGACTTTATGGGTGTTACAGGTGGTCAATACACCTCTGTGGAACAAATAAGTGATATTTTACTGGTAATATTGACTTTATATGCTTATTAACTGCCCGCTTTTTACTTTTCCACTCACTTGATTCAAACACACTCCTGATTAAAAAAATCCTGGTTTGTTGAACTGCCCCATCGGACCTTCTCCAGGGTACTCAATTCTCCGTGTACGTATTAGATTTCGAGAAATGAAACAGGAGTGTGAAAATAATACACTTTTTACATAGAGCTCAATGGTGAAAATAATTAGTACTCCTCTATTTTTTTTTCTATGAGCAACGGTGCAAAGAGCTTAGAGTACTAATTCTATACAAATATTTAGGTAGACAGATGTATTTAAAAGAGCGCTTGGAAAACCAATATTGTCGCCATTATATGTGATGGGCGTTTAGAAGAGATTTTTAGGTTTTGCGCCAGCGCGTATACAAGTGAAAAGAAGTAATACTGGTAACTCGTTAGACCAAGTTGAAGGGCCAGTTTATGGGTCGCATTTTGTTCGCGTTAATATGAGCTATGATAAAATGAGCTATGATAAAATGAGTATACGATCGAATCTCAAAACAAACAAAAATAAAAAACCCGCTCGATTGGCTCCAGGATATTGTTGCGCAGTTCCCTACTTGCGCAATTCCTTGTCAAGTTTTAAGACTTAAGCCTCTATGCATGAACAATCTCTCCTCTGTGTCAAAGCTCCAGCCTAAGTTTAAAATAGAAGCAAGTCTATCGCCTTATGTAACAAGCGAACTAAATGTTTTAACCTTAATGCAAAGATACTGTTTACAAGTACATAATTATTCAGTGCATAATATTCAAGTTGGAGGTGCATTCTGCATAGGGATACCACTCGAGGAGTCGCAACAGCTGGGGGGTTGCCTCGTTTGTTTAAATTGTATGTTGTGCTGCTAAAATGTCCCTTTTTTGAACATGAAAGTCTGTACAATACGTAATTCTGAACACTTCAAAATGTCTTTTCCGGAATTTTCCAACCTCTCTATGTGAGTAAATCCCGCATCCACCTCCTTGCAAGAATATTTATTATCATATGATTCCTTAATTTATTTTTGTAGGTTATTTTTCGTTTGGTTCAAGAAGAGATCCTAATAGACAACGCAATCGGCCATACGCCAGATTTCATCATGTCGGAACGTCGAAATAACCCTAACGTGACTGAGAGTGAACTAGCAGAAAGTCTTAGAGACGCGGTAGCTGAACTAAGGAATAACAATGGACAAAATTGGGGACTAAATAACCAACAGAATCTTTCGGTGTATACTGCTGCTTATCCGATTTTACATTGCCCATTTCCTGAAACAATTGCTGAATTGATGAAAGAGCCTGTTGTAAAACAATCGCATATAGAAAGTGATGGAGATTGGCTACTTAAGTTAATAAGGAGAATATTGGCTGTCGTGAGTGTTGTCGCATGAAAACTGCGTTTTATTTTTGCGTTCTAAGCAAACCGCCGTTACACTCTAGATGCAAATTGCTAAAAATATCACGTTATAAAAAAGAATCTATACACTGACTAAAAACTTACGTTTAATAGTCCCGCTTGTCGAGACGATGTGCAAACCACGATATCCACTATTGGTGCGACTATACGAAATACTTGTAATAAACAAACCAAAAATAACGGGCACGCAAATTTTCTGCGTGGTATTGCTTCATCGTTGCTTCGGTATTAGCGGAGTTTAAGGCCGGTTTTCCACTTCAATCGTAACGTAACGTAACGTAGCGTATTTCTTCTTTCCGAGATATTCGACCAGAACTTAAGACTTTAAAACAATGAGATACGCTACGTTTCTCTACGATTGAAGTGGAAAACGTCCTTAAGATGCACTAAATCTACGACGCGGACGTGACATGAAAATCGCTACGACTGTGAAGAAACCAGTAATAATCTGGTCATTTGATGCTTTTGATGATTTGAAAAACAATCATGCACTTGGTGGCGTTGCCACTGGAATACCGCGTACGTAGTAAAAATTAATTACATTGGTAAAGGCCGGGTTGACGACCTTGAAAGCTCTGCATATAATAAATACACGTGGTGTTCATACCAGTTACCAACAATTTAACACACTCCATATGGTTACGACAGAACGATTATATACTATATAATTCCCAGCTATAGTCGTTTATGTTAAAGGTGAATGTTTGATTACCGACTTATCAATTAATAAATAATAACAACCAATCGCTTACTTGGAATTGGGTTATAATTATATAGCATATATATAGCAACATTTGAAGCAAAGATTGCACGAGAGTACTAGTACTCAAAACAGAAATATTTTGGAAGGCTCTGCTCTGACGCCTCCAGTGAACTCTATATATATGGAAAGATCGCTCCAGTTCAAAGTGTGAAGCCAAACATGGCGGATCATGAAGGCTGCTTGGGTACCGAACCAGACTTCCACGATCGCGAAGCGTAAAATGCCCGAAGTGCGCGTGGAAAATAAAAACACGAATTAAAAAGCTATGACGAAAAATAAAAGAGCTAACATTTCGGACATTACAAAGTTTTTAAAATGAATACATACTTAATTACCTGCATGGCAATGTTAATCTTTATGTTATCACGTATATTTGTGTTGTGTTTATAAAACCACAGTTAATAGAATATACATGGTTTGGAGACTTCATAAAAGTACAATACAACTCATTATCTATGTCGGGGAACATTTATGCAAAAAATTGTTCCTTATTCGTCACGTGTCTATTGTATTTTGAACAAGTAAACCAATAGTAAGGTCTGAATTAACATGTTGTTTAAGTCACGGTTGAGGAGCTAAGCCAAGCCATTGCTATTGGTTAGTTGGGCTAAAATACAATAGACATGTGACGGATAAGGAACCATTTTTTGCATAAACCTGGACAATAACATAGATAATGAGTTGTATTGTACTTCCATCTAGTCTCCAAACCATGTATATTCTAATAACTGTGACAAAACTAACCGCGTTCCACTCCTGCACGTCGCCGCCATATTAAATTTTAACCGCTCGAAGGTGGAGGTCTGGTTCGGTACCCAAGCAGCCTTCATGATCCGCCATGTTTGGCTTCACTTTTAGATTACGCAATGTACTAGAACAAGCCTTCCATATTTTTATAGAGTTCACTGGACGCCTTTGTTTAATTAATTCTTCCCAAATGTCGCTATATTGGTGCATTTACGGCTAGAAATGCACGAGTATTTCAAAGCCTGCCTTTTATAGTTGTGGACAGGGCCGCCGAAAGAAATTGTGGGGCCCGGGGCAAACACCGAAGCCCTATGACGTCATGGTTTTAGATATCTGCGAGGCATAAAGTACTTCAAAGCGATGTGAAAAAGTTAAACAAACAATCTTAGAAAAAATAAAATAACAATGACTGTCACTCGAACTTTCGACTAGTGTGCGAATATTACCATGAACCCATGCAACATTTTTTATAGTGCTTTAATTTTAGGTTCTTTCATCTGGGCCCGGGGCATGCATGGGTCTTACACCCACAGCCATGGGCTGGTAATTACATTATCCCATGATCTTAGCCGAGGTTCAACGAAGCGTAGAGATGATTTTAAGTTATTGAAATGTGCCTATAACATCTGTTACCATCCCGTGAATATTATTTATATTATTTCAATACCTCCCAGTTACATTGTTGAATCTCGGCTAGACGGGTTCATGTAAACAGACCCTATAGTCGTATTATAAAGCTGTCTTGGCGAAGATTGCGCGGTTTCTGAGACATATTCGCATCAAGACCGAGTCAACGCGTGATAGCATAATGGCATGCAGCCGACATACGTTAGGAGCCATTAAATTTCTGCGTTGTGACGTACGTATTTGAGGACAAACCATGGTCCTAATTGGCCAACGGGGAGCGTTAGCCATTTAAGAGCATGTTTTGTTAGATTATTTATAAAGTTGAAGCAGCTCGAACAGCGAGAGAGCGTTCAACTGCGCCTTGAATTAACGTTTTCTTTCGGGAAAAATATTGACTATTTGTATTTTTGCAAAGTGTTAGGAGGTAAAACGGAATAGTGATTTTGCGTTACTGGCAAGACATCTGTTGGTATAGTGAAAAGTATGGCAAAAGAAATTGGCGCCTCTTCCTGTAAAAGGAGTACGCGACGTATTCTTAAAATATTTTTCCTGAATTTCTGGATAATAACGTTAAGTTCACAAGCGAATGGTAAAGTGACGGACATTTGTTACGGCGGTCCTAAAGAAGGTCAGTGAGATATATTATGCTCTTATGCGCTGAGTTACTGCATGCATAGAATGAGGATAACTGTGAAATTGATTGCCAGCCTTAAGCGAACTAAACCCAATTGATGCTTTTTCCATTATAAAATGCCGCGGATGAAAAATGCAAACATTCATACAGAATAGAAAAATATATAGAAGAACGGAGCAAGAAAGTTTTATGTTCAAAGTTATTGAGTATTTTTAAATACACTATATACTACATTTAAATTACCAAATCCAATAATCAAAATATATGAGCATGCAGTGGCGTAGCCAGCCCGACAATTTAGTCATGCTATGCTAATATTTTAAAAACATGAAAACAATGAATTTCTAAAGAAATGAACAATGATAATAACATAAAGTTTGGATAGCATGACTAAATCGTCAGGCTGGCTACGCCACTGTGAGCATGGAATTAAGAGATTATCGCTGCGTGAACGTAAACATTTAAATCGTTTCGGCAAGAAGTCCTCTTATTGTATTTTACATTATTGGTGACAAAAAGCTATTTAACATAGCTTCTAATTGGTTCAGGATTTAAAAAGATCCAATCAAATGCATTGTTCGCAGAGAATGTTTATTTAAATATGAATATTAATTTTGAAACGTTGAGATGAACTGAAAGACGTCTTGGCGCGGGTTTCACCATGGTAACAGTTAATGCTCTTTCACAACAGGTACATTTACCTGTAATTAGTGACAAGATTGCTGACGTTTTCCATTTGAATATATCTTCAATTTAATACACGGACTTCACATTTAAACTAACTGTACTCTTCTGTTTGCCGACTGTCAGATTATTATTAGAAGCAGCTTCTTTTAAACGTCTTGTTGATCATGATCAATTACTTTGGTTAAATTCCGTGCTCTGAATTTTTTTGCATGTAAACATTTTTTTGCATTTCTATTCAGACAGTCGGTGCATTGTGTTATTTAAGATCTTGTTTCGGTAATGGTGATACAGAATTTTATCTTCTCTCTATAGTGCTTAACGATACTCTTTATTAAGGTAACTCCCATTCAGATAGTCAGTAAGAGAATATATGTTTGGAGAAAAAGGTGCATTTATTGAGGAGAATTATAGAAATGTTTTTCTCCTGCTTTTTTCCGGGTCCATATGCTTTCAAATTTAGTTTTACATCAACTTTTTCGGTTCAGACTTTAGTTAACGTCTTGCGTGTTGAATTATCCAACAACATTTCAAGCTACGCAAGTAGCGTAGCCACGTGAATAATTATAACCCAAATTTACATAGACAAAGTCGTCAAGCTGACTAGTGACTAAGCCATTGCTGCTGAAGAACGCCAAATACTTTTTGCTCTATGCATCTTATAATGAAACTGTGATTGTGAAAGATTTATTAAAAAATCTTCCAACCTGGCCCCATCGACATAATTATATTGCTTTATACTATACCTATCTACGTACTGAAAACGTTAATAGCTAAATCTTTTAGTGAGAAATACGTATTTTTGTTAGGTGTGACCTTAATAATCATTTAATAAACTGATAGTGCGCACGATATAAATTATATATTTGAAACTTTTTCTGAAGGAGTTTCCTTTTAGTTAGCAAGAACTAATTAGTTATTTCAACTTGTACACATTTATTATGAATTATACAATCCAAAATTTTCCAACCAAAGAAGGCAATAACGTCAGCCGACATTCAGACGCCATTGCGTATATGACAACGATTATATGGCAAATGGCAAAATTAATAATTAGTGCACAGCGACAGCCAACTTGTCACCATAAGTCAGTCCCGCGTTGATATTCAGTAGCATTAATTGTAAATCGAAAAATTATAATGACTCATTTTTTGTTTTACACCCAGACGTGTTGACGAGGATTTAACAAGATGTCTGTCGCATGTATGCTAATTAGCACTTTATAGATGATTTTGATAGCTCAACATATTGAAGTGTATCAAGAAGAAGTATTTTTCAAATATATTCGACAACTTGCGCTTTAGACTAATTTTTGAACGAAGCAACTAGAAAAAAATAAATCAAAGCTAGAAAGATCTTACTTAAATTATGAGTGCAAATGCAAAATACGGAAAATTTAGCCATGCGAAGTTGGCATATTCGAGAACTTCGCATGGCTATATTTTCCGTAATTTACAACTCGCAGCCAAACACTCAAAAATGTTATAATTTCTTCCCCATCACTCCAAAAAGTATTTCAATTTCTTTTTCATCATTACTGAGTAGAACTGTCGGGGATTTTGTTTTTGCTACTCACTGTAAATGAGCTGATATACGGTGAGCATCTTGACCAATCAGATTGCGGAATAGCTCATATACAGCGAGAAGCTATATTATAATATGTGCGTAACTATGGCTACTTCTTATTCTGTTTCCAGATCGCCGTTTGGAAAGTAATGCCACGATCTCTCTTAAGCTAGTTCATGTGAACTTTGCTATTGAGTGCATTCTGGAGTGTGCACAGGATAAAACAAGATCTTGTAGATCGGTTAACTACAAAATATACTCAAATTCTGAAGGAGAACTAAATTGTGAACTACTTAAAGTCGAAGAACAAGAAGAGAATTTAAAGAAGAACGAGAGTTATGAGTACTATATTGTCCAAAACAATAGAGTAAGGATGTATAATAATAGGAATGTAATTTTTTGACGTTAAATACTTCTGAATGTGATTAGGGAGCTTTAGCTGTGATTACGAGTAGGACTGCGAGAACAAGATTCGTATTAATTCGTAATAAAATATTCACATACAGAACTGATGCCGGAGTTATTCTAAGCTGGAGTTGCTACCACTTTATGAAATTGTAAGAAAATTTCAGGAGATGGAAGATTTCCAATTACTAATTTCCATATCTAGAAACTTTCTTACAATTTCAAAAAGTGGTAGCAACTCCGGCTTAGAATAACCTCTGCAGCTATGAGTCCAGCAAGTGCCGTTGCGTGTTCATTACGTGCACATTTTGAGAAAATTCGATCGCGAGGACACACTGAAAAGAATCTCCAGTTACACTTCTGATAATAAAAAAATATTGGATGAAGCTGAGCAGGATATCCAGAATAATTCAGGTTGAGGTCAATGTTATCTGCCGAAGCCGAAGGCTGAGGTAATCCCCCCTTACCCTAGCTAACCCTAACAACCCTAACCCTAACATTGACCGAATAATTACATTCAATTTTCAAAAAATTAATGGTATTTTGTAGACTTCTTCCGGTTTTTCGAATCTTTATTAGCGATTAATTTTTCCATTTCCTGCCTTGAAACTGATGTGAAATGAGCAATCGTGCTTGTAGCCATTAGCCATTCTAAATTTTATTATGTATATGTGAAGACAAGCTCGCGAATTTCCAGCGCTTGTGCACGATACCGCTGTAAAACGGCGGGCGATTTTCTGCCAGTCAGCAGACGATTACTTTATCTAATGAATAATGATATGTAATACCAGTTTTGGCTGATGGCGTGAGCAAACAACACGCGAAAATGACGAATCATGTACACTTATAGACGCACTCGTTGTCACTGCATAGTAAAGCTCCGGCCTATAACGATTTTGATTACCCAACACAACGAGATTAAGTGTGTCAAGAAGAAATATTTTTCGAAAATGCCATCTATCCTCCTGACAGTTAACTTGTATATCTTGCGGCGGTTCAGATTGATTTGATTCTTACATCCAACAACATATACTGTTTTGTAAAAACCTTCTCTAAATGATTAGGAATTATATAAAAAGCAAAAAAATCAATCCTGCATTTGAAATACCATTAGCTAACCGCTGCATTCTTAAATAATTTAAAATTCATCAAAAAATGGCCTGATCAAATTTATCTCAAGTTAGGCAAATAATCTAAAAAGAATGAACTCATTTTCTTTTCACAGAAAGTTGCTGATCATTTCCAATCAAATCCTAAGCCTTCGGCAACGGAAAAAACACTCGAAACAGGTAAGACGTGTAGAAAGCATACATTCGGTCAAATCGCGAAAGTGTTTCTTCAAGCTTTGCTTTCCACATGGAGGCAGATTTCCATTGTTAAACCAGGCCTTCATCACTGCAATTGAACAAGTTCTTGTTGCACTGATAAAAGTCCGGGTAACCAATGCAAAGAAGTTGGCGGGGGGAAAACGTGGGAGAAGGAAAAAACAATGTCTAGGAACAAGAGTTACATCAAAAGGGGGTCATTTTAGATACAGTCGTTATCTATATATATAGTCGTTATCTATATATATATATACAGTCGTTATCAAAAAGGTTGTCCCTATCAATATATATACAAATATATAAATATCAATCACGTGAGCATTAAACATTGTTTATTTAGCTCATTTTTGTCTTGTTTTTTTATTATTATCAATTTTGTTAACCTTACTATTATATTTATGAAATTTTTAACAAAGATTTTCACGGATTTCCAATAAAATTAACGTATGCAGTAAAATCACGTGACTGATATTTACGTATTTATATATATATTTCAATATGACAACCTTTTTGATAACGACTGTATATATAATATTATATATACATATATATATATACTATCTCAGTATTTATATATATATATATATATATATATATATTTTATCTCTGTAAATATATATATGTATATATATATATATATATATATATATATATATATATATATATATATATATATATATATAAGATCTAAAAGGTCGCTGAATTTTTTTTAATTTCTAAATGTAAAATCATTGTTATAATTATATAGAGCTGCATCGCAGAATTCCAAACGATAAACGATATCAAATGTGCCCAAATAATTTTATGCACTTTGCATATATTTTTTTTATATTCCATTGGTGTACAGTGGTTCAAAACTCTTCACGTTCATGCAATGAAATCCTAGAGAAAAATGGGTAAGTATCTTTGGTATCAGATTTCCAGAGACAGTTTGAGATAAATTTACATCAAATCATGCCTGACTTTGGGCTATTGAAGGTAGATCGCGTCCTACAAAGGAACTGCCTTTCGAATATCGTTCGCAATAATAATGCGTGGAATAAATTTAAGATTTCAGACATTAATGATTCACACGAACTTGCAAAATTAAAGGTTTTAAACCAAAATTCATTATATAATTAATATCTGATAAGATATTTCCTAAATTTCTGAATATTTGTATGTGTATTATTAAATTCTTAGTTCACAACACCACTTTTACATGCAATCAAATATTTTTACGTAAAAATAATTTCGTGGAATAGTAAACACAGTATTTCCGTAGCCATGATCCGAGCCTTTTTACAACCAAGGTCATCGCCAAGCGGTATTTATTCACTGCGAACTACGAGTGGGTCTTCGTACAGAGTTTACTGTCACATGGCCGAAATATCTGAATGTGGAAAAGGAGCTTGGACACTAGTTTTGAAAGTGGATGGCGAAAAGGTAAATATAACAATTTATTATATGCATGCCTGAGGTAAATGTCGCGCGCTGATTGGTTGATTATCGGTCTGGAAGAGCAGTTGCGTACGGGAGACGACAATTTGGGGGGGGGGGAGATTGTATTCATGTTGTGCCTTTCAGGTCTGTTAACATGAGTATATGAATATTTGCCCCACCCAATTATCGTCTCCCGTACGCCACTGTGGAATTTTTATACACACATATTCTCCGCTCGTGAAAACATTAATTATAGAAATCAAATTTTGGAAAAAGAAACGAATAAAAGCCATATGCCGTACAATGACGACGAGGAGCACTCTGCGGGTTGGGAGAGTTTTACTATCCTGTGGAAATAAATGACCCAAATGCCAAGTTTGAAGCTGAAGATATCAACGCTGAATAAAACAGCAACAAAAACAGCCAAGAAGAAATTGAAGAATTTATACACCACCAGAAAGCGAAAACCACGATATCGAAAACGAAAAGCGACACGAGGGTTTTCTAACGTTATTTGGAGACCATTAACAAAGGTGAAAAACAAATTGAGTACTTACTGAAAGCAGAACTTGACCACTTATTTTTCAAATTTTTCATCAATGTCCGTAAATCAAATGGCGACGTATACGAGCCGTCTACACTGTCAAGTTTTCAGAGAAGTTTACAACGATACTTGATACCTGAAAATGATATGGAAGAAAATGACAAATATTTTAAAGGACGGTGAATTCGAGAATTCGGGACAAGTTTTAGCTGCGAAAAGAAAAAATCTTGTAAAACAAGGAACAGAATGCAAACCACAAACAACGAGAGCACTTACGTGTGAGAGACGACGAGAACACTGTATTTGTCTCGGGCGAAATTGGTGATAGCTGTCCAAGCGCGTTGCAAAGAACTTTGTGCTGGTTTTTTACACGTTGGTTTTCGTGCAAGAGATGAAAGTTGAAAGTTATGCTTGGGCGACGTAGAACTACAAAAAGACCCAGAGGACAATCGTGAAATGTTAGTTTGGCTTGCTGAAAGAGGAACGAAAACCCGCTCAGGAACAGAGCAAGGTCACCATGTTATATCAAGTGAAGAAACATTTCCTCCCGTAAAGTTACAAGGTTTCTATCTTAGAAATGCGCGCTTACTGTCACCTAAAATTGATGAGTTGTCAGTTCCTTTAAATATGAAGTCGCTGGAGTTGGTTGCTAATACTGAGACGTTGCTTACAGATGAAATTAATAACCAAATAATATCCATAAATGGGTCTATCCTCGAAACCACAGGTCTTACAGTGGTGGTGTATCTGGCTTCGTCTCTACCGATATACCATATGTTAAAGGAAACATGACCTGGAGAATGAGGCTTTTAAGTGCACGTCGGTCTCTCTACGCCCTTATCATCTCCCAAGACAATTAGCTGGGCTAATTTGCTGTGTTTTATACAACCCGCCTGACACCGCTGTACAACAGGGATCTCGTATCCTATAATAGCGATAAATTAGATTTCGTTAAGCTATCCCATCCGGCTTCGGGCTGAGGTGTTGTTATCTTTGGTGATTTCAATAATTTGGATGTCGATGATCTTTTGATCCATCATAATATAAAATCAAACAAGTGCTGCCGAATTAATTGACATTGACGGCGATAATTAAACCGAGCAATAAACTATAAGTTGCATGTTTACAGTCGTTTGACTGTAAAAATGTCGGACGAACTGTTCCGAAAATTTTACAAACATTGTTTGTTTACAGCATTTTAATTGATTTTTTTCTAAAGATTTTTTTCCAGTATTTTTTTGTTTTGTTAATTTTCACTCTGCAAGCGCACCACCAGAAAACGACGGGAAAATACTCCTGAAACTTTTATTTTAGCAGCGAAATTTTATCTATAAGCCTGAAAAAAATTGCAAACTAACAAAGCTATGTAATAAATCCTTCGTCGCTCTGTCAGTACGAAAAACCTCAATAACTTTCTCGTACAGACCTCGCACTCGGTTAATAAGTAGTTAATATTTGTCCGAAATATTATAATGTCTGGACGGTGATTGCTTAAATTTGATGTCCAGGCAGCAAAGTATACATGCATGAAACAGTCTGAGAGTCTTCTGTAATCTGAGAGTCTTCTGAGAATCGTGTGTAGCTAAAACCAGCGAAAAAAGCGAAATAAAAAGCGGGAAAGAAGAAAAAAGCGAAAAAATGGACTAGAATTATTTCTAAAAAAACTATGATGTATTTAACAAATAGATTACAATGAACCGTTGTCTGTTCAGTTATAGTTACTCGCCCCGGCGGCTCGTGGCCACTTTTTTTGTTCTTATCACATATGACGTCATACCGTGTATCTATAACTGAACAGACAACGGTTCATTGTAATCTATTTGTTTTATATAATAAAACTGAAAAACGACGACTGAGATTGCTCGAGAATTAGCGAAAGGTCATTTGTTTCGACGTTAGCAAACCGGGGTTTTTTCTTTTCTTGTTGCTCAAAAACGTCAACTGCCTCAACTAAGTCTTCTTCAAGGTCTTCATTTGCCCAGTCAAGGATAAATTCTGGTAAATATTCAAATAATTCCGCCATTTGTTTGCAATTTAAAAACAAGAAAATTGCTGTGACGTCATTCCGTGCGTCTGTCCTCTTATAGATCATGGCTCTCGACCAATGAAATTGCTTGAATTCTTTACGTTATTATATAAAACTTAATAATAATAACTATGCATTACGTAGAACTTAATTTGCCATACATGTTTGTAAAAAATGTGTTTTCTACAAAAAATTGGTATTCACAAGCAATCACCTTTCTAACTTTTCTAAAGCAATTATTCGGTAAACATCACTGAATAAATATCTCGTCATGCCTTCTGTTTTTATTTAGCGACATATATTCACCTCGCCTTCGACATTCATAATTATAGGTATTTTAAATATTGTTGCTATATTAACAATGCAAAAATGAAGCTGTTACTGTTATATTTGAAATTCTTACTTCTTTTTGAAGGACACATTTTCACACAACTCCGCTTACTGGACCAACAAAGAAACATTTCGTGAAGAACATGGATTTGAAGGAATGACAAAAAAAGAAACAAAACTTGCTTCGTACTGGAACACAAAATTCACAAAGATATGCGTTGGAATGGAGAAGAGCGATAGCGCCGGTGTAAAATGGATCGTAATCAAACACGAAGCAAATTCTCTAATTGAAGTTATTGCCGATGAAGAATTCACAAGAATAAATGCTGGGAGGAATAATTGGGCATCGTTGATATCTGACTCGAAGTTACAGCCACACTGTGACAAAGAGGGTTTCAACATTCGTAGAGAAACTCGGACGTATGTGCGCTTCGGAATAGTCGCCAACAATGAAGATGACTGCCTGACGTGCAACTCATGCATTGGTTTCGGAGCTTCAATAACTGGCTGCAATAAATTCGTTAAACAGATATCATGTGGAAATATATATAGCTGTGGTCCTTGGATTAAACATCAGCATATTCCAGTTTTCGGATACATACTTGTCCAGTAACATCGCGAATGTAGGAAGAAAAACGAGGAAGAAACACTGAGACTTAGATTATTAGCCGTATCCTTAAATGTAGCGGCCAGGGGCGTAACTTTGCATCAAAATTTTTTGGAGGGCGGGGGTGTAACGTAATTTTGCCCGATTAAAAGGGCGTGGTTATGTCATTTTGCTAGTGAAGTAGGACATGTCGAAAGTTATGGTTTTGAGTTGTATATTTAAATATTGTTATCTATATTTGTAAAGTATAAATGTTAATAAGTATCGGGTACAAGCAAAATTTACTGTCATCTTGGGTAAAATTGCTTATGTTAAACATTTAAACAGTTCTGGGGCCGAACAGGATGCTTATGCGCTGCATTGTTAAGGGTGATTTCAATAGTATTAGGTTTTTTGGGACACGCATATGCCTTATTTATACGCCTTTTCAAACCAAACTTTAAGAGAGTTAAGTTCCAATTCTATAATGCATGATTCCTGGACAGGGACTAAGTTGAAATATTTCACTACAGTCGAAGTTTCAATAACATTTCGTTTTTTACGAAAAAAAACTTTTCGTTTACTGAAAAATATCCGCACGCGTAACTCACGCGTGATGATGGCGAAAGCTGACGTGATATCCGTTACTTCACTTCCGGTTTAAAATTTATAAATTAATTTTTTTAACAGCAAATCAGTAGGAAAAATGAAATTTTTCTATAGTAAATCACTTTCGTTTAGGGACACCCTGTATAACAACTTAGAAACTTGTAATCCTATAGTTACCCATACTACATCACTATAGTTACCCATACTAGTCACTCCCAATGGTGGAAATTTGATGATTTTTGTAAAAATGATAACAAACTAGCTTTTAACGCTAAAACGGCGGAATTCGTTTTTTTAGTTCTAAATATCTTTGCCTCAGAGCTGAACCTCAAATAAATAAAACGAATATTCAATGTTTTAGAAGCTATTAATATAAAACGTCTGCCCAAAGATCGATCTATATCTCAAATAAACAGTCGCATTTTACTTAGACTGAACGAATTACTACACTTTTAGGTTCACCTTCGACCCAATTGTCTTCAAAGTCTACCATGAAAATTTTATCAAGTTAGCTTTATTACTTTTTGAGTTATCTTTTCCCAAAATAAGGAGATTTCAAATTTGCTAAGGAAAACGTTAAACGGTTGCCAAGCACAAGTTCTGAATAGATTTCAGCTTTGTAGGTATATTCAATTTTAATCTTCTAGTCAAACATTTAGTTGCTTAATATCCCTGTTTAAAATGTCCATCTAAAAATTTTAAGAAACTGTAGGGAGCCACCTTAACACACTATAAAGACAGTCATTTGAAAAGGAATTAATTCCACGTAACATGAATAGATGAATATGGACCCCCCATTTGTCGTGCTGGTTACGCCACTGGAGACTGCAGCTAGCGCTGTTTTCGTTTAAGGGCAGCATTTTATTTGAGGGAACTATTCTTTGTTCATACATGACAACTACTCAATTCAATTGATGATAACGACCACAATCATTCATTCATTCGGCCGAAAAACCCAAGACACCGGAGCCACTAAAGAAAAAATAAAACATAAGACAAATCAGCTTCCGTGTTGTCTTGCAAATAATTATTTTTCCGAGTGCGTCACTAAATAATTCATTTAGCTGTAATGTCTTTTTAACAACATCCCTCCATCCCTCATTATTGCTCATAAGCAGCTGTTTTAAAGCGTTTCGTAGTATTTTGTAAAAGCTTATGAGCCAAACATTTTAATACACAAATTTTGATACAGACGACCAGTTGATTGATTGTGTTTTATACCTAAGAAACCAGTTCAAGATTTTGAATTTTTATAGTTATTTCTTGATCTCGAGTCTCGTTTGATATTTTCTAAATCTGCAAACGGGTTTGAAATTATCGAAGAACTGTCGACTTTTGTGTAGATGTATATGGTTCCAAAGACGGTGAGTTTTATTGTATAATATTAATAAATAAAAATTGTCTATAAACACGGATAATTTCGACGATGTACACTCGTGCATATTTCAGTGTTTTCCCGGCAGCGGCGATTACTTAAATACGACTTTTTGTTATTACATGTTTATAATACTAATACGACTGATAATTTTATTGATTTCGTTTACTACAATTCGTTTTAGTTTACCAAAGTAAAGAACTAGGAATGCGCAAACATCGATGGAAATTCATGCATGCTTTGATCTATAATAATCATATTAGTTGACTTTTCTAAAGCCGGTTTTCCACTAGCGATATTTTTCGCGCGAAGCGACTTTATTCCTTTGTATTTGAGTAATTTGCTCCAGATGGTTGCAGTTGAGAGCTTTAGAATAAAAGTAAAATGTCGTTTCGCGCGAAAAATATCGCTACTGGAAAACCGGCTTAATGCGAATTGTGGGCAGTTATTGACAGGTAAAAATTAACATGTTTCTTCGTGTCATGTCAAGAAAAATTAATAATTATACTGCACGAGAAAGAATGGCATTTCAGCTTACCCAAAAATTATGAAAATGCAAAGTTTATCTAGAACTGAGTTTTATTCAGGGGCCATAGCCATGCATATAATTATTCGTCTGATACCGACTTGATGCGATTATTCCTGCGCCTACGGTGTGAAAAAAACCCCTCCCTCCCTCGAGAGGGCGAGATAAGCATGAAATTTGAACGGAAATTTTGGAAAATCGAGAGCGTCTCAAACATCAATGAATAATATCAATCAATAAATAGTTCAATAGACTTTTTCAGCTTGTATACAAATTAACCCATTTCAAATGACATGGTCTGAATAGTTAAGTTTTATTGACCATTCCATGATCACAACATCTGAAATGAGTTAATTTGCATGCAAGCTGAAATTGTGCATTGTAGGAACAGTTCGATCATAATGAGACCTAATGGATTACATGCAAGCTTTTCATTGTATTGATAACTTGTTATTAATCAAGCGCGAGGTCATGCATATACGGATCGAAATATCGGACAGAGGTCTTATTGTATGTACACAAACTGAAAGGCTCTGGTTTTTGTCAGTGAAAAATAAGCCCTCTGAAATTGTGTCGTTAGAATAATAAGGCTCACTTTTCGAGTGTTCTTCCCCAACTTGCTGTCGTATATGGTGTTTTATAGTTAACCTTAATTATTTCTATTTTGGTGTGATATAAAACAAATTTTAACCTCTTTGAATGGAAAATTCCCTCTTTCAAATCAAAGGGTTTTGTGGAAACAAAGGAATTTTGGAGAACAGTAGCATGTAATATGTTTCAGAGGTGGAGAGTTTACAATGAAGATTAAACATCTACCTTTACAGAAGCATCAATTTATTCTTTTATAAATTTACAGGCAAAATAATCAACTTATTTCTGTCATGAACATTCACGGAATTCGGTTATTCTACCTGCTGCTGCTGTGTACGCAGACTACCACTTGTAGTGATGACACTACCATGACATCCAGTGCAATGACATCCCGTGCAAATTTCAGGTTGGCAGCTTCAGGTACGCAATTGATTTTGAGTATTTTTTCCGGTACTAGTCAATGTGCTAAAGAAAAACATGGAGGCCTGTCTATATATATATATATATATATATATATATATATATATATATATATATATATATATATATATATATATATATATATACAGTAGGAGGCAAAAGTTTGAGTCCAGTCGTTGTAGAATTCCAGTATTAAATCCTGGCAGCGTATTCCAGTTAAGACATGCGTGCTAGTGTTTCAATACTGTAAACCATATTAATTGCACATTGTATTGGTCCTAATGATCTAAATTATAACAAAATAAAGTCCTTATTCCTTTACACTGCCCAAGATGGGTGCGAAAAAGGGCAAAGTGATGGCGCACAAGGACAAATAGTTGCATTAAGTATTGAAGGATTCTTTCCTCGTGAGATCGCAGAAGAAGTGAGAATTTCAAAAGGTGGTATGCAACTAACCTTGGAGAAATTCGAAGAAACTAAATCCTACTCAAGCAAACTTTTAGCTGCTTTGGTCATGCTGGGTTTGGCAATATTGAAAGATGTAATAGAATCGTGATTAAAGGAAAGTATTATCAAATTCTTCAAGGACATGGAATTTCATCTGGCACAAAGATGATCGCGCGTCTAAATACATGATAATCACCCTAAACACATGCACATCTCCTATGTGCCAGAAATCTTTTAGAAGCAAACTCGTTCTGGTGATCTCATTCTCATGGCATTTTACCTCAAATTCCAGATCTAAAACCTATGGAGCATGTGTAAAACCATTTTAAACGGAAAAGGGCGAGGCACAGACCCACCAGCCAGGATGACTTGAGGCAAGTGCATGGTCGACGAATGCTGGCAAGGTATTCAACGTGTGACCTTAAAAAACCTATGGAATCTATGCCAGCAAGAATAAAGGCCGTTTCAAGAGCAAAAAAGAGGGATACTAAGCATTGACATGTAATGCATTTTTGCATATTAACATACGTTAAATGTGTATCATAACATCCCATAGTTGTTGTGCAGCATGTATTTTTCAGTTCACTTATTTACTTTTTTCTAGTTCACTTTTCAGTAAGGTTTTCTGCAGAAAATTAATATATTCTGCTAAAACAATGAAATACAGTCACTGGACTCAAACTTTTGCTTCCTACTGTATATATATATATACATATATATATATATATATATATATATATATATATATATATATATATATATATACAGACTAGCGAAATTTAGCAAACATGACGCGACGCCGAAAAAATGGCGTGATATGGCGTAATCACACACTCAGTAAGACATCACGCTATATCCACGCCGTCTTCCGACGTTTTAAACGCGTTTTCCATGCACTATACATGTAGGCGAATTTGTTCTCGCGAACAGATAAAAAGTATACAGGAAGCGGTTTTCGCAAACCAATAACATCACCGGATTTGAGATATGGCTTTGTGTCGCGCGAATAAATTTGTCTAGTGGGAAACGGGTTTTGAAACGTCACGTAGAGGGCGTCACGTCGTGTTTTCTAAAATTGACTTAATAACTGAAGCAGGAAGTTGCGCGTGCGGCTGCAATCTTATTGTACATGATCACTTTTAGTGAGTTCTTGTGATAGATTTTTTTTACGTTTCCCTATTTTTACGGGGTAGAAGAATTGATGCAAAGATACATGCATTAACAAATCTTTTAAAAAAAAAAGAGTTCAATTATTATTATTATTATTATTGAAGACTCTGATTTTTCAACCTAAATTAAAGTGGTTAATAAATTATATCAGTAATGAAATATAAAAAAAAATTTACAAGACACAACTTACTAGATCTAAGAACAATTCTTGGTAAAAATGTATTTTTAAAACAATCGTTTTAACAGAGGAAATGGTCGTAATAGACGTTGCTTTTTAGTTCCTAACTGGTAAAATATCTCTTTGGCATGCATATTCAAGAATCGGTCTGATTACTGTTGTATACAGTGTAAGGAAGATCAATGGATGGTAAAAGGAAATTTTAATATTTTTTATTACACGACAATTAGCGATAATTGGGGGGTTTATTAGGTTTAATTCAGCACATGGAAAACTGGACACCTGAAAGGGACCAAGGGTGGTCAGAATAAACTACACAGCTAAATTTTAAATTCAAAACACCTTAATAATAACGTTATTGGTTATGGACTCAAAAGAATATTTTTAAATAAAAATCTATACCAATAGGATTGGATTTAAAGCTGTAGTAATTTATTCTGACTACCCATAGATCCGCCACTGTACAATACTAATTACTCGATTTCATGAAAATAGTACGAAAGAGTGATTGTGGTTATGATTAATGTGAATTAACATGCCCATGCTACTCTAAGTTACCGACCGGACAATCTAAAAATTAGCTTGACCATTGATAGCATGCATGCAAACCAAATGCTGCGGGTTTGCTTTCCACCGAGTGGGTAAATAGATTAGCACTATCACAATATTATTATGAAAATATTTTAAATATCACATTATTTCATCAGGATGCTTAAATCTTTATACTTCATGTAAAATAGTAAATAATCCACCTTTCACCGACTCAACAAGTCAAAATTTATGCATTCCGATCGGGTCAAAAAATTGGGAACAAACTTGCTGATTGGTCTAAAACGAAATCCCCCTTTTTTGGTGTCAGTGAAATTTCTCAGCCAATCTCTGTATTTACAGATGCACTCGAGCTCCATGAAGTATCTTTGCTAAGTGATACCAATATTTAGCTAGTACATATATCGATGATCAAGGAATGCTAAAAATAATATTGAAATGCTGCTGTTTTTACAACTGTTTATTTGTTTTACGATGTAATTATTCACGATGCTGCTTTCACTACTAACCCTCTCTATATTTTTCGACCATCTAGTACATTAAAGTGAATTGGATTTGAGATTTTATCAATTGTGAGGTTAATAATTAATTGTGAGGCTAAAGTTAAATAGCAAGAAAATCTGCATAATTATGAGTAATTTATCAACCTGTACGTTCTAGATTACTAAAGAGTTTTACTTTTAGTGGCAAATAATGCTTTGGAAATGTCTTTTTCTTTGAATCTGTAATCGTTTTGCAGATTTCGGGTTGGTTGGCCACGTAATTCGCCGATATGATGCAAGGAATGCTTTGGAATGTGCTCAAATTTGCTTGGCTGAGCACCCTGCTTGCAAATCGATAAATTTCAACAAGGGGAAAAAGTCATATGATGTTGACATGAATTGTGAGCTAAACAACGCTACAAAGTCAGAAAATCCTGAAAAACTTCAAGAAATGAAAAACGTTAATTATTATGAAGCAGTCACTTTGAAGGTATGGCTTACAAACTGTTCTTCGAAACATGTCCTCGGTCTAAAAGCATAGAAGGCCATGTTACACGGTGCAATTTTTCTTGCAAATTTCAATGCAATTGCACTTTTAAGAGATGTAAATTAGCGTATCTAGAGTATTCAAAATCTAAGTGCAAGAAACGTCCATGGAGTGTAATAAATATAAATGTTTCCTAGTTGCCAAATTTACGTCTCTCAAAAGTAGAATTCCATTACAAGTTGCAAAAAAAATTGCACCGCGTAACATGCAGGGCCTCAATATGCATGGGCCTCAACGTAGCCAGCCGTAGTAACCCGAAAACTATTGAAATCACTCATTGTTAAAATTTGAATGCCGTGCTCACGAATTTCAAGCCGTGGAGATTTAATGCAACTTATAAAATGCAAAACGCTTTGTGTTGCTAGGGAAAGGGACATGTCGAAGGTCATGGTCCTTGAGATGCACGTATTGTTATCCATATTTGTAAATTGTAAATATTGTTAATAGATATCATTTTTGCGTACAGGCAAATTTTAGTGCATCAAATTCATGCAAAACAAGTACGATCGTACTATAGGGACCAGGAACTGCGTAACCGAGTTTAATTTCTGAACTGCATTGTATTTATAACAATGGAGAGGACAATGTATTTCTAATCGTTTCCGTTTACTTATACAGGGTGTCCCAAAAAAAAGTCCCTTCTATTGAAATCAAGCCTTTGTTAGAATCTGATTGCTTTAATATTATGATAAACCCAATTGAAAGCAAGACGCTTTATTTGAATGCCTCAACCTAATAACTATGCTATTTACACACTACTGCGTTGATCATGCATTCAAATCAACAAAGGCTTCATTTCAATAGGGGGACTTTTTTTTGGGACACCCTGTATATAGGCTGAATATTAATGATATGTATATATTATTTGCTGCAAATATATCAAGAATTGCTTGTAACTTGCTTCAAAGGTCAAAAGTAAAAATTCGAACTCCGTCAATCGATGCGGAATATTGCTTAGAATAATTGTGCCAAGTTTCATTCCGATCAAACAAGTAATGAAAGAGCCTTAGGGTTTTTTTAAAGAGCGTCGCCCCCTAACAACAACAACAACAAGATTAGCAGCGGTTAGGGACCAGTTCCTGGTCCAAAAATGCGTATGACAAACATTTATACACCTGTGGGTCCCAACAGAGTGCCTAGGCATGCAAACTCTAACAATTGCATTGTTATGTGTGATTTCAATAGTTTTCGTTTTTTTTGAGACACCGTGTATGAATATGGGCCCCCCAATTATTGATGCTGGCTACGCCACTGAAATCTATGAAGAATAAAGCATACATATGGATAAATTTCGGCCCATAATATTGAAGCGTTTCAATGTTTGTTTGATTTTTATTTCATGTAGGAAGCGGCTGATAATCCTGAGGTAAATCCCAAACCTTCAACGACACAAGAAACAGGTAAGACATGTGGAAGCGTGAATTATTCCAAAACATTGTTTTGCCTTTAGTTTCGAGTTGAAAATTCCGTCTGTCTGTCTGTCTGTCTGTCTGTCTGTCTGTCTGTCTGTCTGTCTGTCTGTCTGTCTGTCTGTCTGTCTGTCTGTCTGTCTGTCTGTCTGTCTGTCTGTCTGTCTGTCTGTCTGTCTGTCTGTCTGTCTGTCTGTCTGTCTGTCTGTCTGTCTGTCTGTCTGTCTGTCTGTCTGTCTGCCTGCCTGCCTGCCCGCCTGCCCGCCTGCCCGCCTGCCTGTCTGTCTGTCTGTCTGTCTGTCTGTCTGTCTGTCTGTCTGTCTGTCTGTCTGTCTGTCTGTCTGTCTGTCTGTCTGTCTGTCTGTCTGTCTGTCTGTCTGTCTGTCTGTCTGTCTGTCTGTCGTCTGTCTGTCTGTCTGTCTGTCTGTCTGTCTGTCTGTCTGTCTGTCTGTCTGTCTGTCTGTCTGTCTGTCTGTCTGTCTGTCTGTCTGTCTGTCTGTCTGTCCGTCTGTCTGTCTGATAAGAGAGATCGGTGTGAAGATCCAAATTAAACTTAGCAGATAACTAAAGCCCATTTTCCACTTAATTAAGCGGGAAAACTTATAAAATTGAAATAAATTTGTCCCACGGGGCTATGTGCACACGAGCGTCGCTAGCGTTTTCAAAATTGTTCCTGAGAAAAATATGCCTAATATATGTTTTAAATTTGCTGCAACGTCTATTGTAAATTGATGCTGTAAATTTTTTTTTGCAAGAAAAAAATGCAAAATCCTGGAAAACTTTACCGCGGGGGCATAGTCTGAGCTAATTCGTAAACATGCAAACATTTAAAATTAGCTAGATTATATTATATACACTTTGCATTTATTCTTTTCCATGCAGTGAGTGTTGAATTGTTGTTAGATTATTAATTTAACGTATATTTTTAATTTTCTTGTAGTGGTTGAAACGCTTTTACAGTCTTGCAAAGGAATCCTGGAGAAAAATGTGTAAGTATGCAGTGTAATGCATGCAGCAAGTGTAGTTTGAGATAATTTTTTCGTTCACATCATACTGACTTTATCACATTGTGCTACCGAATGTAGACCGAGTTTGACATAGATTTCGAGTTTCGGACTGATCGCATGTGGGAAGATATATATATATATATCAATCATATTACACAACATATGCATTTCTAATTAGATTTCGAGTATCTATCTATCAATCTATCTGCGGCCAACGTTTTTGCAAATGGGTGTATATATATATATATATATATATATATATATATAAATATATATATAATAAATATATATATATATAATATATTATTTATAATATATAATATATATATATAATATATATAATATATAATATATATAAAGATAAAAAATAAACTTGGTTTACTTCATAAGATTTTATTCACTACAAACTTGTTTCGTATGACAAGCAACGCTTGCCACACTCATCAGGTGAATTTAAATTCACCTGATGAGTGTGGCAAGCGTTGCTTGTCATACGAAACAAGTTTGTAGTGAATAAAATCTTATGAAGTAAACCAAGTTTATTTTATTTTATCTTTATACTAGCTCTATACTTTGGTATATCGAGCACTCTACTCATATATGATTCTAAATACATATTTGATATATATATATATATATATATATACAGTCGTTATCAAAAAGGTTGTCCCGATCAATATATACATATATATATATATATATATATATATATATATATATATATATATAATATATATATATATATATATATAAATATATAAATATCAATCACGTGACCATTAAACATGGCTTATTTTGATCACTTATCACTTGTTTCTTTATTATTACAATATTGTTCACCTTACTATGACATTTAAGAAATTTTCACGACAGATTTCCAACGATTTCTCATAAAATTAACGTATGTAGTAAAATCACGTGACCGATATTTACGTATTTATATATATTTCCATATGACAACCTTTTTGATAACGAACTGTATATATATATATATATATATTATATATTATATATATTATTTATAATATATATGTATATACACCCATTTGCAAAAACGTTGGCCGCAAATAGATATATAGATAGATACCCGAAATCTAATTAAAATTGCATATGTTGTGTAATATGATTGAAATCCTATGCAAATGTAATCATATGCAATTCTAATTAGACTTCGAGTATCTATCTATCTATCTGCGGCCAACGTTTTTGCAAATGGGTGTATATATATATATATATATATATATATATATATATATATATATATATATATTAATATTACTTAACGTTTGCAAGGTCCGGATGAAAAAAACTGTGTCCGAGGTCTCAAAAACAGCCCGCGCCCGCAGGCCGAGGGACATTTTTGAGACCGAGTCCACAGCTTTTTTGCATACATAGCGAAGCTACCGGTAAATAACGTGTTTAGTTTTTTAACCTTGACTTTATTGACTTTATCAAACACAAAAAAATACATCAAATTTAATGAATAAACCATAAAAAATATATAAATTCTGCATGCAATTTCAGAATTTTAATACATGAACAACTCCTTATAAGGATATCCTGGTCAAGAAACAGCCAATGAAATGGCCAATATTGTTACCATAACAACTAAATCACGGCAAATCGATTAAAAAAGCAAGGTATTGACAGGTGAAAGGAGACGTAAAAAATCCAAACTAAGAACTAGTTTTTCGGGTGCTTTTTTTTAACAGTCTTTTAGCCTTTTCCAAGAAGGTTTTCACACATTTTATTCGTACTTTGCTTTAGTTTTGTCGTTTTGCTTACTTTTTTCGCTTCTCAGCCAAGCAGATTGCTTCATTTACACAGTTAAGAAATAAATTTATTTATTCATTACAATATTCATATGCAACCCTACAACCAATAGCAGTGGCGTAGCCAGCATCAATATTTGGGGGGGCCTTTATTTATGTTAACAGACTGTAAAGACAATTGATTTGAAAAGCAATTAATCCTGCGTATCACGAATATATGAATATGCCCCCCCGAATTATCGTTCTGGCTACGCTACTGACGAATAGCTGCTATAATTTGGGATCCTAGACATGCTATTGGACATACTTGAACTGATAATTTTCAGTAAAAACCATAGCTAAGAGTGCGTAGGTACAGAACAAAATATTTCCTGTTGGCCTTGGAGAGCACTTCGGGTTTAATATGAAAACAAGCAAAAACTTTGAATGCTCTAATGTATCAGTCTCCTTATTTAAACATCCGTAATTAATTCACACATTCGCATCTACGAAAAGGAGAAAATCGCACATAAAATCGCACATAAGGCCCGTTTACACTTGGCGATTTTCCCTGCGATTTCATGTGCGATTTTCTTTCTTTGATAGATGAGAACGAGTAATAAATTATATACGAGCACCGATATATTTGTACAGACTAATCTTATCAGCGGACAACTTACATAAAACTGAGAGCAGTGTGAAAACGAAAAGCTTTTAATTTTTTTTGCGAAAACCGCTGGAAAACTGAGCCCTCTTTTTTGGGAGGAAATTTGCCAAATTTGATCAACGTGATCAGTTGTTATTAGATCGTTACGTCAGATCGTTACAGATCATAAATTTGTTAAAACTCATTTACATTACCAGAGCCTTTTTACAACCTAGATCATCACCGAGCGGTATTTATTCACTGCAAAATATGAACGGATCTTCGTACAGAGTTTACTGTCACATGGAAGAAATATCTGAATGCGGAGCAGGAGGTTGGACACTAGTTATGAAAGTGAATGGCGAAAAGGTAAACATAACAATATTGGAAGTAGCTACTTGATGCTTATGGGACTTATTTCGAATTGATATAGGAAAAAAGCAAAGAGGCTAAAAGTTTTTCAGAAAATTTGATTGCTAAATATTTTCTTATCACATTCAACTATTTTATTTTTCCTATTTGCTGATGATTATCGTAATTGATTGGAAATTTTTTGGAAATTCCTACAGAACACATTTCATTACAACTCGCCTTACTGGGGTGATAAGAAAGTTTTTAACGAAGACGATGGACTCGAGGGAATGTCAAAAAAAGAAGCAAAACTCCCTTCATACTGGAACACGCCATTCACGAAGATATGCCTTGGTATGAAGGACAAGAGCCACAGTGTAAAATGGATTGTGGTTGAACACACAGCAAAGTCGCTTTTCAAACTGGTCGCAAATGGAGAATTTACCGAAACAAAAGTGGGGAAAAATCAATGGAAATCACTCATCACTGACTCGGAATTACAGAACAACTGTAACAAAGAGGGGTTCAACATTGACGGAGGACAGCAGACGTATTTGCGTATAGGGCTGGTGGCTAACAATAACAACGACTGTAAGTCGTGCAACTCTTGCATTGGTTTTGGTGCTTCAGTACGTGGATGCGATGGCAAGATAGAAGATATGGCATGTGGCACTTTATACAGGTGCGCTGGTTACTATATCAATAAACCAGTGTTTGGATATATACTTGTGCACTAGCATCGCAATTTTAGGAAATTCATTCAAGTTGATGAGTACTTCGTTGTAACGTATTTAATTTGGGTGCAAGAACCAAATTAGAAATATTGCCTGTGGTAATATTTATGACTGTGGGCAAACTTACATGAGTACCCCAGTTTCCGGATACATATATGTGCAGTAGCATCATAGTTGAATTGAGCATGTTTGATACAGTGGCGGAAATATAGGGGTAGTCAGAATAAAAAAAAGTTATTTTGAAATCCATAGCGAATAGCGTTGTTTAAGTTTAGCTGTGTATTTTATTCTAACAAATCTAACATAGATCCGCCACTGGTTTAATAGAAACGTTGGGATTTAGTCTTTTGTATTATGATTATCATTGTACGTATATGCTATAACATGGTATTAATAATCGCAATCATTCCACTTCAAGTTACAGCAGACAGCAGACTTTCTGGGAAGCCAAACGGCAATTTTACAGAATTTGAGGTTCATCGCTTCATTTAATGTATTTTCCCGTCTGTAAAGGCATTGAACGTGCCTGGAGTTTTCGAAAATCGTATCCATTTGCCATTTAATGCCTTTTAGTATGAATCAATTTTTTTAGTAGTTGGTGACTGAAATGACAAATCAGATTTAACTGCCAATTAACTTTTTCAACTATCAGAATTTCTGAGTTAACTGCAATTTAAGTACGCAAAATGTAGTTAAGAGTATTTTTGTTAAGAGTTCACGTATAATGTGAAGTTTAAACCATCTTTTGATCTCTGCAACAACTATAGAAGAATACCTACAAATTGAAATATTGTAAGCTTTTTTCCAATTCGTTTTGGCAGAGATTTACTTTAACACAAGTGATACAATCCTACGAATTTGTAACTGTAGCGGCCACGATTGTTTGACCATTTTGGTCTTATTTTACTGAAAATTACGCGATAGAAGAACAACAAGATTCCAAAGCAAAGATCAAATGATATCAACTTTCATGTAATTTACGTAAACTATAAACAAATAAATTATACAAAGAAACAATTTAGTATAGAGCTACCTGCATGTACTACCGAGGAATATCAACAGTAATATTAATTACATATCTAAACCAAACAATTGCGTTTTGTGCGGATTATACTAATCCTTTTGTGTTAAACGCGCTATGTCATATTATACAATTGACAAAATAGTCCCGCCTATAAAAGTAAATTAAAGTCAATTTATGCTAATTGTGATAACGTTTGTGATTACAGTAACGCTACTTTGAAAATGCGACGGCCAGACGTACATATGTTAGGATCGAACTAGTCCCTGAGCGGGTGCAGAGCGCTGCAAAGGTATTAATTCCGCTCGGAGATTAGGAAGTACACCCGGAACCCAGAAGAACATAGCGGAATCCAAATTTGTCCAAATTCTATGTCATGGACACTGAGCTATAATATTATTATAATTCCTGGAGGGAGTGCTCCTCGAATTTCAGTTACGTCACCGCCGTCTTTTTGAAGCAAAAAACATGGCGGACTTCGCCTTCTGCGCAGTGGGCAGAAGCTCTGTTGACGACACATGGTCCTAAATGGCCATGGTAGTTACCACTGACTAGGGTGAATTATGAGCCCGCTTTGAAACAATCCCTTCCCGGATTTTTTGGGAAGTTTACTTATTTTGTGCGAATTGCGAAACCTCGTTGTGGATCATTCTTTGTTTACCCTTCTCGACCAATCTGATTGGTCGATCATACTTTGTTTACTTTTCTCGACCAATCAGATTCTTCTGCCGGCCGCCATTTTGGGTAGGTACTTACATGCCGCATGTATTCACGAAAATGTCGACCAATTTACAAAATTTGTGCACGTTTTTCCAGCACTTTCCTTTTAATTCAGCATTATTTTTATTATGAAAGTATAATTTGATTATTCTACTTAAACCTACGGTAGGCATTTAGCAGTCGACGTGCCGTTTTACTATTCATTTTTCTGGGCTTCTATGGTCTAGCGTAAGGCAAATTTAATGAAAAAAGTGATCGGAATTTATAACACAGTTTCCAAACATTATCAATTTTGAGTCGGTTTCATGCAAGGCGGCCATTTAAGGAAATTTCAGCAAAGACTTTAACTGAGAAGTTAAATATATAGCTTCAAAGTCCAGAGCAATATACATGCTATAGGTTATTGCTAGCGCTGTAATATACATGGTAATATTTTCGACACCTAACCTGACAGCTGTAGCTAATGTACAGTGCGACCGTATATTCTGTTTCAAAGACAGTATAATTTATATACTACAAGGAAAATAGGATCTCGTTCAATTCGTACGAAAAAGTAAAAGTTCGTTGAACATTTTTTCTGCAGCTCTATTTCGTATTAGCGAGATTAAAAACTCCCAGTGGCACAGGCAGCATCGATAATTAGGAGGCCCATATTCTTAAATTATTCATGTTAAGGTGGCTCCCTACATTTCTCACATTTTGAACAGGGATATTCAGCATCTAAACGTTTGACAAGAAATCTTGAATTTTATAAATATAACTTTCTGGCAACATTCCTAGTGCCGAAATCTATTTAGAACTTGTGCTTGCCACCCGTCGCTATATAGCCACAGAGACGTTTCAAAATGGCCGTTAAATAGAATTCAATGGAATTTACATCGCAAAGAGTTCGGTGACCCCAATTTCTTTTCCATCAAAATTTTACAAAATAGATGCTTCATCGAGAGTGAAGTTTTAAAAAAAATAACGTTTTTTGCAATAGAAAAATTCGCACCACACAGAATTTTTTTTAAACCTAACTATTAACAAATCATCTTGATCTATGGTACAAAATCTTGATAAAAAAAATGGGGATCACCGAACTTGCTAGTTTGCAATATAAACTCGATTTAAGGTGGTCTTATACACAAAATATTTTTCTTTTATTTTGAAAAATATAAAAATCTTTTCACGCGATTTTGCTTGCCAAGTTGCTCTGAGTGAAAATAGACTTGTAAGAGCCTTCCACCACCCATACTAGTCAAACCCAATGGTGGAAAATTGAAGATTTCGTATAAACGGTAAAAAATAGGTTTGACTAGAATTTTTTTGCATATATTCATTAATTATAGAGAACTCAATACAATAGAATGAAACGATGGAATAAGCCAATGGACTCCTTTTGTTTGCTCGGGGTAAAACCCTAATTGATATTACTTTTCGTTTAATTTTCCCATTCTTTATATATTTTTTGAGAAAAAATATTCAGGTATGATTAGGGAGACATTCAGGTTTGCACATTCGAAATTTTAAAAACAGAATAAACCGTGGCTTTTTTCTAAAAGACTACCTTAATTAACAATAATTGACGGCCATTTTGAAACCTCTCTGTTGCTATAGCAATGGTTGCCAAGCACAAGTTCTGAATAGATTTCAGCTCGATAGGTATATCAAATTTTGTCTTCAATGAACAAGATTCAATAATTGCTCAATCATGCATTCGGCCGAAAAACCTACGACACCGAAGCCGCTTAGCAAAAGAAAAAACCATAAGACAAATCAGCTGCCACGTTGTCTTGCAAATAATTATTCTTCCGAGTGCGTCACTAAATAATGGGTGGTGTCGCAGCTCCTCGCAAGAATGATTTTCACTGGCTGAACATTACAATATATTTCTATTTCAACCAATAACATAGCTTCGTTCTTTAAGAACATCCTTCCATCCCTGATTATTGCTCATAAGCAGCTGTTTTAAAGCGTTTCGTACTATCTTGTAAAAGCTTATGAAACAAGCATTTTCGTACACAAATTTTGATACAGACGACCAGTCGATTGACGTGTTTTACACGTAAGAAACCAGCTCAAAAGATTTTGAATTGTTATAATTGTCTCTTGATCTCGAGTCTCGTGTGATATTTTCTAAATCTGCAAAGGTTTGAAATTAATGAAGAATTAACGACTTTTGTATACATATATATGGTTCCAAAGACGGTGAGTTTTATTGTATAATATTAATAAATAAAAATTGTCTAGAAACACGGATAATTTCGACGATGTATACCCGTCCAATTTTTAGTGTTTTTCCTGGTAGCGCCAATTACTTAAATAAGACTTTTTGTTGTTTACATGTTCAATACTATATAATACGATTGATAATTTTAATGATTTCGTTTGGCTTTATTTTACCAAGGTAAAGAACTAGGAATGCACAAACATCGATGGAAATTCATGCATGCATTGAACTATAATAACCATATTAGTTGACTTTTCTAATGCGACATGTGGCCAGTTATCGACAGGTGAAAATTGACATGCTTCTTCGTGTCATGTCTAGAAAAATTAATAATAATTAGTGGCGTAGCCAGCCTGACGATTTTGTCCCGCTATGTAAATTTCAAGTTATTTTAATGATTCATGTCTTTAGAAATTTATTGTTTTCACAGTCAATGACTGGCTACGCTACTGATAATCATACTGCACGAGAAAGAATGGCAATTCAGCTTACCCAAAAATTATGAAAATGCAAAGTTTCTCTAGAACTGAGCTTTTTTGAGGGGCTATATATATAGCCATGCATATATTCGTCTGATACCCGACTTGATGCGATTATCCCTACGCCTACGGTGTGAATCAAGCCCCTTCCTCTCTCCACCATGAATTTTGCAGTCTAGCTACATCCCGAATGCCAGGTGGTGAGACAAGTATGAAATTTGAACGGAAAGTTTCACAAAATTGAGAACGTCTGAAACCTCAATGAATAATATCAATAATCAGTAAAAAGACCTTTTCAGCTTGTATGTAAATTAACCCATTTCAAATCACCTGAAATGGTTAAGTTTTATTGGCTATTCCATCATCACAACATCTGAAATGAGTTAATTTGCATGCAAGCTGGAATTCTCTAGTGTAGAATCGATCATAATAAGACCTAATGGGTTACATGCAAACTTTTCATTGCATTGATAACTTCTTATTATTCAAGCGCGAGGTCTTTATGGATTGAAATATCGGGCTTATTGTATCTACATAAACTGAAAGGCTCTGGTTTTTGTCAGTAAAAAATAAGTGCTCTGAAATTGTGTCGTTAGGACAATAAAGCTGACTTTTCGAGTGTTCTTCCCCCAACTTGCTGTCGTATATGGTTTTCTCACCTTAACTTATTATCTTCTTTGGTGTGACATAAAACAAATTTTGGGCTCGTTCAATGGAAAATTCCATCTTTCAAATCATGAAAATATTCTTACAATTGCACGAAAGAAATTCTTCTTATTATTACATTTTTGGCATGGAAACTAGGGATCCAAGGATAGTGCAAAGTTTCCATGCCAATGCATGTTTCTCAGTTTAGTCTCTTTTCCTCGTCAAATACCTGTGACTACATTACCTTCATTTATATGATAGCAACAATTTATCCGTCATTTCAAAAGAATGGCCAAAATATTTGCATTGTAAATTATGTAAATAAACCGCGGTGCATATTGTTTCTATGATGTGGATGCTTCGCCGGACGCGTAAAACGATACAAAACAATATACTTCAGTAGAATAAATACTGTATACCGCCAAAATAATTTGATTACTACACAAAATGTCCGCATGTATAGTATCAATCATGAACTGTACGCAGAATATCAGGCATCGACTTGCTATCGACATAATATATATTCGTGTAAGAGATCTATCAATACATAAACAACAAAGCGTCGTTTCTCCCTAACCTCTTAACTGTATTCATGGAATAACCGAATAAACCTTCCAAATTATGTTTGTGTTGAATTGAATGCTCGTAATTCATAACATAAGTTGATAAATTGCGTAGATTCTCAAAGAATTGCTTGATTTTTACGCCCGGAATGTTTCAAGCAACACTCGTCGCTCCTCGTTTCTTTCAATCGTGAATATTTATCAAGCCCAGCGGCACATGGGCAGTTGTGACATATAGGAAAAAATCGGGTGTCCCGGGGTAAATCCCTTTAAAACAAAACCCAAAGCACGGAAAAGCAATGCCTCAAAATTTACAGTTACGGTCAAAATTTCTCAATATTTTGGTGAACTTAGCAAAAGGGATTGTGCAATAATAAATAAAGCAAGTTAAACTGATTTAAAAACTTCAAATTACTGATCATGTACAAAAAGTTACTAAAACTGCATAAATCAACCTACCCCCCGGAAAGTTTACATAGCAAGTCGATGCCTGATATTCTGCACACAGTTCTTAATTGATGCTATACAAAACGGACATTTTGGACAGTAATCAAATTATTTTGGCAGTATACAGTATTGATTATAAGTACATTGTTTTGTATCGTTTTACGCGTCCGGCGAAGAATCCAAATCATAGACACAATTAATTAGACAAACATAGACAAATAATTTACAACGCAACTATTTTGGAAATGTTCATGAGAGGTCAATATATTCATGAGAGGTGCAGAGTTGACAATGAATATTAAACCTATTCGGAACCATCAGTTTATTCCCTAAGAATCACAGGCAAAATAATCAATTCACTTGTGTCATGAAGATTCATGGAGTTATGTTGTTCTATACATGCTGCTGCTGCTGTGTACGCAGATTACCACTTCCATGACATCCAGTGCAAATTTCAGGTTGGCAGCTTCAGGTAGGCAATTGATATTGAGTCTTTTTTCCCGGTACTAGTCATTGTGCTAAAGCAAAACATGGAGGGGGTCAATATAATTATGCAGACTAGCGAAATTTAGCAAATATGACGCATACTAACTGAAGCAGGAAGGGGCGTGCGGCTGCAATCTTATTTTACATGACCACTTTGAGTGAGTCTTTAACGTTTTCCCCATTTTTATGGGGTAAAAAAATGTATGCAAAAATGCTTGTTTAACACGTCTTTCACAAAATAGTAAAATAGTTTAATTATTATTATTATTATCATTGGGGATACTGATTTTGTGATCTAATGTAGTATAATCACATCACTAATGAAATTTGAAACAAAATTTACAAAAAAAAACTTACAAGATCCAAAGACACTTCTTGGTAAAAATGAATTTCTAACACGATCTTTTTTACAGAGGAAATGGTCGTAATGGCCGTTGCTTCTTAATTCATAACTGGTAAAATGTCTCATTGGTAATATATCTTGAAGTTTAGAATTAGCATTGTTTTTCTTAAAAAAATTGTCGCAAAGTTTATCACGGCTCTCTTTTAAAGAAGGCATATATTCAAATATTCTAAAGCATTGCTATAACTAAGTTAATTGACGGTGCAATTATCCTCAGTGAACACACGTTTTTGCAGGACTTCGATCTCTTCACATAAATAATCAGGAATACAAAAATGCCATACTTGGCATGGATATTCAAGAATCGGCCTGATTACTGTTGTATGCAGTGTTAGTAAGATTAGTGGATGTTAAAAGAATATTTAAATATTTTTATTACACGGCAATTAGCGATAAAAATTTATTAAGTTTAATTCATGGAAAGCTTGAAACCTGAAAGGGACGTAAAATAACATATAATAACAATACACTTGATTTCATGATAACAGTACAAAAGAGTGATTGTGGATTATGATTAATGTGAATTAACATGCCCATGCTACTCTGAGTAAAGTAAGTAGCAAATAATGCTTTGAAATTTTGTATTCTTTCAATCTATCATCTTTCTGCAGATTTCGGGTTGGTTGGCCACGTAATTCGCCGATATGATGCATGGGATGCTTTGGAATGTGCTCAAAATTGCTTGGCTGAGCACCCTGCTTGCAAATCGATAAATTTCAACCAGGGAAGAAATTCAAATGATGTTGACATGAATTGTGAGCTAAACAACATTGTTAGCGTAGCTGGAATATTCAAAATCTAAGTGCAAGAAATGTCCATGGAGTGTAATAAACATGAACGTTTCCTATAGTTGCCAAATTTCTACATCTCTTAAAATTGGAATTGCGTTGCAAGTTGCAAGAAAAATTGCACCGCCTAACAGAGCCTTGACATTGCTAAAGAGTAGTATTTATCTTCTTTCAACACAAAACAGAGAAGCGTCTATTGGAATTTATCAATGATGCTCCACAAAGTATATTCAGCTAATCTGAGTATAAAATCAACCTATCAGTAGCCTGACCCTCGAGAAAGCTGAATTATCCTAACATTTTCTTAATTCTATATGACTTCGGCATTGTTAAATTTTCCGGAAACATGTTTTTCGCTCAACTGTAGAGCAGTTTTGCTAGGCCAGCCGAAAGTCAAAGGTCAAATGACTGAATTGTTAGTATTGTGACATCTTCGAACATTTTTCCCATTGAAATATGCAAATGCTGTTCTTTTAAATCGTTCTTTTCGAGATCGACCATGAAAATAGTCTCGGAACTGTCAATTAGCACCAACGGCCAATTGTTCTTCAAATATCGCCACTTTGCCAAATTTTTCTCCATATGATAGTGAAGAATTATAGTCAAGAATTAAGTGAAGAGTTATAAATATTTTAACATAAAAAAGTATAAAAAGCGGTAATAAAGGCTAGATTTTCAATAAAATACGAATATTTTGTCTGTTCTATCGATAGGATAATTTGAAGCACCAAATACATGCACTAAAGAATATCGGAATTAAAAAAAAAATCTCGAGACTTTCGAAAACCTGTGAATCACAATGCTGAAAACTTCAACATTCTTAAAAATTGCAAGCAAAATATTGAAAAGCAAAATTTTTCGTACAAAACCCCGTGAGCCCGTGATATTTAAATGCGGCGTCGAAAAAGTTCCCTCTGTTAATAGCTTTGCCCTGGCGCTGCCAGCTGGAGTGACGAATTTTAGGATCTACCCAAATTCAATTTCATCCGTCTTCCGACGTCTTAAGCCCGTTTTCCATGCACTACATGTAGGCGAACAGATAAAAAGCTGTATACCGGAAGCGTTTTTCACAAACCAATCACATTACCGGATTTCAGATATCGTTTCGCGTCGCGGGAAAAAATTCGCCTAGTGGAAATAGGTTTTAAGGCGTCACGCAGAGGACGTTACGTCTGTTTTCTAAATTTCTTTGCTAACTGAAGCAGGAAGGGACGTGCGGCTGCAATCTTATTTTACATGACCACTTTGAGTGAGTCTTTAACGTTTTCCCCATTTTTATGGGGTAAAAAAAAATGTATGCAAAAATGCTTGTTTAACACGTCGTTCACCAAATAGTAGTTAGAAATATATTTTAAAAATTTATAACGTAAATTAGCGAGTGAGTGGGAAACTTTATTTCGAGAGGGTAGTATATAATAGTACAAAAGTACTAATGAACTTGTAGCCCTCAAAAAATAAGGCATAAAAGCAATAAGGCATTTTTAGTCTAGGACCTGTAAAGGAGTTTGTATGCATTTCATTTAGGACAGATTATCTCAACTGTTTTAGGGTAAAATAACCATGGCGGTCAACATGGCATATGTGCCAAAATGTGAATCCGGGACGAAAGTCTTGAAAATGACCACACCCAGAAACGGCATAGTCGACATAGCTCTAAATCCTGAATTATCAAAGCAACAGTTTTTCTGAATTGTTTATATAGTTCAGAATGGTTGCTTTTAGGGGTGGTCACTGGAGAGTGAAATTACCCTAAGTTTCATATTTTACAAGAAAATGAATGTTTACTATTCCAGGTCAACTGCTAATTATGCATAAAATTACAGATTCACCTGGCAAAGTCTAATTTTCCCTATTTTCTAAAAATTTTTGCCATATGAAAAAAAAATGCTTATTTTATATATTTATTATAAATTTCCTAGGAAATAACAAAGTTTTGTTGCGATACGACATATTTCATTTCACTTACCCCCCGCCATAACACGATTTCAGCCATATTTTGCAAGTTTGATCGCCGTTTTTCGCCGTCCGTCGCAAGCACCATCCAAATACTTTACTTTAGCACGATTCTAGTGGACTAAAGAATTATTCAACCAATTTTCGATGGGTTTTGAAGTAGTGCCATGTAATATTTTATCATTTTTGTGTCCCTTGACATTTCATCAATTATGTCGCCATTGCCATGTCTCGCCGCCTTTCTGCACGATAAATGCCAGTTCTTGATCCCCAGCTGTATTTTTTTCACAGCATCGATAAATAATTGATAGTACAATAGCAGCTATCCAAAATTTAAAAGCATTTGTCCCACTTGAAAGTAAAAAACCACCCCTCGTTTATCGGGAATGAAATTCAAGTACGAACGATTCAAAATAATTTGAAAGTCTCGCGCAAACTCCGGGACGAGCCATCGTGGACAGCATTCCGGGGGGATAAAAACTCAAGCATACATTTGTTCACAACCACAATCAGTCAACAACCCGAGTAAAATTTTGGTGTGGTCATTTTCAGGACTTTCGTCCCGGATTCACATTTTGGCACATATGCCATGTTGACTGCCATGGTCATTTTACCCTAAAACAGTTGAGATAATCTGTCCTAAATGAAATGCATACAAACTCCTTTACAGGTCCTAGACTATTTAACTTTAAATTAAATTATATCCGAAATTATTAGATGGAATATTGATAATTACTAGATATACATGCATGCAGCAACCCCTCGCCTCGGTTGAACGAAATCAGTTAAGCATAGGGATGGTAACATGATTGTTAGAAAATTTATGTGGGTTGGGGGTTTTGGAGAGTACATGGTATAGAGAGAAAAAGAAATTGAGAAAAGTATGGAAATATTTTTCTGTACGTGGAAACACTGTAGTCATAGCAACTCGCAACGGCCGTATATTTTTAAAGAATCCAAGTTTACTCTCATATTTTTGTGAAAAAATGGCAAAAATACGACAAGATTTCTACCTTTTTCTGGAAGTTAAGTCATTCATCTATAGTCAGTGTTATGGTAAATTGTTTTAATTATTAATTACCATGAAATATAACATCAGACGTCTCATACAACTTCCGAAGTTTTATGTTACGCTTCGACCGGTTTTTGTCATTATGAAAACGGAGTTTATAAATGAAGTTATAATGTCGTTTATCACATAACACATTCAGATTTATAGTGAAATACATTTGAGAATATTAAAGTTGTGTTTACCACAAGAGAATTACTTTTTAAAGCTGTGCCGGATGAAATATTATCAAGTGTAAAAAACTAAAATCTTCCGACTTCATTATACACGGTGAATTCGGTCGAAACTCGAAAATTTGGTCTTGTTATTTGTTAAAACGTGAAAAGTCCTGACCACATTCGAGTTTTCCCCTAATTTAATTAAAAATACATATATTCCATATATATGAAAACATAAATTTAAAAATTTCATCAAAATTTTGCGAAATGACTGTTAATCACTGACGTTTAAAAATACAAATTTTTGTCTCGCCCAATCAAGAGCTTAGTAGTTCACACTGGCGCATGCGCATAACGTAGAAGACCGTCCATCGCGTGAGGTCCATTGCATAATGGCGGACGACTTTGCATTGATTTCGCATTTGCACATCGTGGGTGTAAATATCCGAGCGGAATTAGTACCCTCGCACGGTGCTCCGCACCGGCTCGGGGACAAAATAAGGCGGATATCCCAATTTATGCAACAAATCTCTGAAGAATAAAGCATATGAATAAACCGCAGCCCATAATATTGAAGCGTTTCAATATTTGTTTGATCTTTATTTCATAGGAAGCGGCTGATAATCCTAAGTTAAATCCCAAGTTTTCAACAACACAAGAAACAGGTAAGACATGTGGAATCGTGAATTATTTCAAAACATTGTTTCGCCTCCAGTTTCAGTTGAAAATTCCGTCCGTCAACTCGAGCTTTCATCAAAACAATTAAAACAAATATTTTTGTTGCACTGATGAGAGAGTTAGCGGATAACTAAAGCTTAAGAAAAAAACGTAAAAACCCTCGAAAACTTTAACGCGGGGTCATGGCCTGAGCTGATTCGTAAACTTGAGAAGGATTTCAAATTTGCTAAATTATATTATTATATACTTTGTATTTATTGTTTTCCATGCGGTGGGTGTTCAATTGTTGTTAGGGTATTAATTTAACTTATATTTTCAATTTTCTTGTAGTGGTTGAAACCCCCTTACATTCTTGCAAAGAAATCCTGGAGAAAAATGGGTAATTGCAGTTAGTGCAGTTTGAGATAATGTTTTCGTTCACGTCTTACTGACTTTACCACATTGTGCTACCGAATGTAGACCGCGAGTTTGAAATAAATTTCGAGTTTCGGAATGATCGCGTTTGGGAAGATATGTATTAATATTATTTAACGGTTGCGAGGTCCGGATGCAAAAAAATGTGCCCGAGGTCTCAAAAACGGCCCGATCCCGAAGCCGTTTTTGAGACCGAGGGCACAGCCAAAAGTGGCGGTAAACAACGTGTTTGTTTTTTAACCTTGAATTTACTGACTTTATTAAACACAAAAAATACAAAAAAATTTATGAATATTGTTACAATAGGAACTAAATTACGGCAAATCGGTTAAAAAAACAACGAATTTCAAATTTCCAATGACTTGACAGGCGAAAAGAGGCGTAAAAATCCAAACTAAGAAGTTTTTTCGGTGTGTTTCTTATCTTTAACTGTCTTTTAAAAAGGTTTTCACACATTTTAGCCGTACTTTGCTTTAGTTTTGTCGTTTTGTTTACATTTTTCACAGCGGGCCGGATGCATTTCACAACGCCTATCAGTTTCAACGTCATGCTGCATGTTCAACACCATACACACTAGCGTCTCACCAGGTCCGAATTAAAGTGTAGTAGGTCAGACACATGAACAGCTGCTATAATTTGAGATCCTGGACATACTATTGGACATGCTTGAACTGATATTTTTTTAGTAAAAACTATAAAGTGCGTATATAGGTACAGAACAAAATATTTCTTATTGCCTTTGGAAAATCGCACATAAAATCGCACATAAGGCCCGTTTAATTTTGCGATTTTGCTGCGATTTTATGAGCGATTTTCTTTTTTTGATAGATGTGAACGAGTTATAAATTACCAGCTCTACCGTAACTACCGTATCACACTTTTGCATTTATGGAAAAAAGAAAATCACTCGTTCAGGCTCATATTGTTAGCGGACAACTCTTGAGAGCAGTGCAAAAACGAAAAGCTTTTGATTTTTTATTTGAAGACCGCTGAAAAACTGAGCCCTCTGTATTGGGTGGAAATTTGCCAAATTTAATCAACTTGATCAGTTATAAATTCGTCAAAAATAATTTAAGTTAGCAGAGCCTTTTTAAAAACCTAGACCATCACCAAGCGGTATTTATTCACTGCAAAATATGAACGGATCTTCGTACAGAGTTTACTGTCACATGGAAGAAATATCTGAATGCGGAACAGGAGGTTGGACACTAGTTATGAAAGTGGATGGCGAAAAGGTAAACATAATAATGTTGGAATTAGCTACTTCATGTAAGATAGAACTACTTTGAATCAATAAAAACGGCGAAGGGACTGAGAGAAAATTTGCTGTTTATTGTTAAAAATTTTTCTTATTCATCTAAGTATCTTGTATTTCCCCCTCGCTTGTGATTATTTCAAATGATTTAAATTTAAATTACAGGACACATTTCATTATAACTCTTCTTACTGGGCCGATAAGAAAGTTTTCAACGAAGACGATGGACTCGAGGGAATGTCAGAAAAAGAAACAAAACTCGCTTCATACTGGAACACACCATTCACGAAGATATGCCTCGGTATGAAGGACAAGAGTGACAGTGTAAAATGGATTGTGATTAAACACAAAGCAAACTCGCTTTTCGAACTGATCGCAAATGGCGAATTTATCGAAACAAAAGTGGGGGAAAATCAATGGAAATCACTGATCACTGACTCGGAATTACAGCCCTACTGTAACAAGGAGGGGTTCAACATTGATGGAGGACATCAGACGTATTTGCGTATAGGGCTAGTGGCTAACAATAACAACGACTGTAAGTCGTGCAACTCTTGTATTGGTTTTGGTGCTTCAGTACGTGGGTGTAACAACCAACTTAGAAGTATTGCCTGTGGTAATATTTATGACTGTAGACAGACTTACAGGAGTACACCAAATTCCGGATACATATATGTGCAGTAGCATCATAGTTGAATTGAGCATGTTGGATCCAGTGGCGGATATATAGGGGTAGTCAGAATAAATTATTTTGAAATGCATAGCTAATTGCGTTGTTATTAAGGTGTTTAAGTTTAGCTGTGTATTTTATTCTGACCTAGATCCGCCACTGGTATGATGGAAACGTTGGGATTTAGTCTTTTGTAGTATTATTATTCAATGTACGTAGCGTCGTATTAATAAGCGCAAGCACTCCACTTCAAATTAATGGCGTAGTCACACACACATATCCACGCCATTTTCTCGACGGCTTAGACTCGTTTTCCATGCACTATACATGTAGACGAATTTATTCGCGCGAACAGGTAAAAAGTAGGTAGCGTTTTTCGCTAACAAATCACATCGGATTTCAGATATCGCTAACATTCGTCGCGCGAATAAATTTGCTTAATAGAAAACGGGCTCTATGGCGTCACGCAGAGGGCGTCAGGTCGTGTTTTCCTAAATGAGGCAGGAAGTAGCTTGCCGCGTACGGGCAGAGCAAATCAGAACGCCAAAATTTTTCATACTTCATGTAAAATAGTAATTAATATACAATCTTCGTGGATTGGCCTAAATCTAATAACGCGATTGGTCAATCACGTGGTTTCTTGTTTTCTGGCGACAGATCATGGGAAGCTGAGACGAAGCCTGTATCTTCAATGCAGCAGTCAATGCATGAACTCAGATTGTATATTAAAAGTGTTATATAGGCTTTATGTTCGTGTTTTGTTTGCAAATAAACGCACTTGTTGACCACACAATGAACTCGAAATTTCAATACTGTACTCTGCCTATGGCCTGGTGCAATATTGAAATGTCTCATTTATTGTGTGGTCAGTGCGTGCGTATCTTTGTAAACAAAACACTCAAAACAGTCTATAACCCTTAAATAATCTACCTCTCACCTACTCAACTAGTCAAAATGTATTCATTCTGATTGGGTCGATAAAATGTAAACAGCTTCGGCTTCAATCTTTGTATTTAGAGATGCACTCTCCAAGTAGTACCTTAGCTAAGTGGTATTTAATTAGTTCATATATCGATGATCAATAATATTGAAATGATTGTGTTTTCACTACTGTTTATTTATTTCACTATGTAACTATTCACGATGCTGTTTTCACTACTAGCCCTCTCTATATTTTTCGACCATCTAGTACATTAAAGTGAATCGGATTTGAGATTTTATTGATTGTGAGGTTAATAATTAATTGTGAGGCTATAGTTAAATAGCAAGAAAATCTGCATAATTATGCGTAATTTATCAACCTGTACGTTCCAGATTACGAAAAAAATATGCTTTAAGTGGCAAATAATGCTTTGGAAATCTTTCAATCTGTAATCTTTCTGCAGATTTTGGGTTGATTGGCCGCGTAATTCGCCGTTATGATGCATGGAATGCTTTGGAATGCGCTCGAAATTGCTTGGCTGAGCACCCTGCTTGAGAATCGATTATTTCTAACGAGAGAAGAAATGTAAATGATGTTGACATGAATTGTGAGCTAAACAACGCTACAAAGTCGGAAAACCTTGAAAAACTTCAACCAATGAAAAACGTTAATTACTACGAAGCAGTCAGTTTGAATGTCCAAAGCATCTGATGAATCATATCGGGGAATTACGCGCCAACCAACCCGAAATCTGCAGAAAGATGACAGATTGAAAGAAAAAGACATTTCCAAAGCATTATTTTCTACTTAAAGTAAAATGGCTTACAAACTGCCCTTCGAAACATGTCCTCCTCTTAAAAGCATAAAGGCCATGTTACACGGTGCAATTTTTCTTGCAACTTACAATGCAATTCTACACACTTTTAAGAGATGCAAATGAACGTAGCTAGAGTATTCAAATTGTAACGTCCATGGAGTGCAATAAACACGGTGAACTAAAATAGGACTGGAACACCAGCTTTCTACTTCCTCTCATTAAAGAGTGAAGTCAAGATAACGGATCATGCCAGAGGCGACGGAACATAATATATTTTGGGGGGGCTAATTTCACGAGGCGCTCCCATGGTTGGCGCCGAGCGAAATTTTTTGGAATTTCAATGCTCTAGATCTTCGGAAATGGCCATTTCAGAGTGTTACTTGCCACTTTCATCGTAGTTTTTCATGGGCAAACACAAACTGAAAACGGCACAGCGCGTGTAGTGATATCTCCTACATTTGAAAAATAATCTCTCAAAATCTGAAAATAATTCCCAAACAAAATGGCGGTCCGAAAATAATAACAATATACAACCACGAATATTCTGCTGTTAAAGACAACTATGAAAGATCAAAGAAAGTCAATTTACATTCACTTGATCTGTATCACACAATATAGGATATCTGATTTGCATTTAATACGCCGGCGAGCACTAAATTGACGACTTCGTGGTAACTTAGTTTGTATATTTGCTCTCCCATTCTGGCTTTCTTCATGATTTTTTTTTTGCGGGGGGGGGCACTCGAATCTTTAAATCAGGGTATTATTATGTTTTATATTAATATAATAATATTATTATGTTCCGAAGAAAAAACGTAACAGGCCTGGAAGTCGAATGAGTCATCACCGGTTGGTACGTACCTATAATTATATGAACAAGCTTTGCTATTGGTTGATGACAGCAATAAAACACAATATTTCTAAAAAAATTGGTAATTTTCTAATTCGGGTATACAATGGTTTTGTCATATTTACTATTGATGGATTAATATGTGTGTTAGGTAAAAATATCATACCCGCATAATGGGAATATTTCATTATGCACCATATTATTTCAGTAAGAAACCTAGGAGTCCACCGTATAAAATTAGATCTTTGCTCTTAAAGGCTAACCTTATTATACATACATCTGCACAAAACAACAGTATTAACCCCTACGACGACACCCAGTAAGGCCATAAATTGGGAAAAGTAGAGTGACACATCATTTTTATTCTAAGTAAAACAAAAATCATCTAGTTACTCTAGAAGTAAATTGGTTCCCATCAACTAAGGACTAGAAATTGCACATTCATTTTGCATATTGGTAGAGTATACCGAAAACAAGTTAATTTTTGGAAGTTTATTTAAATTTTTACAAGGAAATTACCTGAACTACCTGTCAGCCATTAAATTCATTTACACATTTTCAAACAATTTATCAAATGATTCACATGTAGCTGCTTTGCATTGATCTTTAATAAATGCAAATGAATTAAATTAACTGGAGGCATTTTACTTAGATCGAGTTTTTGCTTTCTTACAGTTATTTAGTATGGATATTTATTTTTCAACCGTCGAGCCAGAGAAATTCTTACGAACAACCCTGTCATCTTGACGCGATGTTGCAATTTAGATAATAGACAAGCCAAATGCGCGCTTGCGCGCTTGCGCGTCACATTGCATTTGAACGATAAGTATCTTTATAATATAACAATATCGCCAATTGCTGAACTGGAGAGCACGTTATGTTAAGTACATATTTCATGTTCGATCAATGTATGTTTATTTGTCTTAATTTAAAGCATAACAGTTCGGTTTGGTTACAGAATACCTATGAGAAGGAAACATTTTTTCGCGTAAGTGTGATTCGTCATGATTTTTCACCAACAAGCACCGTAAATAGAAGCAATAACCCCCCCCCCCCCGTGAATACTAGAAATGACGCTATTTGAAAAATTTGCACAGGGGCGATTGCTTCTATTTACTGTACTGGCTGATTGACGAATCATGACGAATCACACTTACGCAAAAAACAATGGGGTAGTTCTTCTGATAGGTACTCTGTGATTTTGTTGTCACGATGTATGACTCAACAAAAGAAAAAACTGCACGCCAGCATAGAAATATTTCGTTGTTTTTCAGCTTGTTTTACCAGGCCAGATTTGAAATTTTCAATTACTCATTTTGAATTGGTGTGATAAACCATCTAGCCTACATGTTTGGCTAGAACATTAAAATTTTAATATAACTTTTGGTCAACATATCTAGGGTCGAATTTATTTCGAACTTTCATTTAGCAATTGGTGTTATAACAACAGAGCCGTTTCAAAATGGCCGCTAAATAGAGTTCATGTTTATATCTGAAAAAGTGAACTCTAATAAATAACTGGAACTATACCTCCTCGTTTTTTTGCGAAGCCAAACTTTAACTCCGATTTTTTTTTTGCATCAAAATTTAACACTTTGAATGCTTTATCAACAGAGAAGTTTAAAAAAATTCTGTGCAGTATTTATAATGCGAAAAATATTATTTTACCTCTTTACCAAGAATCACTTAACTCAGTCTTGCGCAATTTTTCTGTGCTTAGGTTGAAAGGTCGAGAAGTGTTTTTGTATGTTTTAAGAAGTTGTTATACCACATTAATTGAAGCGAAGCTATTTGTAGACAATTACACACTGTGTGTCATTGTCTACAAATAGCTTCGCTTATATTGTTTATGTTGGAAAGTATATTGCCTTCGTTTAAAAGAAAAAAAAATTATCGTTCTATGACTTCAATAGTTTTTAAAGTTGCATAAACGCGAAAGACTTGAAGCAGTTGCTGTTGAAAAGAAAATTATGAGAAGATCGCCCCCCCCCCTCCGCCGCAAAATCCCTCGATCGGAAAATTTTTCCTGCTATAAAACTGGCCCAACTCGAACATATGCAAGCAAAAACATCTGTTTTCCCGTTCGGCCAAGTGAAAGCTGTCAATTGGAGGAAATGTACTTATTAGCATTTCCAAAACGTTATAAATTATAAATGTTCTCGCAGAAGTGATACTTGTTAAATAATTATTATTGGGTGAAAATGTATTATGTGCATCACAAAATCACGGGACATTTTTGAGTATAAGCCGTTTATATTTTTTACTCCTTTCATAGCTATTTGTCCCCTTTGAATGCTGTAAACGCGTGGATAAATTATGTTTGCGCGAAAAACACACATTATAACAGCCCACTTGACGACACATTTAATAACAGCTCACTCGGTGCATGACAACAAGCCAAGCAAAATCGGAAATATAGTGCAGTGAAAGCTTAAAGACAACCTTGCCCCTTGTCCAGTGCCGTGCGGAGGAATTGGGATTTTTATCTCACTCGTTGCTTCCTTCGATTCTGCTATTTCTGTTCCTCGTTCTAGTTCTCGCCATTTTTTGACAATTGTCACAACGCTCCTCCTCCTACTTCAGAGAGTCATTGTTTTCGTTTCTCTTATAATTATAAACTACAGTAGGCATATTTACAACTTTTTGCATGCTTGGCACAGCTGACGCCTGACGGGACGACTGGGCTTTAAAACGAGTTTAAAATTTTGTGAATGCGCGCATTGCATTAGTATTCTTGTTGGAGAAATACATATATTGACTGTATAAGTGGTTTTGAAAGTGTTATAATTTTGAACCAAATAGTGAGTTTGGTTTTACGTTAAACATTGCATTGAAAGCGTTGCTGCTTTATCACCTGTTCGAGACTTCGAGTGAGAAGTATGGCAAAAAAAATTGGTCCCCCTTTCTGCAAAGGTTGGGCATCAATTAGTCTTTTCTGTCTCAGTTCCTGGATGATAATGTTGTTAAGTTCTCAAGCGAGTGGTGAAGCGGTGAACTTATGTTACGACGGTCCAATGGAAGGTAAGTATTTATCCAGTTTCATAGCAATAAACGTACATATATGTTTTAAAAATACGCTGTTGCCGCTCGCAAGAGATATCACTGCCCCTACCCAGCTCAATTCCACAACAGCACTTATTATTCCTCATACATGGAACGAATTAGTATTATAATAATATATATATACAAACTAAATTCAACCGCCTGTTGTCGACGGTTCATTGCATAGAGTTTGGTTATCGCATTGTTCCGTTGCAATAATCCGAAAGTGATTGTATTTCTTCATGCAGAATTATTTCGTGCCGATCAATCAATTGTAGATCAGTTAACCACAAAACACTGTCAACTAGGGAAGGAGAACTATAATTAACTGTGAATTACTTAACACCGGGGAACCTGAAAGTAGATGGAAAAAGAATGAAAGTTTCGAATATTACATTGTCCACACAAAGAGAGAGTAAGGATGTACACTTTAAAAAAGGTGGCTCCGTACAGTTTATTGAAATTGTCAAACACATTTAGAGCAGAGCTAATAACAATGCAAATTTTTTGCTATAGAAGACTAAATCTTAGGCAAAATATGTAGAGCGGAAATCTATCCCGAACATTTGCCTGACGACCGTTGCTATATGGGATTTAAGGGTCGCTATAGAGTTTAACTAAGTTTATATCGGAAATGAGTTCGGTGACCCCAAGCTTTTTAGCATAAAAACTTTACACTTTTGATACTTTATCGATGGAAAAGTTTTAAGACATTATTTACAGTGCGATTTTTATATTGTTATAAAATTCTGTAGTGTTAAAATTCTGTACTTCCGCGAATTTATACTTTGTCAATTGGCGACAAAACCCAATTAATATATTTCTCTCACTCGATTTAAATCCATCTCTACATCTCAACAAAAGAAATGAAAACTATTATTCTAGAGTTCTGAAGATTAGTGCAGTAATTTACATCTTCATTTTTCGAAGGATCTATGCATTTTGCATGTAAGCAAACAATCCTTAGTTTTGCTAACCATTAAATAATAAGATCAACTGAAGAATATTTTGTATAAATGCGTTTCACTATGGTAACGATTAACGCTTTACTAAACAACAGGAAATTACTGGTAATTAGTGCAAGATAGCTTTTGCATTAGGGATTTTCTAAATTTAAGCAAAGAACGCATTTAAGAAAAGATAATTTGGCTACGTTGAGACTAAGCGCCCGACTTGTAGTGACAAATATTTATAATAAATTGAGTAAATAAATATAATAATTCAAACATTTTGTTAAAGCTTTTCGAACCCGTGTTACGAATTTTCAGTGACCAAATGGCCTTTGCATGTATAGTAATGGGAATTCAATCCATGCATGCTTAATGCATTTTAATACCATTACATACATAAAGAGAACTGCACGGCTGCGGCCCTTTGGCACTTGGTCGACTGAGTCATAAATTTACTCAACAGCGGGCATCGTCCAGGGCCGTGGCTACATGTGTATACATTTTGAACTGTTGTATTTGTTTGAAATACGACGAACTTCCTGCTCATTTAAGATATTAACTTGGATGTTTTCTATTGTTTTGTATAAATATGCGCTAGAGTCTTAAGTTTGTCGGAAAAAGCCGAAACATGCTAAATTTAGGCAATTTTCTATACCTCTCGACGCTACTTTTAATTTGGGCGGGAGCATTCATACTGAGTCTCGTTTTTATACGTTGTTGTTCCTATGGTATGGAAACACAAAAATTTGAAAATAAACTATCAAGGATAAAATGATATTAATGATTGAACATAAAGTAACTGCTAAGGTGGACCAGAAATAAAAATGCGCTTTGATTGAAAGAAGTCCATGAGTAAATCTTACTCAATTATTGAGTATTTGCCAATTTTACGCAAATATTTGAGTTAAATATACTCACTGCTTGCGTAAAAAAAATTATTCCTTTATTTAAGTAAGAATAACTAAAAAAATTGAGTCATCTTGTTTGAGTAGTTTCTATTATAAAGAGTAGTGGGGAAAATTTTGTTTACCCAAAGTTTAAAGTGCTTATATCACTTGTTGGATCTTTACAGACTTGAATAGGGCTTGAAAATTTTGTTTATAAGTTCTACAACCTTTTTTGATATAATTAAATAGTTTCGAAAATACATCGGTTGGGGGTCCCTGAGTCCCAGGCCCCCGAGCACGACGGAAATTTAGGCAAATCGTCATGTTTAGATGTAAATAATTCCGAAACTATTTAACAATATCAGAAATGGTTGTAGAACTTATAAACTAATTTTTCAAGCTTATTCTAATCCGTAAAGATCCCACAAGTGATATAGGCACTTTAAGTAAAACAAGACGCCGTTTTGCGTTAACTCCTGCGCACGTGCCAGTCTTCAATATAGAGCTTCTGAACATAAACAATACAGTTGGCGTATTGTTTCGCATACATATTCGCATTTAGATGCCTTGCGAACCTAAATATTCGATCGCGAAATTCAGAAGCACATCGCAGTATAGAAGTTCAATTGTTCAAAAATGTAAATAAACCGCATGATACATTCGCTTCGTCTTACACTTTGCCTTTGGAATTCGCACTTATATAGTTGTATTAAATCTTCGATCCTGTGCAAACTACGCGACGTGTCAACGCGCCCATACACGACCACATCATCTTGTTAAACGGCGAAATAGCAGCATATTATTAAAATAGGACCGGGTCTACATGTATTAAATATATTCTTACCCCAATTCAATCTAAACTTAATCAAACAGCATGAAAAGAACGGTTTATTTGTTCCTCTTGGAGGAATTGCCGAATCATGCGAGCGAAATCGAATCGCGCATTGGAAAATTAGCCAAAGCTGTGCACCACAACTCTTGGGAGACAAGACTGGGACGTAGATAAATACGGTCACATACACATTTTAAATACTATTATATTTCGCGCCATTACAGACTTGCGACGACGAAAAATAAAAAAAACAAAACAAAACAAAACCGGGGCGAATTTTCAACTCCGTCGCTGACGCCGGAATAATAACTTCATCCCATATCTTGCGTATGAACGATTTTTTACTCTTCTAATTAAGGGGATGATTACATGAGCCCTGTTACCCGAGATTCAACGAAGCGTGAGATGACTTTGAGGTATTGAAATAAGTCTTTATGATACCAAACAAGCACATGCTATTGTTGTGGTGATTATATGACTGTCAGGATCATGTTATTTGCTCATTTCAATGCCTCAAAATCATCTCACGCTTCGTTGAATCTCGGGTAACCGGGCTCATGTAAACAGCCCTTAAGTAATAAAGATAGATAGTCACTATTACGCGGCACAATCTGCGTATAATTTGAACGCAAGAAATTTTTCTCGCCAATTTGTCAACATAATGGTCATAACCTTGAAATCTGGAATGATTGAAGACGTGGCATTCTCCTTCGTACCTTCTCCGCCTGATACCGGTGCAGATCCGCAGATGGTAGCGGTCTTGAACCCGCATTTAAATTTTCTAAAGTTTGGAAACTCACTTGAGAGCTTCGTTTTAAATTAGAAAATCACCAATTCTGAGTGCTTGATATCGCTATGCGATAAAAATGTTTCTGTAAAAATTAACTGTATGCTGAATTTCATCATTTGTTGCCATACGCACTCTACAAAAAGCAACCTAATAAAAAACAAATGAATCACTATAGTTAAGTTATGTACAAAACAAATGAATTACTATAGTTAAGTTATGTATATACTCTTCTACAACAGCAGTACATTTATCGATGTAGGCCGACTACTGAAAGATCAATCCCATGAATTAATTAATTGAAAAATCTTCATCTCTAAATAACAGGTTTTTCTTGTAAAGCTTTTCATCGATACTCATATGTAGATTAGTACCTATGATATAAAATCTAAAATTTAGATATATTTTGCATTAATTACTGTATATTATGCCACTTTGTGACGATTACTAATTACTATGAACCAAAATGTGACAAATTTACATCGGTCAAAATATCTCGTTAATTTAACAATGCATTTAGTGTCTTTAATATTGAAACATATCTCCTTGACTATGCGCAGTTCTCTCCTCATTAACAATCTGATATTCGCCTCTCTGACTATGGAAAAAAGTGATTCTAGGTTTCTGCACAATCTGATCAAAATGGCGAATTTTGATATCACATGCTATTGCTAACAATCGTTTCGTCATATAATAGCTGATTTATGTGAATTCTCTCAGGTAGATATAGAAAAGAGGGATTCCTAAAAAGTGTTTCTTCATGATTTGATGAAAATGATTTCCCTAAGGATTTCCCTAAGCACGCACACTAGCTTGCTGTTATATAGCATCATGCATAATCATAACACGATTTATTTGGCAAAAATCTAACAAACCTGTAATGCCCAATTGTAGCGATTGTTTATTTGATACGACTTTTCATGCTGTTTCCAGATCGCCGTTTGGAAAGTAATGCCTCTCAAGTAATGCTAGTTCACGTGAACTTTGCTGTTGAGTGCATTCTGGAGTGTGCACAGGATGAAACAAGATCTTGTAGATCTGTTAACTACAAATCCTCAACTTCTGAAGGAGAACTAAATTGTGAATTACTCAATGTCGAAGAACCAGAAGAAAATTTAAAGAAGAACGAGAGTTATGAGCACTACGTTGTCCACAACAATCGAGTATGGATTTTTAAGAAATTTTTCACTTTCATACATTAAAGATAAGATTTAATTAATTAAATTTATGATATTAAGTTAATGATTTTTTTCATAGCTCATAATAATGAAGTGTATTAGGAAGCAATATATTTTGAGAATATGTTCCTTTTTCATACACAGAATAAAAACTTTTGCATAAGATTTGCATCAGATTTGCAGCCTGCCAAAACTGTTACAAATTTTGAATTTGCAGAGCTAAAAACTTTTTTTTTCATATCTGGGTGAAATATCCCGATTCTGCACATAATTTCTGGTGATTGCCTGATTGCTAGCATCGATCCAGGAGATTTCCGCTTGTTTTTCAAAACAATACCAGACTTGATTTTACGTCCAATGATACTTGACGTAAAACAAAACGCCTACTCGGGCGTTCGCTCCGGCTGGGATTTTACACAAGATACTTATTACAAATTCCATTTCGACCATTGATTCCGACACATGACGCGTACTATTTACATAGCCCTAGGACTTCCGTAGGTTGTTTCTGGTAGCACCAGTTTTTTCTAAACGGTTCTACTAAAAACCGCCAGAGGCCGCACGACACCGCCAGGGCCGCACGAGGTATAGAAAAACGCCCAACAGAAATCTGAACTTTTTTTTGTTTTAATTTTGGTAAATATGAAACGTGCTAAGACAAGGAAATTTGTGACTAGCTGGTCTATATTAATGTATAATCGCGTATCAGATTGTAATCGTATCGCATATTATTCTCATTGTTAAAACTGTGCTGTGTAGACAGTGTAGTTTTAAAATCACCTGCCTTGTTTATGTCCCGTACAAAAATCGAATAAACTAATGTGATGTTCGAGAAGAAGGATATTCGTAGTCACTGCACACAAAAAACATATTGGTTCATCTGAAAAGAATGTGTAGACTGCGAGACGATGCAAAATCCACAGAAAACCAGTACAGCTGATTAAAAATGTGAATAAAATCGTTTGCAACATGATGCCAACAATCTACTCAATGCATGTCCGCCATCTTCATTCTGAGCCTGCATGTGACGACTCGATAGGGGGTGGCGTTTGCGACAAGGAAAAAAATCAAAATACAGGCCAGGCCATCAGAGGGAACATTTGTCTGCCGCATGCGCTAGTAGGAAATAGCGTGGAGTACACGAGACGCACGATTTTTGCGGGAATCGTAGCGGATATTTAAATGAATTTGTAAATAAACAAACTGCATTTGTGTAAATAAATTTACTGCGATATAAAAAAGGTGATAAAACTTTCAACAGGCGTTTTAACATTGATAAACAAATATGTGCAGGGAAAGCAGTTTTGCTTCGCCAGCCGAATGTCAAAGGCAAAATGACTGAATTGTTGTTGTATTGTGACATTTTCGAATACTGCATTTTTCCAGCAAAATATGCAAGCGCAATTTAAATCTCTTTAAAGTCGTTCTTTCCAAACTTTTGATTGTATAAAAACTAGTTTTATTGGTAAACAAAATATTCGGCTTTATAAACAAGCGTTAATTTTTGTGGTGATAAATATATATACCATGCACTTATTAACCGAATTTGAGGTCCGTACTAGAAAAATATCAGACCGAGGTCTTGACAGTACGGACCGAGCGATAGCGAGGTCCGTACATAGAGACCGAGGTCTGATATTTTTCCAGTACGGACCGAACGTATTCGGTTAATAAGGGATTTATTATATGGCATAAAGTAGTAAGTTTATTTATTTATACAATGCGCTGCAGCATTCTTGCCGGCTCTTTCGCCAGCCAGTCGCCAAGCAAGCCTTGAAGTGGCTTCCAAAACTTTGTTTTTTACTCGTTAAATAAGAATGATACAGTATAAATATAAACAAAAATCAAAGATGAATATAAATATAATATTCACATGTACCAAATATTGCCCTTCTTCGTCCGTTCTCCGTCGATATTTTTCCTGTCAAAAATAAAAGTGCAAGCTTGTTTTTGTTAAAAAATATGAGAGCTGGACCGTTGCTACGGCAACGGTCTAATACTGGGGGATTCCAGACCGGCAAAGAACCAATCAGCGCACGCCATTTTAGTCACGAGACCGCGTGCCATATAATAAATACCACTTATTAACCGAAATTGAGGTCCGTACTAGAAAAATATCAGACCTCGGTCTTTTAGGACCAAGGTCTGATATTTTTCCAGTACGGACCGAACGTATTCGGTTAATAAGGGATTTATTATATGGCATACAGTATTTAGTTTATTTATTTATACAATGTGCTGCAGCATTCTTGCCGGCTCTTTCGCCAGCCAGTCGCCAAAGCAAGCACTGAAGTGGCTTTCAAAACTTTGTTTTTTACTCGTTAAATAAGAATGATACAGAACGTAATACAAACAAAAATCAAAGATGAATAAATATAATATTCACATGTACCATATAATGCTCTTCTTCGTCTATTCTCCGTCAAAAATAAAAGTGCAAGCTTGTTTATGTTCAAAAATATGAGAGTTTGACCCTTACTACGGCAACGGTCTAATACTGGGGGATTCCAGACCGGCAAAGAGCCATGCAATCAGCGCACGCCATTTTAGTCACGAGACCGCGTGCCATATAATAAATGAAGCGTATTATTATTTTTTGCTAAAAGCGATGCGGTACTTGGTAACTTGTGGTTTATGAACGAAAGTCCTAAAATAAATTTAGCACGCTACAATTATATTTAGAAAACGCGTTTATTACTATTTTTTAAAAAATAGACATTTAACTTATTTCGCTTAGAATTCGTCCTACAATACAAACAAGAAATCGACAGGCATGCTGCAACGAAAATCGACCACGAGTGTCGGAACGGTCAGTTGCTCTTCAAAGATCGCCACTTTCACTTTGCCGAATTTTCCTCAAGTTGATAGTGCAATTAAGTCAAGAATTACAAATACTTCAACATAAAAGATTATCGACTATCGATTATCACTAAAGATTATCGGTGCAAATATTTCAAGATTTGAAAATGTAGCTGGCATTACAAAGAAAAGTTAACTTACCTAAATTATATCTAACACAGCGACTAAACTCAGGCGAAGCTCTTTCAAACACGCGTGTCACCCAAAAACTGTAGGTCATTTGTTCATTTTGTTGCATCGAATTTGACGAAGTATATTCAATCAATTTCGTAGCAACTTTAAACACCAGAGTGTACAAATCATGTGACTTATATGATGCAGGAAAAAAGAGAGAACAAAATCTGTTAATCTATATTAGTTATGTAATCACAGCACATGATAAAAAATAATCCAACAGAAAAATTAAAAATCGCCAGTCATCTTTTTCGGATTAAATGAATTATATGTTTTATTACCTGCAAGTGTTTCGGTGTGCATTTTAACTTTATTTATTAAATGACATCCGAAATTATTTAATAGAATATTATCAATAATAAAATATTACAAAATAACCATTGTATCTTAATTTATATCAGAAATCCATGAAGAATAAAGCATATGAATAAACCACATCCCATAATATTGAGGCGTTTCACTGAGTGCATGATTTTTATTTCATAGGAAGCGGCTGATAATCCTCAGTCAAATTCAAACCCTTCAACAACACAAGAAACAGGTAAGACATGTGGAAGCGTGAATTATTTTAAAACAGCGTTTAGCGACCATGGTCGTTGAGTTGACTCCGTGAAATTTCCGTCCGTCAAATCAAGCTTTCATCAGGGCAAAACCAATACTTTTGTTGCACTGATGATAGAGATTGGTGTGAAAGATGCAAATTAAACTTTGCAGGTAACTAAAGCTAATTAATTTTTCCACTGTGCAGGAAATCTTATAAAATTAAACTTGTCCCTTGAGGCACTTGTGCACACAAGCGTCGTTTTCTAGCGTTTTAAAATTGTTCCATAAAAGGAAAAATATGCCTGATAATTATGTTAACATATAGCTTCAACGTCTATTGTAAATTGACGGTGTTTAAAAACTTTTTAGCATGAAAACAAATGTAAAAACACTAAGGCCCGTATTCAAAAAGCTCACTCACACTCACACTCATTGAGTGTGACATATAAATTTTGTTAATGCTGATCAATGAGAAAGTTTTCTCTCAATAGATGAAAAGATATAAGGTAAATCACTGAAAATCAAGCCCCTGTTCAGCTGAAAATACCGCCATTGAAATGTTATGAGAAGATTAAGATCTCCCACTCAATGAGTTTGAGTGTGAGTGAGCTTTTAGAATACAGGCGTAAATGTCGTTACCGTGGGCGCATTACCTGAGCTGATTCGTAAACTTGGGAAAGATTTCAAATTAGCTAAATTATATTATATACACTTCGCATTAATTCTTTTCCATGCAGTAAGTGTTGAATTGTCGTTAGGATATTAATTAAACGTATATTTCCAATTTTTTCTAGTGGTTGAAACCCCTATACAATCTTGCAAAGAAATCCAGAAGAAAAAATTGTTAGTATGCAGTGTAATGCATGCAGCAAGTGTAGTTTGAGATAATTTTTTCCGTTCCCTTCAATCTGCATGACCTTTTCATATTGGGCTACCGAATGTTGATCGCGCGTGGGAAGACATTAATTTATTAAATTGTAATATTCATAATATTATGCAACCCTAAAACCAAATTACCATTCAAATATCGAATACAACAGCAATGCGCGAAGCTAATTAATGGATAACTCCGCCTAATTTCAACGTCATATATTAGGATAAATATTTTAGCTTCAAAGCATGTTCAACAACATATACATTAGCTTGGCACCAGAGCCGAATTAAAATCTATTAGGTCAGAAAATAGTGCGTAGGCACAGAACAAAAGATTTCCTATTGCCTTTGGAAGGTACCTGGGGTTAAATATAAAAACAAGCAAAATCTTATGAATGTTCTAATGTATAAGTCTCCTTATTTTAAACATGCGTAACTAATTCACACATTCGCATCTATGAAAAGGAGAAATTTGCACATAAAATCGCGCATAAGGCAACAGGTGCGAAATTTGTTTCCGCTCTCCAAGAGATCGCGGGCGAAAACTAAACACATCGTATTTTCATTCAAAACAAATCAAACGTTATTAAAAGGCTGTTTTTAAGCGAAGAATTATTGCTTAATCTTCAACGATCTACAACTTAGTAGTTATTCTTTTTGAAAATCGATCCTTTGTTTCTTGTTTTGGGGGGTTTTTTTTGCAATCGCGTTGGTGCATAAATGAATTTGGTGACGTGAACATGAAGGGAATGCTGTATACTTTATCATCGGCTTGCTTAGAAGAAACGCAATCGACGATTAAAACGCGATGTGTGAATGAAATGTAAGTTAAAACTAATGTTATGTTCCTCAAATTACTCATTCTAAATTGCTAAAAGTAACTCTTGCGATTTAAGTTCAAGATTCAAAGTCACAATATTCGACCAATTTTAATGTTCACAGATTTTAGCATTTTTACAACCTCTTTTACCTCTAGATTTGGGTGGTCTGGATCAACATTAAACAGTTCATATAATATGTTGCCTTCTTCCATTGTGCTTGAAAATATGTTGATAAGTTCTGGACGTTCTGTGGATGAAGATAGGGAAACCTGATTATTATTAATTGCTTCTATGGCTCCTAAGACTGATATTACAGTACAAGCATTGCTACCAGAAATTTGGCCAAGTGATGTGGACTGTGAAATGTTGTAAGGAAGCAGCCACTCAGTCACCACAGGGTAAGTATTTTGAACTGCTATTGAAAATGTTTTATACTAGAATATTACGACATAAATAAAAGTATTAACTTACTATCATTTAGTAGTGTTATGTGGCCCTGAATTTCATTAAACGTCGAAAGTGGAATCGGGACGTTTGGTTCACAACTTCGCTGAACATCATCACAATTCGAGGTTTCGTCAGCACTCCCAGCAGCTCTATTTGGACGAACAAGTGCACCAAAAAACATTTTTTTGGCCGGCCAGGTCGCTTAATTTTTTAACTTTTACGCTGTGTAATTTATATGGTGTTAAAATAATGAAGTTTTTAGTGTCGTAGAAGAAACAAAACTTGTAAAAGGAAATAACAATATTTGACAGAATTAAAAACTTACTTTTGCAAAATATTTTCTATTTTCTTTGTGCTTGTTGAGAGCCCTGGTACAGGAACTACATAAACTTAAACTATTTTATTTATTTTTTTCTCTACTACGGACAACTCCAAAACATTGACGAACAATCTCTGGGTCAAAGTTTACACAGTAAAAACGGTCTTTTTTCGAGTTATAAGATGTTTTCTCACACACTTCACATTTTTTAAAGGACTTTTTCCTGCTAAAATAAATTTTAATTCACAAAAATCCGAAAAGTTATTACGTTTTTATTTATTACGTTTTAAATTTCCCGCGCCTTGTGTGCAAACACGCATTGCGTGTATTCCACGCAATTTGCGTGGCTCAATTTGCTTGGGCATGTGCAGTCAAATTTCCGACCTGTTGCATAAGGCCCGTTTACACTTGCGATTCTTGCTGCGATTTCATGTGCGATTTTCTTTTTTTGATAGATGTGAACGAGTAATAAATTACGTGCCCCTATACTAGAAATACACGCACGCAGCAACCTCTCGCCATTTCAAACGAAGCAAAATATTTCCTGAGCTAGCCAGACATAACCTTCAATATTATGAAATGTCCTAAATGTAAAGCCGATAGCTGATGTTTCAAATATTTCGGAAACAAACACAGTCGTAAAGGTGAAGTGAAATCACCCGTTTTCCTGCTGCTTTCCGTTGCATTAAGTTATAGACTTTCACAGTTTAAGTGAGAGTTAATACTTCATTATAGCTGAACCTTCAAAACATCAAAACAGCCCAAATAATAGAAATAACTAAGCAGTGAACGTCGAATGTTGTTTTTCGATTATTAAATTCGTGTAGTGATTCCAGTCGACTCTATAAACCTTTAAAGTGATATTTGTTATATTAAAACTCCGTATTACACTTTTAAGGACTCTTTTGGAAGTTAAAACGATGATGTAAAGCCTTAAATAGTCGGTCACGTCTTCTTCTTCGCAAAACCGAGCAAAACGACATACTGTACCAAAGTCATAAAATGTATTCGTACAGCAAACACGAAATAAACCTCGAAATAAACAAAATAGACTCCTATCATTCCAAGGATTATAATCGAGTTGTTCCTTTTCACCGCTAATTCTTCCAGTTCTGATAATATTTTAAACTCTTCCCAGTGTTTTATCTGTTATTTGATTCCACATTTCATATTTTGTTTTCGAAACATTTTTTTAACAAAATAGTTTGCAAAATGATTAAATGACAGTTAAATTGCTGACGTTTTTCACTGAAACAATCATGACGTTTTTCACTGATTGTCTTAGCCAATCAGGAAGTTGCTGATTACCAGTCTACACTCGTTTGCATTTCGCGCATGCGCACAAGTACCATGACCATTGATCGTCCATGGTCCAAATTCCAGGTTTAGGCGACTTTGGATTCCGCTATGTTCTCCCGGATCCCGGGTGTAATTCCTAATCTCCGGGCGGAATTAGTACCCTCGCACGGTGCTCCGCACCGGCTCGGGGATAAACATCCGTATATAACTGATTCACTCATTCGCAGCTACCAAAAGGAGAAAACCATTCGTAAAGACTAATCTTGTCGCCTGACAACTTACATAAAATTGATAGCAGTGAGAAAACGAAAAGCTTTTAATTTTTTATGCGAAGACCGCTGGAAAACGGAGCCCTCTTTTTTAGGAGAAAATTAGCCAAATTTGATCAACGCGGTCAGTTATAAATTCGTCAAAACTCATTTACATTACTCAAAAGCCTTTTTGCAACCTAGATCATCACCAAGCGGTATTTATTCACTGCAAAATATGAACGGATCTTCGTACAGAGTTTATTGTCACATGAAAGGAATATCTAAATGCGGAACAGGAGGTTGGACACTAGTTATGAAAGTTGATGGCGAAAAGGTAAACAATTATAATGATATTGGAAGTAGCTACTTTATGTAAGATAGTAGCTACTTTATGTTAAGAATTTTCTAATTCATCTAAATATCCTGTATTTCCTCCTCGCTGGTGATGGTCTCAAATTATTGGAAATTATTTGGACATTCTTTACAGGACACATTTCATTACAATTCGTCTTACTGGACCGATAGGAAAGTTTTCCACGAAGACGATGGACTCGAGGGAACGTCAGAAAAAGAAACAAAACTTGCTTCATACTGGAACACACCATTCACGAAGATATGCCTCGGTATGAAGGACAAGAGTGAGAGTGTAAAGTGGATTCTGATTGAACATGAAGCAAACTCGCTTTTCGAAGTGATCGCAAATGGAAAATTTATCGAAACAAAAGTGGGAGACAATCAATGGAAATCACTGATGACTAACTCGGAATTACAGCCCTACTGTAACAAAGAGGGTTTCAACATTGATGGAGGAAGGCAGACGTATTTGCGTATAGGGCTAGTGGCTAACAATGGCAACGACGACTGTGAGTCGTGCAACTCTTGTATTGGTTTTGGTGCTTCAGTACGTGGGTGTGTTGATAACAAAATAAGTAATATTGCCTGTGGCAATATTTATGACTGTGGAGAAACTTACAGGTATACCCCAGTTTCCGGATACATATATGTGCAGTAGCATGTGTATCGATGAGGAGCTGAGTAAAACTATTATGATATTAACTTTGATATTAACTTTGATTATAATTTGATTAGTTTAGTTTGATTGACGTTTCATGTAGAGCACGAGGTTCACTAGGTAATATGAGCTGATTATTACGAACTGTAGTCTGCATGTATGTGAGAACACGTTTTGTGTGCAACTGGTAAATTTACTCTGTTCTGTGCTAACCTGTGAAAATACGGTTTATGGATTAATACTGGGAAAGATATGTAGAACGCGGAAACCCGGCAAGAAGTAAGTAAAGATCAACGTTTATATGTAATTTACATAGCATTCGAATATGATAATAAGCACATGTAATCTAATTTATATTTAGCCATATTTTGTTAATCCTTATTTTATAGATCGAATAATTTTAATTCAAATACGAATTTCATCACAATAAAATTCCACAAATTATACGATTCCGTGTACTGCGTTCTGATACACCAGCATGATAGTTCAATTGAGCATGTTTGATACAATGGGGGAAATATAGGGCCATATGGGTTGTCAGAAGTAATTATTTTGAAACTCATAACTGGCGCTGCTATTAGGGTGTTTAAGTTTAGCTGTGTATTTTATTCTGACATAGATCCGCCACTGGTTTAATAGAAACTTTGGAATTTAATCTTCTGTAGTATTACTATTCATTGCACGTAATACTATTTTCTATAGCATCGTATTATTAATCACAAACATTCCACATCAAATTTCAGCAGACGACTATACAGCAGACGTCGCAAGTTATTAGGGAGTTTAAGCTTCGCGTTTCTCGAAAACGGTAAATGGCAATTTTACAGAATATCATATCCACCTCTTCATTAATTTTGATATATTCTCTCATATGTAGGCATTGAACGTGGCTGGAGTTTAGTCGAAAATCGTGTCCATTTGCCATTTGTTGCCTTTTAGTCTGAAATCTTTCTTCGCCGGCCTGGGGCCGATTGTATAAAAACGTAGTTAGCTTTTAACTATAGATGGTGACAGAATTGACCAATCAGAGTTAACTGTCAATTAACTTTTCAACAACAAGTATTTCTGAGTTAACTACGATTTAACTACGCAAAATGTAGTGATTAAGAGTTTTTTTGTTAAGAGTTCACCCATAATGTGAAGCTTAAACCACCTTTTGATCTCCGCAACAACTATAGAACAATACCTACAAATTGAAATATTGTAAGCTTTTTTCCATTTTGTTTTGGCAGAGATTTAAACGCCTTCCAATGAAATTTGTCATTTTCCAAACTTTAAAATTTCGCCAAAATTGGCCAAATTTTGCTAAATTCTGCGGAATTTTGATTTTTTTCCGGGTTGCCAGGTCGTGGTATATATGTACCTTTCCAGTTATGCAAATTGAATTCTGTGTCCAAAACTTCACAAACCTTACCAAATAACCGGTCTCTTTTCCTAATTACTAATATACACTGCAGCCAGCACACCAGGACAAAGCGACTGAAGATAACTGTCATCATGTCGGATTCCGCTGGCAGCGGGTGGTTGATATGGCCCAGTGTAAATCTAAAGAGAACAAAATTTATGTCAAACTTTTCAATAGCATATTGCTAGCCAGTATTCTGAAATTGAATTTTTCTTTTAAAACCCAAAGGAGGACAAAGCAGGGAAAATTGGATATCAAACCCTGCAGTATAAGCTTAAACAATAAGATAGAGTGTTTTTGTACTGAGGTTTGTGCAAGGCTCATATAACGCATCTAACGTACGTATCTCCCTACAATTTTGTAATACCTCTTCTCAAGGAGCTAATTCCTCGGAATAATTTTTTACTGAAATATGCGCGAAGAAAATATCTTTGTCCCATTGAAAATTTTGACATTTTTTTAGACTTTTAAAATATTACTAAAAGTTCAGTATGGCGTGACTGATAGCGTATACATTATCCGTTTTGCCATTTTAATGAATTTTGGCGTTTCGATTTGAATTAAATATTTTATGTTTATCGTGGTGTACGTCCCTGAACTGTACATGCATTTATCCGCACCCTTTATATGTATAAAGTATCAAGGGCTGGGTTTAATCATATAGTGTTCAACATGGCGTGTTTTTCCCGTGCAGGTTTGCCAGTAGCCTGCGGTGCAGACGCTTCGAATTCCTTCGTGCATGTTCCTTTGTAATTCGAAGCGTCTGCACCGCAGGCTTTTGCCAGTGCCTCAATGTTTGACGTCAATCAATCTTAGCTGTTTTTGGTAACACATTTTAGCTTTGTATGTATTGGCGGAAAAACTGCATGTCATCATCGAATTGCAAGTTGACATTAGCAGTGCTTAGATATAATACAGCCCTGATCGTTTTATTTTACTTTAAAAATCTAAGCGAGCGTCGCCCGTAATGGAAAAACGCCTTATCCTAAAATCGAAAGTATCCATTCTCATTTACATGGGTATGGTGTTCCATTTATCCCATGCACGTGTCTTTAAAATAATTAAGTTAAATGAATATTCTTGTATGAAGTTACGTGCCAATATAACCAGGGAGCAGCGCGGCAGCGTCTTCAAACAACTTAGCATCAAATGTGGTATTTTAGGCAGTTGTTATACCACATTTGATGCTGTTGTATAAAGATAGGTGGATATACATGATAGGTTGTTATACAGTGTGTATAAAAAAAAGTAAAGATTCAAAGGGTCTTAATTTCGAGTGGAATTACACACACTTCGAATTCAAGCCAGGAACAGTTGATGGAAAAATGAATCAACTATTGACTATTCCTGCCGGAGAACTATAGATCCTTCGGCAGGAATCGCGATGCCGGTGCAATGCGCAGTGGCTCTAATTTCAAGCGTGTATAATTCCACTCGAAATAAAGACCCTTTGAACCTTTAGAATTTATCTGGATTTTGTTGGACGTAGGGTCTTTCACACATTTTGTTGGACGTAGGGTCTTTCCGAGGAACGACAGTTGAAGGTCGACTGGCCTTTGTTGCAGTAGTTGACGAGTGCCAAACAATATGAACTGAGTTTTTTCCGGATTAATGAGCAGCTGGTTAAATTAAACACCAGCCTGCCACCCTATTAAGATCGTTTGTAAGGAGGTTCAAGCCATCCGCGAGATCAGCAACTTTAAGTGCTGCATAGAGTTTCGTATCATCAACAAAGGAGTCAATCTCAGATCCAGTGCAGGCATTGGGAAGGTCATAGATATATAAATTAAACAGTAATGGTCCCAGAATGGAGCCCTGCGGCACACCATGAGTCACGGTCCTAGAAGATGAGAGGGTTTTGCCGATTCGGACTTGTTGCTCACGTTGAGAAAGATAACTTGCAAACCAACGTAAGACATTCGGTGAAACACCAAAGTTTTGCAATTTCTTCAACAATAACGAATGGCTTATACTGTCGAATGCTTTAGTAAAATCAAGAAGGACCATTGCAGTTATTTGTTTTTTGTCCATGGCGTCCAAGATGTAATCAGTTACTGCAAGGCCCAATGATTCGGTTGAATGTTGTTTTCTGTTTCCACTTTGGTTAGTTGGGAATCTTTCGTTTTGGATAAGGTAATTTGTAAATTGATTATGGACTACTCCCTCGCAAACTTTAGATAAGACAGGCAGCAAGGAAATTGGGCGATTATTCTCAGCTTCTTCATAATCATCATTCTTTGGAATAGGGGTTATCTCAGATATTTTCCATTGGCTGGGAAATATTCCTTTGAGAAAGCTTGAGTTTATTATTGACGTGATCGGTTGAACAATGGAAGATAAACAGTCCTTGAGGACTTTTAAATGGACTGTATCGTTACCAGGAGCTTTATTGGAGGGCATCATGGTGATAATTTCACTCACTTCTTCTGTTGTCACTTGTCTAAGTTGAAACATATTGTCGTCCACTGTCGCTGTAGTCGAAGCGTTTTGCTATTCTCAGTTACACGCGTCGGTTTGTCTATGATTTGCTTTAAGTTATAATTAGCACAGAATTCGTCCAAAGCTGTAGAATGACGATTATTTTTGAGCATGTCACAGTTGAGATCTCCAAGGAGTACTACGTCCTTATTTAGTGTTAAAACATAGTTCATAATCGGTGATAGATGATTACTTAAACAGGATATGGGACAATCTGGTGGTCTATATACCACTCCAATGACCAATGATCGTAGTTTGCGTTGTTGACACTGAATCCACAATTGGTGAAAGTTGTCTGATGAAATACTGCTTAGGTCTTTACGCAGTGTAACTTTAAGTCCATGCCTAGCATATACACAAACTCCACCCCCTCCTTTTGAAATTCCATTTTCGCGCTGCGTTTTCGTTTTGTTTCATTGGCGCTTCGTATGATCCCTGTTTGCCCGAGAAAAAACAAAGTAGGCATGTCATTATTATTTATAGGGAATGAATAAAATGACAATGTCGGTGTCGTAGTACGAGTAAAATTTTAATCTCGAATGCAGCTGAATGTATGCAGTAGCGTAGGCAGCCCGACGATTTTTCCCGCTATATGCTAATATTTTGGTGTTCATTGACTGTGAAAACAATGAATTTCTAAAGGCATGAATAATTATAATAACTTGAAATTTACATAGCGGCACAAAATCTTTAGGCTGCATGGCTACGCCACTGCATGTATGTGAATAATTTGATCAATGTATATAAACACTCTCCTTATTATACAAGACCCTTGTCCCGGCGAGACTGTTTTGATATCAATAAAGTATTCTATATAAATTTATAAATGCCTTTTATAGATATAGCCTTGCCCTTAAGCGATATGCATACAGGCAATGCGTGAATGCCATGAAAACACAAATGTAGGTTTTGTGGGCAAAAGGGGAACGTCATGAGTAACTTATTGAAAAGTTTTTTGTAAATCAAGGGGCGTAAAAAATAAAAATAAACAGATGATAGTTAGTAATTTGTTAGACAACCGCCAACCATGTGGTGTGTGTTCCTGACTGTTCCAGTTTGTGGACTATATATCCACAAACAAGCGTGATTTTTGGCACTTCACTTGACGCACGTAAATTTTAGGGGTTTCGATGCACGTAAAAGCGTAGGTTCGATTTCTACCGGGGAACTATAGTTGACTCATTTTGCTTTAATTTGAATTTGACGGGTGTATAATTCCATTCGCAATTTCCCGTAATGTTGACAAACACAAGCAGAGCGGCTGGTTAGACAACACCTCCTTCTGTCCAAACAATGCAGAAAATGTTAGTGTGTACCAATTCATGTAGCAGAATACTGTAGCTAGTGGTTAATCGTTGTCCTTTTTCACTCTGTAGGGAATATATTACCATGCATGAACGAGGCTGTTGTAGCATTTGTTATCTTCCATGCTTCGGTATCTGGGCGACTTCTGCCAAAACACTTCAACTTCACGTTTGGCGAGGTCCCAAACTTTATTTGTGTCAATTCGGCAAACACAGAATTTGAGACATGTTTGCGGCTGGTAGAAATGTTCAGTCACTCGTGTGACTGGATATTAGATGTTAATTTACCCGAAGGTATGTCATTAACCTCATAAATATAAAATATTAAACGCCCTTTTTGTTTCAATGATCGGTATATATAATACCCTTCCCGCCCGGTACAGTATTGAACTTTTATATCATCTTTGTCAAATCTTTGTCAAATCTTTTTCTTGCTGCTGGCGGTGTTGCAGCAGTCACGATCGAGCGCAATTGCCTCATTCTGGTAAAAACAGAAAAGGAGGAACGAGAGGCCAGGCGAAAGTTGAAAGAACTTTAGAACCTATAAATCTATCTATATATTATATATCTTCATTTTGTGCTGGGTATTCCCGGCTCTACGTGGGAAAACATACAATAATGAAAATTTGATTAAGACAACTTACATTTTAAATTGTCAGAATGTTCCTTTGCAATTTACAAAATATACTTCTAAATTGGTTTCACTTGACCATTACCCATTCGGCTCGCGTAGTGAATATAATTGTAGATACAGTGCATTGCGTAACTTGGACGCCCCTATATGTCTCCCACATTGAGATGTATGGATTTCCGAAATTCGGACACCCTTATATGTCTCCCACATTGAGATATATGGGTTTCCGAAATTCGGATATCCTTATATATGTCTCTCACATTGAGATATAGGGGCTTCCGAAATTCGGACATCCTTATATGTCTCTGACATTGAGATATAAGGGTTTACGAAATTCGGACACCCTTATATGTCTCTCACATTGAGATATAGGGGTTTCCGAAATTCGGACACCCTTATATCAATGTCTCTAGCATTGAGATATAAGGGTTTCCGAAATACGGACACCCCTATATGTCTCTTACATTGAGATATAGGGGTTTCCGAAATTCGGACACCCTTATATGTCTCTCGCATTAAGATATAAAGGTTTCCGAAATTCGGACACCCTTATATGTCTCTCGCATTGAGATATAGCTAGTGGTTTCCGAAATTCGGACACCCTTATATGTCTCTAACATTGAGATATAGGAGTTTCCGAAATTCGGACACCCTTATATGTCTCTCGCATTGAGATATAGGGGTTCCGTAATTTGGACACCCTTATATGTCTCTCACATTGAGATACAGGAGTTTCCGAAATTCGGACACCCTTATATGTCTCTCGCATTGAGATATAGGGGTTCCGTAATTCGGACACCCTTATATGTCTCTCACATTGAGATATAGGGGTTTCCGAAATTCGGACACCCTTATAATTTATGTCTCTAGCATTGAGATATAAGTGTTTCCGAAATACGGACACCCCTATATGTCTCTTACATTGAGATATAGGGGTTTCCGAAATTCGGACACCCGGCCTACATGTTTGAAACCGGCGGACACGTGGAATCCTTATAAATCTAAGACAAAAATCCTTTTCATGCGGATAGTCGAATTGAGCCCGCAATATTTTTTTTTAAAAAATTAAGAATCCGCAGAATTTTGTTAATTTCGTTAATATCTGCGGAAAATTACAAGTTTGGAAATGTTCAAAATTCTTTGGAACACGTTTTTACTTTAACACAAGTGGTACAATCATATGAATTTGTAACTGTAGCGGCCACGATAGTTTGACCATTTTGGTCTTATTTTACTGAAAATTATGCGATAGAAGAACGACAATAATTTTTTGTTCAGGGGCTCCCAACGACGAAAACCCCCACCAAAGAAAGCAACCCAGTGGAAGTCACAAAGGAAAAACCAGTAATGGTTTATAGCAACAAGTTAAATATATTAAGCCGTTTACAGGTTAGTAACCTTGCACTTAATGAGGCAACCTTTTGGTTAATATTAAAATTTAATTTAGCACTGAACCACAACAGTTGAGACAAAGTTGGAAAAAAGGTTTCAGTCCTGAAGAGCATATTATTATCCATGCAGAGATAATAAAGTTGCTAGCAAAAGGGGTCATAAAGCCCTCAAAACATGAGGAAGGAGAGTTTACCTCCCCTATTTTTGTAGCAGAGAAAAAAGACGGCTCATATAGAATGATCTTGTATCTTAAAAACCTGAATTCTTATTTTGAATTCTGAATTCTGTATATCACCATTTAAAAATGGACACAATTTGGACTGCCATTAGGCTAATTACACCTATAATTGCTTCATGGCATCCATTGATTTGAAGGACGCCTACTACTCAGTACCTATTGCCAAGGAAGATCAGAAGTGATTGAAATTTGTATGGGATAGTACCCTTTACAAGTTTACATGCTTTCTAAATGGGTAAGCCTGTTGTCCTCGCAAGTTTAATTTACAAAACTGATGAAGCCTGTTTTTGCCATGCTACGGCAAAAGGGGCACCAATCATCTCCATATATTGATGACTCTTTTTGACCCAACATTTATTTTATGCTTTCCCTCCATTTATTATTTGTTATTATTAAAGGCATTACTACTTCGGCTTGCTAGTGATTGCACAGCTTTGAAGTCTCATTGTGACTCCCTAGTGACGTAACTAATGACGAAATAGAATTTAAAAATTAAACGAGACTTACCTGGAAGTGTACGTTAAAGTTTGATTGTAATTCTATGAGTTATTAGTAAGGAACTAGGGAGTCACCCACCCTTTGTTGGTATGCATTACCCTCCCTGGGGTATATTGAAAATACTCGGTATACTATAAGACTGATTCGAGTCTTGAGTCATTTCGGCCATTGGAAATATCAGCAAAAAATTTAAATGAGAAATTAATGTCCCACAATATAGCTTCAAAGTCCAGAGCGATATACATGCCAGAGCTGTAATATACATGGTAATATTTTCGACAGCTAACCTGACTGCTGTAGCTAATCTACAGGGGCCAGTTGTATCAAGCCCGTTTAGCTTAAATGGTGGATAAGTCAAAATTAAATAACACTCTTAGATCTCTCTTGAACAAGTCAACTTGAATATTATGCACTGAATATGTAGTTGTAAACAGTATCTTTGTATTTAGGTTAAAAACATTTAGTTTGCTTGTTGAATAAAACGATAGACTTGCTTTCTATTTTGAACTTATCCACCGTTTAAGCTAAACGGGCTTGATACAACCGGCCTCATTGCGATTGTGTATTCTGAATCAAAGACAGTTATCATTTATAGACCTGGAGCGAGGGGAATTCGACGAAATATTACCCCTAAGGGAAGATATATCCCGAGGGCTTCGCCCGAGCGATATATCTTCCCGAGGGGGTAATATTTCGTCGAATTCCCCGAGCGGAAGGTCCATAAATTATATATTATATCGAAACAACGTGTAGGCAGCGCAAAAGCTGGATGAAATGGCTTCTTTTGCCTCCATTTTGAAATTGTTGACAACCTCGAGTCGTGTGCAAGGCATCCACGCGTGGTACACGCAAACTCGAATACCCTGCTGCAGCGGGGTATTCGACTTTTTTAGCATAATGTGAAAAAATTCGATGGAACTGCATGATTAATTTACTGATCACGTGGTACAAATCGAGCTTTCTGATTGGATGATTCACAGTTGAGATATAATATTATAATTTATGTACTGCAAGGGAAATAAGATCTCGTTCAATTCCTACGAAAAGGTAAAACTTCTTTGAATATTATTTCTGCGGTTCTATTTTGTATTAGCAAGTTTAAAAATTCCCAGTGACGTTTCAAAATGGTAGTTAATTAAAAAATAGTATTTAATCGAATTTATATCGCAAAAGAGTTCGGTTGCCCACAATTTCTTTTTCAACAAAATTTTACAAGATAGATGCTTTATCGAGAGTGAAGTTTTTAAAGAAATAACGTTTTTTGCAATAGAAAAATTCGCACTACACATAATTTTTTTAAAACTTCACCGTTGACAAATCATCTATGGTACAAAATTTTGATTAAAAAAAATGGGGGTCACCGAAGTTGTTTGCGGTATAAACTCGATTTAAGGAAGTCTTTAATATTAAGGTAATATTTTTTTTATTTTGGAAAATATAAATTTTTTTTCACGCCATATTGCTTGCCAAGTTGCTCTGAGTGAAAAAAGACATGTAAGAGTCTTCTATGACTATAGTACTCATCTAGACACACCAAATGGCGGAAATTAAAATGGACGATTTTTGCAAAAACGATAACAAACTAGGTTTCAACGCCAAAACGACGGAATTGGTTTTCATTAGTTCTAAATATTTTTGCCTCAGAGCTGAACCAGTAACGTTTCACAGGCTATAAATATAGAACTTCTACGATCTATTTCAAATAAACAGTCTTTATTTTACGTAGACTGAACAAATTACAACACTTTTAGGTTCACATTTGACCCAATTGTCTTTAAAGTGTACCATGAAAATTTTATTAATGCTAGCTTTATTACTTTTTGAGTGTTCTTTTCCAAAAATAAGGAGAATTCGAACTTCAGTTTGCTAAGAAAAGCGACAATTTTTTTGGCATATATTCATAAATTATAGAGAACGGAATAAAATAGAATGCAACAATAGAATAAGCCAATGGACCCCTTTTGTTTGCTCGGGATAAAACCCTAATTAATGTTGCTTTTCGTTTAATTTTTGCGTTCTTTATATATTTTTTGAAAAAAAAATTCAGATATGATTAGGGAGACATTCTGGTTTGCACCCTTGAAATTTTAAAAACAGAGGACAACCTTACCTCTAATTAGCGGCCATTTTGAAACCTTTGTGTTGCTATAGCAATGGCTGCCAAGCACAAGTTCTGAAAAGATTTCAGCTTGATATAGGTATATTAAATTCTGGTCTTCTAGTCAAACATTTAGATGCCTAATATCCCTGCTTAAAATGTGCGTCTAAAAATTTTAAGAAATTGTAAAGAGCCACCTTAACACACTGTAAAGACAGCTTGTCATTTGAAAAGGTATGAATTCCGCGTAACATGAATAGATGAATATGGACCCCCCAATTATCGTGCTGGTAACGCCATTGGAGACTGCTGTTTTCGTTTACGGGCAGCATTTTATTTAAAGGAACTTTTCTATGTTCATAGATGACAACTACTCAATTCAATTATGATAACTATCGCGATGAACAAGATTCAAAATTGGCTCATTCAATCGGCCGAAAAACCAACGACACCGGAGCCGCCAAACAAAGAAAAAAATCATTAGACAAATCAGCTGCGGCGTCACTAAATAATTTATTTAGCTATAATGTCTTTTAAGAACATCCTTCCATCCCTAATTATTGCTCATAAGCAGCTGTTTTAAAGCGTTTCGTAGTACCTTGTAAAAGCTTATGAAACAAGCATTTTAATACGCAAATCTAATACAGACGACCAGTCGATTGACGTGTTTTATACCTAAGAAACCAGTTCAAGTTTTTGACGTTCAAGTCTCTTCATCTGGAGTCTCGTGTGATTTTTTGTAAATCATCAATGGTTTGAAATTATCGAAGAAATATCGACTTTTATGTACGTATATGGTTCTAAAGACTGTGAGTTTTAGTGTATAATGTTAATAAATAAAAGTTGTCTATAAACACGGACAATTTCGATGATGTATATTCGTGCAATTTTTAGGGTTTATCCCAGTAGAGGCAATTACTTAAATACGACTTTTTGTTATTTACATGTTTAATAATAATACGACTAATAATTCTAATGATTTCGTTTACTACAATTGGCTTTAGTTTACCAAAAGGTAAAGGTAAAGGGCTAGGAATGCGCAAACATCGATAGAAATTCTTCTTTGCAAAGAAACTCGGCGATTTATTACAATGTTTGGTTACCGCTTCCATTGCTCCAGAAAGCTCTGTTAAAAGCTTTGAAAGAAAAAACTTTAAAGGCTTTGTCGTGCATGAGTTTAGTGTGAACATGCATGAAAAGTTTTTACAATTTTATGTTACTTGCATATTACTTGACAGCCATGGCAAAGAAGGCATTCGTACCGGTCTTGAAGAAGGCTTAAAGTTACCAATGGTTATAATATGAAAGTGCCTATAATATGAAAATAGAGTGAGGGGTTTTGTGGGAACAGAGCAGAACCATTAGTTTATTTCTTTATAAATTTGCAGGCAAATTAATCAGTTTATTTCTGTCATGAGGATTCACGGAATTTTGTTGTTCTACTTGCTACTGCTGTGTACGCAGATTACCACTTTCATGACATCCAGTGCAAATTTCAGGTTGGCTGCTTCAGGTACGCAATTCATATTGAGTATTTTTTCCCGGTACTAGTCAATGTGCTAAAGTAAAACCATCGAGAGGGCGTCGATATAATACAGACTAGTGAAATTTAACAAGATATGGCGTAATCACACACATAGAGTTGGACATATCATGACCACGACCATTTTGGTCTATTAAAGACAATCGGATTTGAAATTTTATTAATTGTGAGGCAAGCTGTCGTTAAATAGCAAGAAAATCTACATAATTATGCGCAATTCATCAACTTGTTCTAAAATTCTAACGAATTTTACTTTAAGTAGAAAATAATGCTTTGGAAATGCCTTTTTCTTTCAATCTGTCATCTTTCTGCAGATTTCGGGTTGGTTGGCCAAGTAATTCGCCAATATGATGCATTGGATGCTTTGGAATGTGCTCAAAATTGCTTGGCTGAGCACCCTGCTTGCAAATCGATAAATTTCAACGAGGGAAAAAATTCAAATGATGCTGACATGAATTGTGAGCTAAACAACGCTACAAAGTCAGTAAACCCTGAAAAACTACAACCAATGAAAAATGTTAATTATTATGAAGCATTCAGTTTGAAGGTATGGCTTACAAACTGCTCTTCGAGACATGTCCATTTTTCTTGCAACTTACAATGCATTTCTACTTTTAAGAGATGTAAATTAGCATAGCTAGGGTATTCAAAATTTAAGTGAAAGAAACGGCCATGGAGTGTAATAAACATAAATGCTTTCTAGTTGCCAATTTACATCTCTCAATAATATTATTGTAACAGGGCCTCATGATCAATATTGCTAAAGTAGTAGTATTCATCTTCCTTCATCACAGAAAACAGAAAGGCGTCTACCAGAATTTATCAATGAGCCTACACAAAATATTTCCAGCTTATCTGAGTATAGAATAAACCAATCAGAAGCCAGACACTCGAAAAAGACGAATTATCCTTATATTTTCTTAATTCCATATGACTTCGGAAGTGTTAAATTTTTATTCCAAATACGTCTTTTTATTTTAAAATAATTAGGTGGAGACGTATTTGTTTTTCGCTCCATTGTAGACTTTAAATTTCTAGAAGAACGGGAACAAAGGACTATGCATAATAACTAGTTTTGCATGTGGAGGCGCCTCGATCATGACCACATGATCTCAGATCAGCCGGATACACGAGTAATTAAACTGTTTGGAGACATACATTCATTTTAGTCTCACCTATCGGCATTTGATCAGCCGCTCAGCAGGCTATAGTAATTCAATTATAGAAATCAGTAAGGAAACTTCTCGCATTAAACATATAAACGATGTTTTTTTTTATGTTTAGGCAGGCCAAAATTTTACATGACTTCTTGAGTAGTAAATAATTTTCATCTTCATATTACAAAAGTCGGTTCGATATTTTTGAGTTCCTGAATAAGAAGTAGTACGTTTGAGACTGGAATATAATTTGTATTCAAAATAACTTTTTACTTTAAAAAACTTTTGACACAACTCAAGGGCAAGAACAGAAGCTGTTGTTTTTGACTTGGGGAAAATGTGCTGTTCTTGACGCTTGAATGTATCAAAAAAACCTTTTGGCATGCTGTGACATGCAGAGTCAAAGCGGCTTCAAAAACGAAAATATCGAATATTTCAAACTCAAATATTGAAAAACCACGGCCAGAAGCCAATCACCGCACATTTACGCAGTAAGGTGCTATGCATGGTCTTTGTGCAATAATATAAATTTTGTTGAACGTATTGGTTTAGACAGTTTTTTCAACAAAATTTGCTGCTAGCACTCAAATCTTTAATTCTGGGTATTGTTATGTTTTTTAATTGCAGGTGCGATCGGAAGAAAAACAGCCCTCGAAGTCGAACGGGTCATCACGGATTGGTACGTACCTATAATGTGAACAAGCTTTGCTATTGGTTGATTACAGCAATAAAACACAGTGAACTATAAAAATTGATATCTAAAAGAACAAATCATAAACTCTGTTCACTATTGTTAGAAAAAGCCAATCATGCTCAAAACTCGTTCATATTAGGTCTTTAAACATATATAAACATTAATGGGGGCATAATGGCGATGGTTTCTCAGAGTGATAAATTTTTAATCGCAGGCAAATGACATAAATTAAACTATGATCTTTTTCTTTGACCATTACCCCGAACAAAACAACAACAGTAACCCCTGCGACATCACCCAGTCAGGCCATAAATTAGGAGAAGTAGAGTAATGTAAACAATTATATGTAACGCTATCACATAGATTTTTTTTGACATAAAAATTAGAAACTGCACATTCATTTTGCATATAGTGATAGAGTATACCCAAAACAAATTAGTTTTTGAAAGTTTATTTAAATTTTTAACGGGAATTTACCGGAACTAGCTGTCAGCCATTAAAAACATCAAATTCATTTACTCATTTTCAAACAATTTATCAAATGATTTACATGCAGCTGCTTTGCCTTGGTCGATATTAATGCAAATGAATCAAATTAACTTGAGGCATTTTACTTAGATCGAGTTTTTGCTTTATTGCAGTTATTCAAAATCATTCACACTCTTGTAAGGAGATCTTGAATAGAAATATGTAAGTATCTGTATGTCTTCCGAATGCACTTTGACATTATTTTTTCACTTTTTAACACGCATGCACATATAATCGATATCTATTTTTCACCTTTTACGTAATTCCAAACCGAAATCCTACGAACAACCCTGTCACTTTATTTTGACGCAATATTGCAATGTTGGTAGACAAGCCAATCTCAACAATTACCAACAGTTGCACGCGCTTGCGCATAATTTTGCGTTAGAACGATCTGTATTTTTATGATATAACAATATCGCCAATTGGTGAACTGGAGAGCAAGTTATTTAGAGTACATATTTCATGTTGGATAAGTGTATATTTATTGTTGCTTAATTTACTTTTGTCTTGACTGCTCGGTTTTGTCACAGAATACCTATCAGAAGCACAACTCCATTTTCTTTGCGTAAGTGTGATTCGTCATGATTTGTCACTCCGCAAGTACTGTGAAAAGAAGGAATCCCCCCTGTCAATATTAAAAATGGTGCCGTTTTAAACATTAACAGGGGGGTGATTGCCTCTATCTACGGTACTTGCCAAGTGACGAATCGTGACGAATCACACTTACGCAAAAAATAATGGAGAAATTCTTCTGATATATAGGTACTCTGTGTGATTTTGTTGTTGATCAGATTTGTTTCCCGACCTTTACATCGTGTCTGAGACTCGTGAGTGCCTAACAGCAGTAATATAGCATTCATCAATCGATCGAGTGCAACTTGAACTTTACTTTCTTCCCGTGTATGCTGTTTGGATATATTATTTTTCTCGATTATTATTATAATAAAAATATAATATTCTCATTAGAGTTTTCAATATCTTTTTAAAAAAAATGATTTAGCTGCAAGTAACGTGTACTAAATTGTCAAAAGAATGTATTTTCAACATGTATCAGGTCAGCTAGACGCATGCATAGCTTTAATTTGGGCTCTCTTGACATACCATTGGACATGTCTGGACTGATATTTTCAATAGATATACTATGCATTGGTACTGAATAAAGGTTTCATATTGCCTTGGGAAAGCGCCTGCATGGGAGATTATTCAGTATAAAGAAACGAAACACGTGCCAGGGACCAGGGACTTAGCTTGCAATACATTTTAGAAATTTGCATCTTGTCGCAGCAATTATACATGATATATTATTATATAGTTTCGTTAAAAATACTATGTAACTAATTATAAAATTATATAATACATATTATTTCACAACCTAGATCATCACCAAATGGTATTTATTCACTGCAAAATGATATGAATGGGTCTTCATACAGAGTTTACTGTGACATGGACGAAACATTTCAATGCGGGACAGGAGGTTGGACACTAGTTATGAAAGTGGATGGTGAAAAGGTAAAAATAACAATATTGGAAGTAGCTGCTTTATGTAAGATGGGACTTATTTCGAATTGATATAGGAAAACAGCAAAGAAACTAAAAGCTGTTGAGAACAGCTGTTTCTTAATACATTCAAATATTTTGTTTCTCTGTTTGCTGTTGATTATCGCAATTGATTTGCAATTATTTGAAAATTCCTAAAAGGACACATTTCATTACAACTCTACTTACTGGACCAATAAGAAAGTTCTCAACGAGGACGATGGACTCGAGGGAATGTCAGAAAAAGAAACAAAACTTGCTTCATACTGGAACACACCATTCACGAAGATATGCCTCGGTATGAAGAACAAAAGTGGCAGTGGAAAATGGATTGTGATTAAACACGAAGCAAACTCGCTTTTCGAATTGATCGCAAATGGAGAATTTACCGAAACAAAAGTGGGGAAAAATCAATGGAAATCACTGATCACTGACTCAGAATTACAGTACAACTGTAACAAAGAGGGGTTCAACATTGACGGAGGTCGGCAGACGAATGTAAGGATCGGATTAGTTAGTAATAATAACGCAAACTGTGAGTCGTGCAACTCTTGCATTGGTTTTGGTGCTTCAGTACGTGGATGCGATGGCAAGATAAAAGATATGGCATGTGGCAATTTATACAGGTGCGCTGGTTATTATATAAATAAACCAGTTTTCGGATATATACTTGTGCACTAGCATCGCAATTTTAGGAACTTCAAGCAAGTTGATGACGAGACAAAATTAGATTCTTAGACAGTACGTCGTTGTAATGTATTTAATTTAGTAAATTACAGATTCTGGCTACTGATTGGTCAAGGGACCTATAAACACACAAACTGTTTAACGCTTTTAAATGTTTAAAACATGCATGTAGATGAGTATATAACTGTTTATGTAAGCTGTAAGCATGCAGTTTGAAGTTTTTGTACTGTTTTGATGCTCAAAAATTGAAATACATTAAACAGTTATTATTTTAAACTTTGAGGCTCCATAAACGCCTGCTTAATGCATCAGGAAACGGGGGCCGCGGAAGAACCTTAAGTGTGGATCAAATATTCCTATATTAGCGTTCCGCATTATCAATTATTTTTAAGTTAATTGTTTATAAGGTTCTGACTTATGAGGCTCCTCGCAGTAGGTAGCACACTTCGGATGAACTAAAAACTAATTTGCATTAAGGTGGCTCTTTACAGGTTATTAAAATTTCCAAATACTCATTTTGAACAAGCGTAATAAACCTTTTAAATGATTAACTAGAACATAAATTTTAATATAACTTTTGGTCAACATATGTCGGGTCGAAATTGATTTCCAACTTTCGTGTAGCAACCGTTGCTATAGCAACAGAGGCGTTTCAAAATGGCCGCCAAATAGAGTTTAATCAAGTTTATATCTGAAAAAGTGAACTCTAATAAATAACTGGAACTTTACCTCTTAGGAAGCCAAAATTCGTGAAACTTTACCTCCAATTTTTTTGCATCAAAATTTTAAACTTTAGGTGCTTTATAGATAGAGAAGTTTAAAAAATTCTTTGCAGTATTAATATAATTGCGAAAAATGTTATTTTACCTCTTTACCAGGAATCACTTAAAGTAATTCCGCAGTATTACATTGCCTACTTTTTCTGTCCATATCTCAAAATAAATCATTGCGTACTATTGCAAAGTTGTTATTTACTGAAATGATTTCAAAATAATAATAATGTAAATTCATGTGAATTATGCTGTAATGTTCTTGTGTGTATGTTTAAAATAAAAATGTAATGTTTGACGGGAATCTTGTTCTCCGTGCATTATAAGGGATGAAAATATGAAACGTTTATAAGAAGAATAAGAGTATTAGATTTGTTTCTTTCCACGCTATATCAGCTGTAATGCAAGCTATAGTTATTTAAGTTTTCCTAGTATATGTTGTATTTCAGTTTACGATTACAAATCAATATAATCTCCACGTCTCCAGTGTAATTCGTTGGTTATAACGTCGAATCACCGTCAGACGTCACATAAGGCTTTCTCTGTGGTTTTATTCAATTTTGTGATCCGTAGTCCCAATTTAAACTCGGTGTTTGGATTGTGCTTTGTGAATTTCGGCGAAGTAACATGCACCTCGCGGCACTTGCGTCCACTCGGGATTCGGCAATAAAGAAACATCCTTATAAACCAACTCCGCGGTTTTGCTTTCGCCTCTTGTCGTAGAACCCTTCTGCACACTATACTTTTCTTTGATTTTCTTCGAGCTAGAGGCTAGAAGTTATAATTTTGGCGAAGATTAAAATCAGACGAAGAGACTATTCCCTTTTGGTCAGAATAGACCTTTTTCATAATGACGTCAAACGCGGAAAGTCTGATGTTACACGAAGTTTGATTGGCTCGATAGTTTTGTGCCGCCAATCAAATTTCGCGTAACATCAGACTTTCCGCGTTTGACGTCATTATAAGAAAGGTCCATTGTGTGAACTTAATTACATTCGTCGTCGTGGTATGGTTTATTAACCCTCCCGTTCGCGGTATTTGAAACCGTGAACTCAGTTTCACTGCAGGCGACGATCGAGTACCGCCTGGTAATCTGATTTGCTTAGATCAGCAGGCTAAAATATATTTCAGCCCCCTGCAAATTTAGCATTTTATTCCGCGAAATGCGCAGCAATGTCCGCCAAAGTTAATATTTTGCATGTTCCTTTTCTGATTAATTAATGACGTTCCTTAAAATGTGAAGATCTTTCAGATGCGGCCCTATATACAGCGAAATATCCGGGAGGTCAAACTTAAATGTTTCTAGATCAGACGTATAATACAATAGAACAAATTGAATTTCTTTTAAACATAAATTATCGTCAAATGTTGCATTAGGTTTACGCTGTGTTGCACAACTGTATGTCAGCTTTGCAGCTTGCCCGTTGGGTTTGTCCCAGTTGTGCCCATATACACTTGGTTAAAACATGGTGCCAAAACTCAGCCTCATAAAACACGGAATTTGTAGACGGCGTCCGCTTTGATTGTTATTCTAGTTTAATATCCACAAAACTTAAATGGTATAATATAGATTAGAATTTTTTCCGGTTTGTTATTTGTCACATATGGCTCTAATCATGTTGAACAGATGTATGCATGGTTTATGTTTTGTGCCCATTAAAGTTTAGCCAGCTAAATTTCAGTGAGCAGCACTATTTTGATGTTCATTGTGCGACTTCTATAAGGTTTTAGTTTCATTATTTTCATACAATCTCTATAATTTGTAGCACACGTTCCACGTTTTCGATTCGAGGAGCTAGTCGGGAGTGAATTGTGATGAAACGTGCATATATCAATATATATGCATGAAGTAATATTTTTGTGCATTGATAGCTGTCTTCACCCCTTTCCATATAATTATATGAGTTTCTCGTCAAATTTGGTCGTCATGATAAAGCGCAGTTTTGTAAGCGGAGTACTGAAGATGTCGTTGCTCCGGCTCCAGTTTTAGACTAGATGCAGTGGGTGCACATAATTTAAATTGTTTGGATATTCATGCAGTGGCATAACGAGCTGAGGTGGAGTCTTTAGGTATACTTGGTACTGCGGGGTCCTTGTTTGTCATTGATCATGTTTGCTCATACTATCCACATAATCTTTCGTTACCTATCCTGGTATTCTTGGCCCCCAATAACTGGGGACCCTCAGTTCTCGTCCTAACCCTAACCAACATGCAATAGATCACTGTATTAATGCCTTCAAATATTAGGGATGTTTCAAATGTTGTATAATATGTCAGATTGCATTAAGGACAATTAATATCAAGCTGAAATGTTGAACCGCTTTCTCGTCGTAGGATTCGGACCTTTGGCTTTGCATTGAATGGATTTTAATGAGTAGCTGCTTCTGGCGAAGGCACTGTTATCTCTTTATTAGATGTAAATAAATTAGTAATACACATGTTTACAAGTAAGATATTAAGGTTAGGTGGAAAACGCGGTCACCGGACATGCGAAAAGCCGACATGCGGACATTTTTCTGAAATTAATCATTAACACAATTCATTAGAATTCATTATCAGTTACTATACTGATGGATTATATGACATATATGAGTTACAGCATAGAATATTGTAGGTGCAACGGATCACGGTTAATAGAAACTGAGATAAATAATAAAACATTAATATAAAGCGCATAATATATCAGTATGGGAGTGTTTTTATCAAAGTGTCGATAATTTAGAACGCGCACGTAAGGAGTGCCTTAATTTCAGCTAAATTTCGATTATAGGAATCCTGATGTGTGGTACCGCAGGGCGACAACAAATTTATACGTCAGCCTGACTTAATTCGTGTAGTGTTTCCACAAGACCCGCCCCTCTAGCTTCGAGGTCCGGTTTAATATCGGCTTTTGTCAGTTTACATAAATTTAAAGACTTCCGACAATTATGTAATTTAATTAGCACCTTGCCGAAGGCATATGGCTCGTAATGCTGTAATATATGGCTTGCGACGCTGTTTTTGCGTACGGTGAGTTTTCGGTTTATGGAAAATACAGAAGTATTAATTAATTAAAGCACAGATTCCAACCATTGCGTTATCGGCATTCAAAAAAAGATCTCAAAAATCGTTTCAACGAACGCTCGAGCGTGTGAACGGCAAACGAACAGATAACGAATGATATTTTTCAACGAACGAAAAAGCGTTGACGTATATTTTCCAGTTGAAGGTCACAATTATGTATGTGCAAAGAACACAAATTATATTCAATAACAGCTAGCTCACTTGGCGAAAATAATTTAAAAAAGAAAGCCGAGCAAAAGTCGGAGATGTAGAGCAGTAAAAGCTTAAAGACAACCTTGCCCCTTGTCCAGTGTCGTGCGGAAGAATTCGGATTTGCTCACTCGCTGCTTTCTTCGATTCTATTACTTCTGTTCCTCGTACTCTCGTCATTTTTCAACAATTGTCATACGCTCCTCCCCCCACTCCTGAGAGTCATTGTTTTCGTTTCTCTTTTATTAACAATTAATCAATATACATATTTACAACTTTTAACATGCTTGGCGCAGCTGATGCCTGACGGAACGACTGGGCTTTCGAACGAGTTTGAATATTGTGAGTGCGCCCATTGCATTAGTATTCTTGTTGGAGAAATATATATAATTTTGAACCAAATAGTGAGTTAACTTTGGTTTCATGTTAAACGTTGCATTGAAAGCGTTGCTGCTTTATCACCTGTTCGAGACGTCGAGTGAGAAGTATGGCAAAGAAAAATTTTCACCCTTTCTGTAAAGGTTGGGCATCAATTAACCTTTTCTGTCTGAATTTCTGGATGATAATGTCGTTAAGTTCTCAAGCGAGTGGTGAAGCAGTGGACGTATGTTACGACGGTCCAAAAGACGGTAAGTGTAAATCTATATCCAGTTTCATAGCATCGTATATCAATTTATTATATATAAATACAGCGTTCCCGACTCAAGAAGCAACACTACCCCAACCCAGCTCAATCTTGCTTATGTACTAATTTAATAGCGGACGTTTTTAAGAATACTTCATCTTAAGGCCCGTTTGCTACGATTTTAAGTCCGATTTTCTTCTTTTGATAGTTGTAAACGTGTGATTTAGTTACTGATGTTTAAATAAGAGCTTGTGCACATTAGAGCATTCGTCACAAATTACTCGGTCACATTTGCATGTTAACTACAAAACACTGTCAACTACTAAAGGAGAATTAATGAATGTTTCGAATATTACATTGTCCACACGGAGAGAGGGAGTACGAATGTACACTTTGTCAAACACACATTTTGAACAGGGTTAATTATCAAACCATCTAAACTTTTGTCTAGAAGACCAAATTTTAATCTACATTTTTAGGCAAAATATAGCGGGCGGAAATTTATCCTGAAATTTCGCCTAGCAACCGTTGCATCAGAAACGTTAAAAATAACGTTTAATTAAGTTTATATCGGAAACGAGTTCGATGACTCCCAATTTTTTTGCATAAATATTTTAGACTTTGGATACCCTATCGATGAAAAAGTTTTAAAAAATTATTTACATTATTTTATATAAAATTGGGTAGCGTCAAAATTCGCTACTTTTATATGTGCCGCAAATTTAAACAATTAATTTGAGTAAGAGTTTGAGTAAGAGAGAGAGTTCAAATTTGAGTAGTTTCTATACTCATTATAACGAGCAGCGGCGAAACTTGTGTTTACTCAATGTTTAAGTAAAATAACTTCACTCCATATCTTGCGCAAAAACAATTTTCTACTCTTCTAATGAGTACAAAATATAGATCATCATTATTACGCGGCGCAATTTGCGTATAATTTGAACGCGAGAAATGTTTCGCCAATTTGTCAACATAACGCGGTCATAACCTGGAAATATGGATTGTTTGAACACGTTGTATTCTCCTTCGTACCTTCTCCGACTGATATTGGTGCAGATCCGCGGATTTTAAACCACTACTAAACAGTGTGTTTTATCTGATCCAATATTAGAAGTTATTAAAACAGCTTTCTCTGTAGACGATTGTACTGGAATACTATACTAACCCCCCAAAAAATAAAACCTTATCAATCCTACCAAAGGATTGCTGCCCATATTTAAAAGAAGTGACTATGATACATTCTTCAGCATAGCGGTTGCCAAATATCTTGACCCATGCAAGAACGTTGGAATAATAAGGTACACTACTACGAACAATTCAACTCTTTGGGTTATAAAATGGAAAATATGTAGCATACTTACACAATAACTTTGGTTTGGCCAAAAATTTCACTGTCAACTGCCCCTATATATTCCTCAATACCCACATTACAAACAGTTGTTTCAGCTACTAAAAATTTAATTGCAATTTTTTAAAAAATAATGTAACCAAAACTTTGATTATAGCTTAGTTCTAAGTTTCTACGGGACTGTTGCATTAATAAATATGTATACAGCCGCTGCTGTCATTAATGTTGTCCAAATCAGGTATATCAATATACCTGTCCTGTGACTTATTGGTATGCACCAACTCGAGTGTGTTTGCTATGTAAATGTATCTGCTATGCGGGTGCTTCGTACATTTGCATAGCAATTACACTCGAGTTGGTGCATATACCAATAAGTCACACGACAGGTATATTGATATACTTTGATATATATATATAGGAGTGATTTGTAGTAGGATATGACACCGAGTGGAAGCCCGCCATGGCAAGCAGAAAATTCTACTTGACCATGCACGGCAGGATTTGAACCCGCGGCCTTCGGTTACTAGTCCGTAGCTCAGTTGGCATATTTATTCATTTACATAATTCTTAAAAAATTGGCATCGCTACTCTGAGTTTCATGCCACAGAGGCAATCATCAGGCGACATTAAAAAATTCTTAATTTTTTAAGTCAGAATTATGTAAATGAATAAATATATATTGCTCTATTTGCTTGCAGTATTGAGCACTCTTTTATCTCATACGAAGATATTATATATATAAAAATATATATATATATATATATATATATATATATATATATATATTTATATATATATATATATATTTACCGTGTATATATATGTTTACCGTGTTTACCATACTCACCCTTGACGGGCATATTCAAACCTAAGAATATAAATTTGTCCCTTTCCCTCACCGGCTCACTCATTAAGAGTGCCTAGGCCTGGCACCCTACGAGGCGGTTTAAAAGGAGAAAGGAACACACACAAAACCCAAGCCATACATCCATCCAAAGCGTTAATCAGCTTGAATGTGAGAGATCGATTTTATGTATTTATCAGTGCGAATGTACATTCTTAACATATCAAATGTCCAAGTGCCAAACAACTCATCTTATCGTCGTCATGAACATTCTTGCAATGCAGGAAATAAGTAGAGTTAAAAATACGTAGGTATATTCCGCGCCAAGTACTTTTGGTTTAGCATTGAAATGTTGCATACTGTTTAATCTAATAATCTGATGAGCATAATGAACCATGAAGTGTTTTGGTATAGCTCTTCTCTCATTGAGTTTGGTGAAGTTCTCCGATATTCTTAAATTAAAACTACTGGATACTGGATAGGCTGCCAACTCTTCACAGCTTGAGGGTGCAAATAATATGTCTTTAATAAATGGATTATGAACCCAGGATATAGAATTTAAATTTTAATTTTAATTTGCGATATTTTCCCACTTTACGACGATTACTCATTACTATGCACCTAAATGTGACAAACCTACCTCGGTCAAAACATCTGGTTGATTTAAGTCATTTAACAATGCACTTAGTGTCTTCACTATTTCAGATTATATTAGTAACATTACCCCAGAGAGCATGTGATAATCCTTGTGATGCACAAGCCCTAATGCTAACAGTGGTTTCAACCTATAATGATTGATTTACGTGAATTCTCTTGGGTATAGATATAGAAAAAAGTGATTCTAAAAGTGTTTCTGCATGATATGATCAATATGGTAAATTGTGATATCACAAGCCATTGCTAACAGTCGTTTCATCGTATAATCGCTGATTTATGTTAATTCTCCCAAGTAGATACAGAAAAACTGAACTGATTCTAAAAAAGTGTATCTGCATGATCTAATGAAAATGGTAATTTTTCTATTGATAAATATTCACTACAGCATACTGGTATGTCTTAAAACTTTTCCAATGACGTTGGCTTTGTAGGTTCACAGGATGAGGATGGAACAGCATTAGGACAATATTATGCCTGGTTGCGAAGTTAGCACTCGTATCATTCTGGATTTCCTAACCATGCACACTCGCTGTTTTATCGAGCCATGCATAAAAATCGAGATGTGGATTAGACTCAAATACCACGATTTATTTTGCAAAAATCTAACAAACCTATAATGCACACTTATAATGATTGTTTGTTTGATAAAACATTTTATACTGTTTCCTGCAGATCGCCGTTTGGAAAGTAATGCCACGACTTTTCTTAACCTAGTTCGCGTGAACTTTGCTATTGAGTGCATTCTGGAGTGTGCACAGGATAAAACAAGATCTTGTAGATCTGTTAACTACAAAATATCCTCAACTTCTGAAGGAGAACTAAATTGTGAATTACTCAATGTCGAAGAAACAGAAGAAAATTTAAAGAAGAACGAGAGTTATGAGTACTACGTTGTCCACAACAATAGAGTATGGATGTAGCTATAATTGTTTGACAAATTTAATTTTTTCGCCTCCTATATATACATTGAAGATTTAATTAAGTTAATGATGTTTTTTATAGTTCAATACAATGAAGTGTTTGAGGAAGGAATACGTTTTGAAAATATGCTCCTTTTTCATACATCCGATTTGCAGCGCTCCGAAACTGTTGCAAATTTTAAATTCGCACGCAGCTTGGGTAGGGTATGATGGCAAATATGCACTAAAGTTAAAAAGAATTTTTTCTCATATCTGAGTGAAATATCCTTGCAGGGAAATTCCAAATTTGCAATGCCCCATTCTGCACATATGGCGTTTGCTACGATTAAGACAGGAGATTCTCCTTTGTTTTTTAAATCAATGTCAAACTTGACTTTTGTCCAGTTATATTTAACACAATGAGTGAAGAATTTTAGAATCTAGGGTTGAGAAATTTTATCTTATATTCCCAAATATCCAATTTCAAATTAAGTAGTTAATAGAAATCCGAAGTAATTTAATAAAATATTAATAATAATGAAATATCACAAATATAATTTTAAGTAGCGATATTTTCCGCATAAAATACAAATTGATAATAATGAAGCGTTTCAACATTTGTTCGATTTATATTTGATAGGAAGCGGCTCATAATCCTCCATCAAGTCTCAAGCCTTCAACAACACAAAAAACAGGTAAGGCATGTGGAAGCATTTAAACAACTTGTAACTAAAGAGAATACGGTTTTCTCATCGTTGAAACACTAAAAATAATTTCCTGATGCTTTGTTAACTCCTGTGTTGTATATTTTAGCGTGAGTATTTAGTACACTTGCAGTTTAGTCGAACGGTTGCTGTGAAATATTCAGGACGCGCTAATATCTTTTGATTTGATTCTATTTTTACATAGAAATTCGTCGATACTGTTCTACAGAGATGTGCTATAGCTTGAACGTGTTTATCGAGACTGTTTTTACAAAATTAAAATTTACAAGCCATTTTATACTCTAGCTGGTAAAGGCGAGGCGAAAAACAATTAATTAATTAAGATTAGCGTAAAATGATATAAGGAGTGTTACGCACTAGGCGAGTCTATTTCCATACAGAATTACATGTGTAAAACGTGTTCGTCAGTTTCAGGCATTTCCTTGCGCGCCTACCGGAACCCACATAAGTGCGCGAAACATTAGCGCTAGCGTGACCAGGCTCTGCGTCCTAGAGTACTCTTTCAAAGAGTACAGAGTAGATTTTTGTGTAAAAAAACTAGGTATGCTATAGGACCTTATAGGCAAAGGTAAACTGCATATGGTATAAATCATTTTGTATTATGTTGACACTCCAGGAGCGCCTTCAAATTCTTGAGCTAAAATACTTTTGTTGTGTGATTGATGATCAACATTGGTTAGGCGTGACTTTTATCGAAACTCCTTTGCAAATCTCACAAGATTTATAGCCACGGTAAGGAAACTAACGCAAGCTTATTGAAAAACGTTTACTTATTGCAGACCGGTGTCCGTCAACTACCTGGAAAAGTTTTGGCAACTGCTGTTATCATAACAATTCTAATGACCTAACCTCACCGAGAGCGGGCAATCATTGTGAGAGCATTGGCGGGCACCTCGTCACAATTACGGGAGCTGATCTCAATGATTTTCTTGTTCAGACATACTTAAGCCAGACAGGAACGGTTTGGATAGGCTTGAAGAAATGTGGGAAGAGTTGTTGCTATCCAGATAGAAATGTAGCGAACTACACGAACTGGGCGAATGAAGAACCTAATAATGTAGGAGGGGCTGAATCCTGCGTCCAGATGTACAAAGATGGGCAATGGAATGATAATAAATGTGAACGCAAATTCTCGTCAATATGCGAAATCTGTATGTAATAAAGTAAAATTAAATAATAAAATAATATTGTTAAGTCCAAAGACGAGGGATTGTTCTCTTCATGGTGTTCTCTCTTACCAAGATTAGATAAATTCGCTGTTAGGTAGTATATCGATATTAATTCGACGAAATAAAATTAACTGTGTAATATGTGATAGAATATCATCCCCAAAACGAAGCAAATCGCACTTGCTGCTCTAAAGCCGCGTTTACACTACTATGGTTTGACTTTGGCCTTGCCCATGCAGGTGTACGCTTAGCTGTAAATGTTAAGTTGTTTGTCTTGCCTGGCTAGACTAGGTCCAAGCAACAATATTCGGAGGGTCAAAAGAATTGGTGGCCTGGACCAGGCCTAGACCTGACCTGGGGCACGATTTTTGTCGGATGTGCTTAATAATGTGCTTATGGCAAATTTTTGGGAAAAAAATGCAATTTTTACCGAATTTCTCATTCCTCGATGCTCATCATTTTGAATCATATTCAAATCGGCTTCATCCGTGCAATAACAGGACTTTTTAAAATAACATGTATATAACGCGTGTTCTGATTGGTTGAAGCCCGTGTTTGGATCAGGCCATCCAAACACGGAGATTTCGCGGGAATTTAAAAACGAATTTATTATGTGATAGCGATATTATCTTTATTGAACGACGTTTCGATGCTAAAACGTGCATCATTTTCAAGTTATGATGATTACATTTAAATTGAATTGCGTTGATTTTAAACGGTTCATGTCACGTTAGTATATATTGCGCGAGCATGCTTAAGATAATTCCGTTTAAAATCAACGCAATTTAAATGTAATTATCATAGCTTGAAAATGATGCACGTTTTAGCATTGAAACCTCGTTCAATAAAGATAATATCGCTATCATTTGTGTCAAAATTGTATTCAAAGAGATTTTTGATGAATAATTTATTATGGTTTGTTATTTTATAAAACAATTACCTAATGGTTTCCGTGTTTGGATGATCTGATCCAAACACTTGGGAATGTTGCTCAAGTTAAGAAAAACTCGCAAAACACTCGCCTTTGGCTCGTGTTTCGCGCGCTTTTCTAAACTCGATCTTGCAACATTCCCGCGTGTTTGGATCAGGCCATCCAAACACCGAAACCATTATAAGTAATTGTTAACTATTGTGGTGTATCGTTCCAGTTTTATTAGAGTTCACTGCTTTCAACTTATACCATTTTCATGACACACTGAACACATTATATTAACAACTGGACCGATGTATCCGCAATGAAATCTGTAGATGCGGTCGAGTTAACACGATAACGGTGAACACGATGAACCGTTCGTTCGTCATTCCATGCATATATTTTTTACCAAAATCCAGTGTAACAACAAGTCAGGAAAAGTATAGTGTAATTTTTTCCTGTGATTCTCTTCAGTTATATAGAAACGCTTATATTCGGTTTGAGAGAACCCGAAATAACGTGGAAAAACTTGGCCGGCTGGGAGAGAATTAAGACAATATAACTTTTCCAGACTGGACACTGCGAGCGGAGATACGGGTGCCGCAACTCGGGGAGGCATGGTGGTCCCAAATATACGAGGGATCCCTTGTTCGTTTGGACGAGCAAACACCAAATGTGCCAAAATGAGTTATTCCGTCGCATTTATCTGCTTTTTCTAGTCTCTGGGATGTGATTACCCTACTATGCTAATAACATCACAGTGATAATAGGATATATAATTTGAATTTGAATTACTTGCCTTTCTTTTTGCTACACACTCTACAGGTCCCCAAAAACCAAAATCATTGAAATCACCAATAGCAATATAATATAGCTAGAGTTTGAGTACGTAAGCACCCTTTTTGGACACACAAGTGTATAAATGTTTGACATAAGCATTTTTTTGCTTGATGCATGAAAGTAAAATATCTTTGTATATACCCACAAATGCCTGTTATTACCAATGCAATGTACGAAACAAATACTGATGGAGCAAATTTTAATTTTTTGTAGGTTTATTTAGCATTTTGATAAGTTGCGTTAATCCGCACGACCAAAATTTGTGAACAAGTCGTCAAATTTAAATAATAGGGATTCAATTTTTTTGAGGTTTTTCATCAACAATACGATAGCATACGAATAGGTTTATATTTAGCAAACATGCGGTTAATATATATTATATATATATATATAATATTTATTATATATTATATATATATTATTATATTATATATATATATATATATAATATAATATATACATATATAATATATATATATATATATATATATATACATAATATATATATTATATATTAATAAATATATATAAATACATATATATATAATATTATATATATATATATATATATAATATATATATTGTGCTTTTTTGCTCTTAATTGAGCCATGTTTCACTTGTGGATATATATGTAAGGGTGTTTGTTCTTCTACACAAGTATGACCAACCGGGCAAGCAGAAAATTCTACTTGACCGCGGTGGGAATCGAACCCGCGACCTTCGCATTTCTAGAACGATGCTCTACCGTCTGAGCTACAAGGCCAAGTTGGGAACGACTGTGATTTTGCTTGAGTTGTTATTGACAATGCGGAGTTTCGTCCTTTTACATGTCGTTATGCAGTTACTTCTGCAAATGTTGATATATATATTTGTGCTTTTTTGCTCTTAATTGAGCCATGTTTCACTTGTGGATATATATATGTAAGGTGTGTTTGTTCTTCTACACAAGTATGACCAACCGGGCAAGCAGAAAATTCTACTTGACCGCGGTGGGAATCGAACCCGCGACCTTCGCATTTCTAGAACGATGCTCTACCGTCTGAGCTACAAGGCCAAGTTGGGAACGACTGTGATTTTGCTTGAGTTGTTATTGACAATGCGGAGTTTCGTCCTTTTACATGTCGTTATGCAGTTACTTCTGCAAATGTTGATATATATATTTGTGCTTTTTTGCTCTTAATTGAGCCATGTTTCACTTGTGGATATATATATGTAAGGTGTGTTTGTTCTTCTACACAAGTATGACCAACCGGGCAAGCAGAAAATTCTACTTGACCGCGGTGGGAATCGAACCCGCGACCTTCGCATTTCTAGAACGATGCTCTACCGTCTGAGCTACAAGGCCAAGTTGGGAACGACTGTGATTTTGCTTGAGTTGTTATTGACAATGCGGAGTTTCGTCCTTTTACATGTCGTTATGCAGTTACTTCTGCAAATGTTGATATATATATTTGTGCTTTTTTGCTCTTAATTGAGCCATGTTTCACTTGTGGATATATATATGTAAGGTGTGTTTGTTCTTCTACACAAGTATGACCAACCGGGCAAGCAGAAAATTCTACTTGACCGCGGTGGGAATCGAACCCGCGACCTTCGCATTTCTAGAACGATGCTCTACCGTCTGAGCTACAAGGCCAAGTTGGGAACGACTGTGATTTTGCTTGAGTTGTTATTGACAATGCGGAGTTTCGTCCTTTTACATGTCGTTATGCAGTTACTTCTGCAAATGTTGATATATATATTTGTGCTTTTTTGCTCTTAATTGAGCCATGTTTCACTTGTGGATATATATATGTAAGGTGTGTTTGTTCTTCTACACAAGTATGACCAACCGGGCAAGCAGAAAATTCTACTTGACCGCGGTGGGAATCGAACCCGCGACCTTCGCATTTCTAGAACGATGCTCTACCGTCTGAGCTACAAGGCCAAGTTGGGAACGACTGTGATTTGCTTGAGTTGTTATTGACAATGCGGAGTTTCGTCCTTTTACATGTCGTTATGCAGTTACTTCTGCAAATGTTGATATATATTTGTGCTTTTTGCTCTTAATTGAGCCATGTTTCACTTGTGGATATATATATGTAAGGTGTGTTTGTTCTTCTACACAAGTATGACCAACCGGGCAAGCAGAAAATTCTACTTGACCGCGGTGGGAATCGAACCCGCGACCTTCGCATTTCTAGAACGATGCTCTACCGTCTGAGCTACAAGGCCAAGTTGGGAACGACTGTGATTTTGCTTGAGTTGTTATTGACAATGCGGAGTTTCGTCCTTTTACATGTCGTTATGCAGTTACTTCTGCAAATGTTGATATATATTTGTGCTTTTTTGCTCTTAATTGAGCCATGTTTCACTTGTGGATATATATATGTAAGGTGTGTTTGTTCTTCTACACAAGTATGACCAACCGGGCAAGCAGAAAATTCTACTTGACCGCGGTGGGAATCGAACCCGCGACCTTCGCATTTCTAGAACGATGCTCTACCGTCTGAGCTACAAGGCCAAGTTGGGAACGACTGTGATTTTGCTTGAGTTGTTATTGACAATGCGGAGTTTCGTCCTTTTACATGTCGTTATGCAGTTACTTCTGCAAATGTTGAATATATATTTGTGCTTTTTTGCTCTTAATTGAGCCATGTTTCACTTGTGGATATATAGTAAGTGTGTTTGTTCTTCTACACAAGTATGACCAACCGGGCAAGCAGAAAATTCTACTTGACCGCGGTGGGAATCGAACCCGCGACCTTCGCATTTCTAGAACGATGCTCTACCGTCTGAGCTACAAGGCCAAGTTGGGAACGACTGTGATTTTGCTTGAGTTGTTATTGACAATGCGGAGTTTCGTCCTTTTACATGTCGTTATGCAGTTACTTCTGCAAATGTTGATATATATATTTGTGCTTTTTTGCTCTTAATTGAGCCATGTTTCACTTGTGGATATATATATGTAAGGTGTGTTTGTTCTTCTACACAAGTATGACCAACCGGGCAAGCAGAAAATTCTACTTGACCGCGGTGGGAATCGAACCCGCGACCTTCGCATTTCTAGAACGATGCTCTACCGTCTGAGCTACAAGGCCAAGTTGGGAACGACTGTGATTTTGCTTGAGTTGTTATTGACAATGCGGAGTTTCGTCCTTTTACATGTCGTTATGCAGTTACTTCTGCAAATGTTGATATATATATTTGTGCTTTTTTGCTCTTAATTGAGCCATGTTTCACTTGTGGATATATATATGTAAGGTGTGTTTGTTCTTCTACACAAGTATGACCAACCGGGCAAGCAGAAAATTCTACTTGACCGCGGTGGGAATCGAACCCGCGACCTTCGCATTTCTAGAACGATGCTCTACCGTCTGAGCTACAAGGCCAAGTTGGGAACGACTGTGATTTTGCTTGAGTTGTTATTGACAATGCGGAGTTTCGTCCTTTTACATGTCGTTATGCAGTTACTTCTGCAAATGTTGATATATATATTTGTGCTTTTTTGCTCTTAATTGAGCCATGTTTCACTTGTGGATATATATATGTAAGGTGTGTTTGTTCTTCTACACAAGTATGACCAACCGGGCAAGCAGAAAATTCTACTTGACCGCGGTGGGAATCGAACCCGCGACCTTCGCATTTCTAGAACGATGCTCTACCGTCTGAGCTACAAGGCCAAGTTGGGAACGACTGTGATTTTGCTTGAGTTGTTATTGACAATGCGGAGTTTCGTCCTTTTACATGTCGTTATGCAGTTACTTCTGCAAATGTTGATATATATATTTGTGCTTTTTTGCTCTTAATTGAGCCATGTTTCACTTGTGGATATATATGTAAGGTGTGTTTGTTCTTCTACACAAGTATGACCAACCGGGCAAGCAGAAAATTCTACTTGACCGCGGTGGGAATCGAACCCGCGACCTTCGCATTTCTAGAACGATGCTCTACCGTCTGAGCTACAAGGCCAAGTTGGGAACGACTGTGATTTTGCTTGAGTTGTTATTGACAATGCGGAGTTTCGTCCTTTTACATGTCGTTATGCAGTTACTTCTGCAAATGTTGGCAGAAGTAACTGCACCGCGGTCAAGTAGAATTTTCTGCTTGCCCGGTTGGTCATACTTGTGTAGAAGAACAAACACACCTTACATATATATCCACAAGTGAAACATGGCTCAATTAAGAGCAAAAAAGCACAAATATATATATCAACATTTGCAGAAGTAACTGCATAACGACATGTAAAAGGACGAAACTCCGCATTGTCAATAACAACTCAAGCAAAATCACAGTCGTTCCCAACTTGGCCTTGTAGCTCAGACGGTAGAGCATCGTTCTAGAAATGCGAAGGTCGCGGGTTCGATTCCCACCGCGGTCAAGTAGAATTTTCTGCTTGCCCGGTTGGTCATACTTGTGTAGAAGAACAAACACACCTTACATATATATATCCACAAGTGAAACATGGCTCAATTAAGAGCAAAAAAGCACAAATATATATCAACATTTGCAGAAGTAACTGCATAACGACATGTAAAAGGACGAAACTCCGCATTGTCAATAACAACTCAAGCAAAATCACAGTCGTTCCCAACTTGGCCTTGTAGCTCAGACGGTAGAGCATCGTTCTAGAAATGCGAAGGTCGCGGGTTCGATTCCCACCGCGGTCAAGTAGAATTTTCTGCTTGCCCGGTTGGTCATACTTGTGTAGAAGAACAAACACACCTTACATATATATATATATATAATATATAATATATAATATATATATATATAATATAATATATAATATATATAATATATATATATGTATATATATATATATACAGAGTGTATCAGAAAAAACTAGAAGATTTTAAAATGTTCAGAAAATTATCATTTTATCAAGATATCTCAAAAATGTATTTACGTTTAGGTATTTTAGCATCTTCTGGCTTATCTAAGAGTAAAAACTAGCAGAGAACGGTTTGTAAAAGCCTCATTTTTAACCGCTTGCGCAAAGAAAATGAGACGTTAAAAATCCAAGTTCAGTTAAAGAGGTGAAAGTTTGGAATCTTCTGTGCAATGTATCGCAATTTCAAAAAATTTGATAAACATTAGGTCCGCCGCGAAACGTTTCAAAATTGGATTTTTCCCCGTTTACTTCGCTCTCTCGTAACTTTTTACACGCAAGAATGATTTCATATATGAGTGATAGTTGGAATGACGTAATTACGCACACTCTTTGTTAAATGAAAACAATAAAACAAGAGTATTCATTGTTAGTTATATTTAAGTACGTCATTCCAACTATCACTCATGCATGTAATCATTCTTGTGGGTAAAAAGTTACCAGAGAGCGGAGTAAACGGGGGAAAAACCGCAGACGACCGCAAGGGAAAATACGATTGCGTATCGATACAGTTCTTTTTCTTAGACGTATGCGTTAGCAATTAACGAAAAAATACCTGCCGAGTCACAATAATGAAATTCATGCATGTTATGTGAATTATACATTAGCAATATTCAGTCCACTTCATAAACGGGCAGAGAAAGAGAAACATAGAGAAACATCAACGGGCTATATAATCAAAAGCGAAAGGTCATCATTGATAATTAACTAGAAATACATGCTTGCAGCAACCCCTCGCCATTTTAAGCGAAGGAATACATTTCCTGAGCTAGCCAGACCTTACCCTCAACGTATAATGAAATGCGGATTTAAATAAGCCGACGTTTCAAATTTTTCGGAAACAAATATATACAGTCGTATTATAAGGTGAAGTAAAATGAGGCGTTTTTCTACTCCCTTTAGTCACAGCTTATGTGAGAGTTAATACTTCATGCACTATACAGTACTGTCCAGAAAATTAATAACCTAACACTGCGGTTGCGGTTAATAGGTTGCGGTTCCGCCGGTTCGGTTGCGGTCGACAGACATAAACCACACACGAGCGCAAAGGAAAAAATGCGATCGCGGTTGACGTTCATTTCTAAACGGAATGTTATGAACAGCTGAGAGCGAAAACAATAACCAAATCGAAGAAATCTGAATAAATGACTGTCAGACCATTTTAGGGCGAGGTTTAACCTCCGTCTCACTGCGGTTCGACGTCGCTCTGACCTAGCTTATAACCGCGGTTTTTGTTAGGTTATTTATGTACAGTACTGTATTGAGAGAAAGCTTTATAAGCTTTGCTTTTAAGCTTTTTTGCAGGCTTTTTTAGGTTTGGTTTAAGCTTTACGTTTTATTAAGCTTGACATACAGTATAAAATATTTACGTGCTGTACATAGAAAGGTGCGCTATGTTAATAACGGAGTGAATTATTAATATTTGACCTTGATCAATCGATTTTTTCCAAACTGAATAAACGGATATTATTATTAGGATTCGTAATGCAACATGCGATGACGCTGCCGTTATTATGTGGCATGGCAAGATAACATCTGAACTTTCTTCACGCAATAAAGCAGTGTTTTCTAACTACGCAAATCATAATCTAGTCCTATGCATGTATTCAAAAAGCTCACTTTCGTTGGGTGTGAAAGGGGAAATGTGTTATTACTGATGAATGAGACATGGCTTTCTTGATCAATGGAAATATTTAAGTTAAAACACTGCATGGAAATCAAGCTTTATTTATTTGAGTGGAAATACCGTCATGGAATCGTTATTAGGAGGTGATTAAGATCTCCCACTCAACGAGTTTGAGTGTCAATGACCTTTTAGAATACAGGCGACAGTGTTAAAGTGTTATCCGCTTTTAAAAGTACAATTTACATATGTATGCACTGCAAGTGTTCGCATAAGTCCAGATATTGTACTTTAACGTTATAGTAGGTATGAGTGCGGTTAAACAATGCTTTGCAGTTATTGCATGCCTGTTTTGATTTTCTTTATTTTTGCATATTTTTATTTTGCAAATTCCCATCTGGGCAATTATATTAATGCTGCGTATGGTTATTTTTATGTAATGAGATTATCGCCTGTATTAAAAAGCTCAAACACATGCACTCACACTCATTGAGTGTGACATATATATTTTGTTAATGCTGATCAATGAGAAAGTTTTTTCTGAATAGATGGAAAAATAAAAGATAAATCACTGAAAATCAAACCCCTATTCGGCTGAAAATCCCGCCATTGAAACATTATGATTAAGATCTCCCATTCAATGAGTTTTCTAAACAAGTATATGTCAAACGGAAATGCTCTGCAAAATATTCTCCATGGTTTAAGATGCATGTATAAATTCTACATTCAGCTACTGAAGTGAATACCTTAAAAATTTGTCTCTTCGATTAGCCAAAAAACAAACTCTTAAGAAGAACAATATTCATGCAATCATGTCTATACAAAATTTTCGATGAAACTAGCATCCTGGCATGGAATGGTAAAATACTAAAATATTTTATTGAATAATTAATTGCTATTTCGTCTTTCCCGCACAATCATTTTTGATCTAACTTAGAATAGGTGGGCAAAAGCTGTTATCACTCAAAAACGTCATAATTGTTTGCAACGCCTTTTATTAGTATTATCATTTGAAAAATATTTATGTACTCGGTAGCTTATGAACTACTGATAAAATCTAAAGATACAATCAATAATTATGTTTTTATGTATTCCTTTATAAATAGTTATATAACTTAGCTTATCGTGCATAATCGGGAGTTTAAGATGAAAGAACGAACAACGGGTTTACATACAAGGTCAAATATGCCCAGTTAGTCTTGACACATGCAGTCTGAGAGGAGGGAAAAAATCCCCATTAGTTGGGAAGACCCTATATAGTTTACATCCATCATCAGTATATGATAAATTTATAGGCATTTTTCCACTTACCACAGCCTCCGTAAACTTACGTCTAGGGGAAGCTCTGTATTATGTTCGACGAAGGAAACCTGAATAGAGAATGCAATGATCTGGTTGAGCAACAGATGATACACACTATAGCGTGCTCGTCTGATAGCGGGCTACCTGTGGTTAACTATGTTTCTTCTCTATGTAATATATGCAAGAACTTACAACAATTTATTCATGCACCTATTTAATTAAATTTTCTTTAGGTTTCAACGAGGACTGTATCTTCTCATTCAACGAGCATTCTATTCCTTTCTTATTTTCGCATGCAGTTAGTATAGGAGGAGGAGTGCGTTTTCGGCTCTTCCTGAAAACCGTTCGACCATTTCTTGCACTGCCAATGTAAGGACCCACAACGTTATAGCTATACGCCATATAATTTCAATGCAGCGCCAGTGTAAATTCAAGTCTTTTTAATAATATCGATGCTCTTTTTTTAAAACAGCAAATATATATATTTACAATTCAACTTCACCAATGCTATATTATTTCTCGAAGCAATGTAAAGATGTTAATATAATATATATGAATTTTTCCTCCATGCATGAGTTTAACGTTTTAGCCGACGAAACTTGCACCCCACCCGCATCTACTTGCGTCAATGACTTTCGACGGAATTATACGGATAGGTTCTTCCATTTCCGTCATGCAAGCGCTCAACTAACCCCTTATGCCAGTAATATTGAACGTCTAGCTATGTATGTTTACTTCATGTATGTCATGAAAGTTTAGTCCGACAGACTTCTGAGAAATATTTAAGTTAAAACACTGCACGGAAATCAAGCTTTATTTATTTGAGTGGAAATACCGTCATGGAATCGTTAGGGGGTGATTAAGATCTCCCACTCAACGAGTTTGAGTGTCAATGACCTTTTAGAACACCGGCGACAGTGTTAAAGTGTTATCCGCTTTTCAAAGTACAATTTACATATGTATGCACTGCAAGTGTTCGGATAAGTCCAGATATTGTACTTTAACGTTAAACTAGTATAGGTATGAGTACGGTTAAACAATGCTTTTCAGCTATTGCATGTCTGTTTTGATTTTCTTTATTTTTGCATATATATATATATATATATATATATATATATATATATATATATATATATATATATATATATATATATATATATATATATATATATTTAGAATTCAACTTCACCAATGCTATATTATTTTTCGAAGCAAAATAAACATGGTAATATATAGTATATATGAATTTTTTCCCCCATGCATGAGTTAAACGTTTTAGCCAACGAAACTTGCACCCCACCCACATCTACTTGTCTCAATGACTTTCGAGGGAATTATACGGATAGGTTCTTCCATTTCCGTCCTGCAAGCGCTCGACTAACCCCTTATGCCAGTAATATTGAACGTCTGGCTATGTATGTTTACTTCATGTATTCCATAAAAATTCACCCTGCAATGAATATGGTTTTTTGTATTTCACTTTACTCCGTATTTTCTTCTGCCTGTACCTAGAAGAGAAGCCGTCTGTAATCGTAGTGTTTCAACAATTTTTTTTTATGTTAATTTTTTAATTGTTTGCTTTGAGAGAGACTGTTCTGGAACACTGGTTGCATGCGTAAATGCCATGAATGCATGGCAATGTCTTTTCCGCATAAAGAAATTATTCCGACGTGTAACGACGACTGCATGTATAATGGCTTATATAAAGGGGAGAAAACCTTGTCATTGCTCACTTCATCTACTGAATTCTTTCACTGAAGACTGAACATTTGAAGTAGAATTGGATTGCAAATTAAGAAATGTAAGTATATATACGATACATTTTAAACTCGAATTTTTCAGGTATTCTTTGGGTCTTAATTTTGCGCCTGATTCATTTCTCTCTATGCGATATTAGTATTTTCATTCAGTTTACGTTCATCTTGAGTCTATAATTAAAGTCTATCATATAAAATTAATATAATCTTCCATGGTCGACAACAGTGCGTTATATATCAATTATTTTAATTACGTATATATGTTTGAAACTATACCATGGTGTAGCTATATAATTTTTAGTTCCTTTATCCGGCAGGCTTTTCTATGCGTATACCATTATTGTTTTGGCTTTAAATTTATCATCTTAGAGTAGTCGGCCTCTTTTCTTGGACCACGTTATCGAATTTTTTTCTCTTCAATGCATTTCTTCTATATTATATTCTCTCTCGATAGTCTTTATTTCATTAAACTCTTCAATATACACTTTCCTTTTTAGACAGTCCTGCGTATATACCCGCCTATAAATATATGTATAAGATTCTTTATTCAGTGTGGAGTATCCTTATATACCTTGTTATGAACGTCGAGCTTCACTTGTATATCTCCGTTTTAGTATTAATAATGCTGTGCGCGTTCGAACTGCGATTTGTATTGCTGCTATATAAACTGACGTATTAATAGCTTGATGTTTTATATTTTAGATCACCATGAATTCTAAATTTATTTTTTGCTTGTTTCTTGTGATTTTTGCTGTCTCGAATGCAAACCTGGTGAGACGAGGCTTGAACTCTGGTAATTAAAGAAAAACGTCGTGAGTATATTCATCAACTGAATTTTCACAAAAATATAATTATATATTTATAAATATATATTTTCTTGTAATTCAATCATTCTTCTGTTGCTGCATTATTTTGATCCCGGCTTTTTTGCTTATAGACCTTCAATCTCCGTGCCCAGGCAATTGTTGTGGTTTTTCGGTGCATTATGATTCCTGTCCTGCAGGACATGTTGTATCTGGATACTTTTGCATGCCGGGTTCACATTGCTGCCGGGTACAATGCCAATAAGGTATACATAGGCCTACGTAAAAAATATTTTACTCCCGTTTATAATCTTATATTTTTCATATCACTGCATGTGTGCATGCTTTTTATTTTTATTCTCCGATTTAAGATCACGCAAAAATTGTGCCATCTACAGTTTTTTAAACCATGCATTTGAGAATGACTTAAATGTAACCGTAAACTTTATATAGGCTATCTAATTTATTATAGGGCTTGATGTGCCATGCACGTTCAAAGCTACTATGGCTTAAGAAGCATAACTAAAAAAAAATTATAAATATATACTCTTTTGATTTATTGATAAAAAGTTTGCAGCGTATAGTAGAAAATTTATGCAAACCCGATAAATATTAACAAATATAATATGCCATTATAATAATCATTTATATTTTGAACTAAATTAGGTTATATAACTATACATACCTGTTTTTTTCTAGAAACCGTTGATGTGGAAAGTATATAGTTATAGAAAGGTGGACAAATATCTTCAGGCGTATGCTATGCATGACTATTTGAATTTGTTGAAACGGGATTAGAACATCAATAAAGATTGAAAAGGTTTACTGGTGTAGTCTTGTCGTGTTTCCTCCCGAGTCTGCTCCATGTATTTTTTGGTGAACAGAAATTATCACCCCATCCAGATATAAAAAATATGTATATATAACTGCATAATAAGAACTGAATATTTTCTTAGGGGTAAGCTTAAAACAAAATTCTGCTTGAGATGATAACAAGTTTGCTAGTTGCAAGTTTAAATTCAAAACTCAATTTATAGAGGTCAACCTCCGTGCAGATTTAGTATACCCTTGAACGACGCTTCGCGCCTGCTCGGGGATTAATACACATCTTAGAAGCTGATAAAATATTTATTGTATTATTATATGACAGGCGCGGATCCAGCCCAAAATCTTACCGTTTCTGACCGGATCCAGCCCAAAATCCAGCTTTTACATAAGTATAAGAACCCTCATCCGCATTTTCTCATCTGCATTTTATCCCCTCATCCGCATTTTCCCATCCGCATTTTATCCCCTCATCCGCATTTCCCATCCGCATTTTATCTCCTCATCCGCATTTTCCCATCCGCATTTTACCCCCCCTCCGCATTTTCCCATCCGCATTTTATCCCCTCATCCGCATTTTCCCATCCCCAATTTACCTCCTTATCCGCATTTTCCCATCCGCATCTGCCATCCGTAATCCGTATCGGCATTTTATCCCTACCCGCGATGATTATGTATGTACGTATGTAAAACTTTATTTAAAGACACTAGCCCCGACAACAATAAGTTGATTTCCACGGGGGGCGTCTTCAAGATTAAAAATTACAAAAATGTAGGAAAATAAAGGCTATGTACAAGTTGGTGTGACCCCGGATATTATGGTTAGAATGTGTTAGAATATATTCGTTACGTTGGAGTTACGTTTTAGCTGGCTTTTGAATGCATGAATGGACTCAGCAAGTCTGGTGTTGATAGGGAAACTATTCCATAACTTACCTCCACTATATTTAAAGCTCTTTTTTAAAAATTCTATTTTGGGCTTAGGAAGAGCCAGATCTGTATGACTATTTCTAAGTTCATAGTTAGTTTGCATTTGATTGCGTCTAATCAAGGTTTCTTTCAACGTGGGACCTACGTAGTTGTTCAAGACTTTGTACATTAGTATTGTCGTCTTGTCTCTAAGTTGTCCCAATCAAGAGATCGAAGGACATCAGCAGATCTAATGTCATAACTTGCACCGGTTATAACTCGGGCTGCACGGTTTTGAAATTTTTGGAGTTTATCCCTTACGTTTTGATCACAGACACCCCAAATAGAAGAACTATAATCAAAGTACGGCTGAATCAGAGCCCGATAAATTATTTGGAGGGAAGTTGGTGCGAATGGTTTAATACGTCTTAATGTACCCAAACCTGCACCAACGTTTTTGCAAATGACCTTAATATGTGGACTCCAGGTAAGATTTTCGTCTACTTCGAGCCCCAAACATGTAAATGAGTGAACTCTGGAGATCCATTGGTTATTCAAAGTCAGTGGATGATCAGAGGTAATTGACTTAATACGATGTTTGGAGCCAACAAACATTATTTTAGTCTTAGTTGGATAGTGTTGTAGTTTACTTCTAGAAAACCATTCGCCAATTCTATTCAAATCGTAATTAAGGTTTTCGGTTAATTCAGACAAACTGTTAGAACTGCAACAAATTTGGGTATCATCAGCATATAGATAAGAAGTAGTTTTTCGAAGGCCATCGGGTAAATCATTGATATAAAGTAAAAATAACAGAGGACCTAAGATAGATCCCTGCGGCACCCCAGAAACAGTCCTTTTTGACAATGACATTATATTATTGACAATGCAGACTTGTTCCCTAGCAGTTAAGTAAGAATCAAACCATCTCAACTTAATGCCCGATATTCCAAATTGGTCTTTTAATTTATGAAGTAAAATATTATGATCAAGTGAATCAAAGGCTTTACGAATATCAAGAAAAACGATGCCACTCATGCAGTAGACTATTGTCCATATTTTCGTAGAGAGCATCGCACATCTGAGTCAGGGCAGTAAGAGTTGAGTGTTGATATTTTGAGAGGAAACCATGTTGATATTTTGAGAGGAGCGAGTTGTCATTAAGAAATTTGTACATTTGATTAAAAACGTATCTCTCAAGTATTTTACTGACGATAGGTAGGATTGATATAGGGCGATAGTTTTCGCGCTTTGACCTATCATCAGATTTGTAAATAGGAGTAACCTAGTTATCCATGCCGGCTTTTTTCCAGCCATGAACATTTTGGCCTTTTTCAATAAAAAGATTAAATATCCTGGTTAATGACGGGCCAACAAAATCCGCAGAAATTTTTAAAGCTTCGGCAGAAATATTGTCTAACCCTGTGGAGTTTGAGATTTTGAGACTTCGCAATTGATGTATTACTTCCTCATCACTAATTTCAGAAAAATTGAAAGGAAGATGGGAGTCAATAGTAGGGCTAGGCCTAAGGTCTTCACGATCGAGAGAATTTGAGTTTGGAGAATGGACGACTTGCGCTTTAGACTAATTTCTTACCTCGGCGATAAAAAGGACATTTTCTGAAAGATCTTACTTAAATTAGTGCAAATGCAAAGTTTGGCGGCGAAATTTTGTAAAATACGGAAAATATAGCCATGCGAAGTTGCTGATTTTTGTATACTTTTGTATTACGTGCGGAAATGTGTAACTAAATTAGTTACACACTTCCGGTCGTAATACAAAAGTATACAAAATTTGCCAATTTCGCGTGGCTATATTTTCCGTATTTTACAACATTTCGCAGCCAAACTTTGCATTTGCACTAATTTAAGTAAGATCTTTCTAGCTGTGATGATTTATTTTCTTCTAGTTACTTGGATCAAAAATTAGTCTAAAGCGCAAGTCGTCCATTGTCTTCGGATTTATCTACACGTTTTACCCCTCATGACGCGAACGAGCAAGCCTTTCTTTAATAATAATTCCATTATGTTGTAGCCTGAAGAGCGATATTTCCCCCTGAAATATGCTCGCTTAGATTTGCTTTTGAGAAATTTCGATGGATTCATGTATTAATGCATTCGATTCAGCCAGAATGCAGCGAACAGACCAATTTACCGTGTTATGTATAAACTAGAAATACATGCATGCAGCAACCCCTCGCCCCGGTTAAACGAAATTAGTTAAGCATACGGATGGTAACATGATTGTTAGGAAATAGAAAATTTATGGGGTTTTGGTGTTTTCGAGGGTACGTGGTATGTGAGAAAAAGAAATTGAGAAAAGTATGGAAATATTTTTCTGCACGTGAAAGCACAGTAGTCATAACAACTCGCAACCGCCGTATAAAGAATCAAAGTTTATCTTCATATTTTTGCGAAAAAAATGGTAAAAATACGACTAAGATTCTTATACCTTTTTCTGGAAGTTAAGTTATTCATGTATAGTCAGTGTTAATAAGGGGGTCCTCTACCAAATTAAGGAAAATTGTTAGCATATGTGTGATAATAAATGTTTCACGCCATGAATACTAAAAATGAACATCACTATCATCACCTAAGATATTACTATTTCAAAATTATTGAGGGTAGGGTAATTATTTTACTTTATCTCCTAGAGCAGGTTATATATATATAAAGTAAGCCCTGAAGATTTCATCAAGATAGGTTTAATTCTTCTTAAGATATCCTGCGCGCAATATTGTTAGTTGCATGTTTTCGTTAATTTGAGAAAAACGGCTTTAAAGTCAAATATTTTGTCTATTTACAAGAGAATCACTGTATAATGACTATAAACAGTTGATTATTAATAGTTACCACTTCAGAAAAATCCTGCTGCATATGTGGTAGCCTCCTTTTCTTTTGTTTTATCATCTTTCTTTTTTTTCTTGGCCGCAAAACTTTCCTTCTTTTCTTGATTTCAGCCTCATTTCGATGGTTAGCCTTCTTGATCCGTATTTCATTTGCCTTTCTAACTCCTTCTTCAAAGTAATGTCCTGGTTCCAAACCTAGCTCTTTAAGAATAGCCTCCGAAGCCTTGGAGCCCATATTGAAATGTGCAACAGCATCATAAACACCAAAATCTAGCACATCGGCACCAACAAAAACACATTTCGGTCCTTATTCCAAATCATGCCGTTCAGTGACTCGTTCTGATTCTGGGTTTTTTCCATCAAGACATTTCACCAAAAAATCATCAATACTAAGTCTAGCATAAATCACTTTCATTTGCAATTTTCTGGCACCCATGGCAAACTTTCGTTAGGACTTCGACATCTAAACACTTACCCGTGTCAATTGATAAGGTTGTCACACAGCCATTTAAGGATGCATATCCTCGACGTTGCCACGTCCCATCACATGACACACCACACTTGGTTACCTCATCAGCACTACCTTGGTGTATTTTGCTTGCAGCATCTTTCATGGTCTTCATAGCGACAGACTTTGCTGCCTTTGATAAGGCAACATTATTATCCGTGTAGGCTTTAGCATGTAGTGGAGGTGGCATATTCATATGGGCACAAAACCGTTTGATGGAAGCATGTCCTTGGCCGATACTTCTCATTGCATACACAAGCCTCTTGTTTATGTCAAAAGAGTATTGAGCTTTCCTTGACTTGTAGAAGGTATATACCCAGCCAAACATTCCGTATTTATGAAAATATAAATTAATTATAAATTTCATCAAAATTTTGCGAAATGACAGTTATTCATTGACGTTTGAAATACAAATTTTTGTCTTGACTAATCAAGAGCTTAGTAGTTCACATTGGCGCATGCGCATAACGTAGAAGACCGTTCATGGCATGAGGTCCTTCGTATAATGGCGGACAACTTTGATTTCGCATTTGCACATCGTATAGGTGTAAATATCCGAGCGGAACTATCCGAGTTCGAAGTCGAGAAGTATCGAACTTTATTGTTTATCATACTTATCGCACAATCAAAAACAGGCCACCATCTCCCACCATAGACAATCCAAAAGACAGGAACTGGAAACGCTAGCTAAAACACTTATAATGCTGACGCGCCATCCGTCATATGGCTTTATCACGTCAATTTTTACGTTGCCAGGCAACTGGGCTCTGTATGCAATGCAGATCCAGCAAAAGTTTGCATATTTTGAAAGATTTTTTAAATGTAAATATTATATTTCTACCCTTCCTTTAAGTCAGATAAATTTTCAAGGTAAGTGCGTTTTCATTTTTCATTTTGAGTGTAAACAATGCTCATAGTTTCAGTTCCAGAAGTGTTTACATCAAATAAATACGCACGTAAAAATTAGGTAGTTTTTTCGGAACCTGTAACTTGAAATCAAAGCTATAAATTTTCTTTGACCACGTACAAATATCATCTTATATTAAACAAAAAACAATAAACTGTTAACTTATTACTTTGACCAACATATTCTTTGCGTTATGGAAGCTACAAATCACGAAATAACTGCGTGCGTTGTGTTTTTGCTGAGAAGTGTCTCCATTGTTGTTCTCGAAAAGTTCGGAGTTCTACATGAGCCCGCAAAATGTGCCGGTCGTATCATGGAGAGCGTACGCAAAAAATAGCGTTTCCAGTCCCTCTCTTCTGGATTGTCTATGGTCGCGCCGTGTCGCACCGTGGCTCACGTGGCAAAAGCTTACCATGTGGTTGGTTTGCTACACTACACCGCGTCCGAACGTTACTATATTTAGTAACAATTGCGTAATAATCTGCACGCTGACCACGTCAACTAGTTGCTGTGATCGCAGCTTCGAATGCACGACTATAGCTTCCGAATATGCTCGGTACAATTCGACACGGTTTCGGCGAATTTTATAGTTCAGTGTTAACTGAACAATCATACTGTGAAACAAGAAATAATAATTAATATTGGGAATTTGTTCTTACTTTTAGCAAGAATTGGTAATAATATGATAACGATTACGAAAGATATTACTCAAATTATTTGCTTTAGACATATATTTGCCTAATTTAAGTGTGATTCAAAGAATTAATATGTACTTTTGGCCTACTGTACATAAAATTAGCAGTGCTATACAAATGCTACAATGTTGCAAATTTTGCAAAATACAGCTTCCACATACATTCACCAAAAAAAACAAAATTCCATATGTTTTCTTTAGGAATTCATATTTCCTATCGCTAAGGAATTGAGAGTGCAAACAGCAAAGTATTTACAATTGTAAAAATATAGTTGAAATATATATATATATATATATATATATATATATATAGATATAGATATAGATATAGATATAGATATATATATCATGTATAATGTATATATATATATATATATATATATATATATATATATATATAATTATATATATATATATATATAATTTGAATTTGATGCAGTATGCATCTCAGTTCACAAAAGTCAGAGGTGAGTTCACAAAACGAGTGATCCTTATATTGTCAGGACATTTCCAAAGGTTACAGCCAATCCTGGCAACCCTACCTTTGGAAAATACTGCAAGTATCAACTCATTAAGTTTAAACCATGGGAAGGTAAGTCATCAAATGCATGGGACGATATGGAGAAAATTGATGATAGGTTTATTAACACATATGCTTCATTTCTTCAAACAGATTTTGCTAGAGACAATGTATTTAGGTATTCTATTGAAACAGAGATGGTCCATGCTTCACAGACAGATGAAACATATGGAACTGACGAAAGTAGTGATGAAAGCGATGACGAACAGGATCAACCTAATGAAGAAGAGCAAATTGAGGATTGGATGTTGTTATGAAGACTCAACCAACATTATGAGGATGCAGGAGATCAAATGGCAAATAACGAGGCAGTGGAATGGTTCGAAGCAGCAAGAGGTGTGCCTGGGAATTTGTTAAGAGAGTCTCCTTGGTGGATTTCTAAACAGAGAAAGGATGCAGAGGACAAGGTATGCAGTATCAAACAGGTGACCAACAAGTGGTGGTTGACCCAGGGACCTTGAATGACAAACAGCGACTGGCATTTGACATTATCACTGCATCCATAGCTAATGATGAATGTGAATCGCTACATATGATTGTAAGTGGTACTGCTGGCACAGGTAAGACATATTTAATTAGTGCCCTAAAGCAAGTATTGCAAGACCAATGTATTTTCACAGCAACCACTGGAATTGCTGGATTCATTCATTGGTGGCCAAACTTTGCATTCCGCAGCTTAACTTCCGATTTGGGAATACAGAGAATTACAGGGCGGTTCCTTACAAAGGTTTCAGCTCAGATTGGAAGGTAAGAGGTTTCTCATTATTGATGAAATGTCAATGATTGGACATAAGATGTTTTCATAGCTTGACAACAGACTACGTGCAGGTACCGGAAAAGAGGATGTCCCATTTGGTGGCATGTCGATTATCCTAATGGGGGATTTCGGCCAATTACCTCCTGTTATGAGAAGTTAATTGCTAGAGATTAGACAACCATTGTTAAAAATTCAAGCAAGGCATTCTGGTCGGGGTGCAAGTGCGGCAACATCTGATGAAGCAGGTGGTTTGGAAGCTGTCCTCTTTTTGTCAACAATTGTTGATTTAGGTAAAGGGGAGAGAGTTGCTGGCTGCACATTTGTTGCAGCATCCAGGATAAGGTCAATTCATGATAATTATTGTGTTTGAACCTATGACATTTGATCGTTTGAAGGCCATTGGTAGGAATAGAAATATGAAGAAGCGACAAGAAGCAGAACGACGACTTCACGTGCTTGCAGAAAAGACTGAGCAGAGGCATAAGTATTGAAAATCTTTTGGATGGATTGTACTATAAGTTTGTGTTGCTATATATTGTTCAATATAGTGGGCACCAATGTGCTTTCGAGGAAAGACTTGCCTGTTACTAGACACAATTTTGAAAATGAATTTGCTAAAAAATTGTTACAGACATTTCCTCTATTATTGTGTTTTTGAGGAGGGCAACTTATCATGTAAACATGTGTCATTGCCTGTTACTTGACATAATCTCACGTATGATGTTTTTGAGGGTGGCTGTTGACATGTACAGATATTTGCATTATTAAAGTTTGTTCGTTTTACTAAAAAACATTAGAACAACAATCAGGAAAGATACAATATAAACAATCAACCGTTTCACTGTTACTGAATGGATGTATTTCTAGTAAATATGAATTTTCCCCCCAGCATGCATGAGTTAAACGTTTTAGCCAACGAAACTTTCACCCCACCCGCATCTACTTGCGTCAATGACTTTCGACGGAATTATACGTATAGGTTCTTCCATTTCCGTTATGCAAGCGCTCAACTAACCCCTTATGCTATGCACTAATATTGAACTAGTTATGTATGTTTGCTTCATGTATGCCATGAAAATTCTCCAAGCAATGAATATGTTTGTTTTATATTTCACTTTACTCCGTATTTTCTTCTGCCTGAACCTGGAAGAGAAGCCGTCTGTAATCGTAGTGTTTCAACAATTTTTTCCTATGTTAATTTGTTAATTGTTCGCTTTGAGAGAGACTGTTCTGGAACACTGGTTGCATGCGTAATGCCATGAATGCATGGCAATGTCTTTTCCGCACAAATTGAAATTATTCCGACGTGTAACGATGACTCCAGGTATAATGGCTTATATATAGGGAAGAAAACCTTGTCATTGCTCACTTCATCTACTGAATTCTTTCACTGAAGACTGAACATTTGAAGTAGAACTGGATTCAAATTAAGAAATGTAAGTATATACCATACATTTTATACTCGAATTTTTCAGGTATCCTTTGCGTCTTAATTATATATATATTATATATATATATATATATATATATATATATATATATATATATATATATATATATATATATATATATATATATATATATGTATATATATATATCCTCTATATACTCATTTTGCTCTATATTTAATATCAGTATGTATGCTTTTCTATGCGTATACCTTTATTGTTTTGGCTTTAAATTTCTCGTCTTAGAATAGTTAGTAATCTCTCGTCTTAGAATTAGTCGATCTCTATTCTTGGAACACTTTATTGAATTTTTTTTCCTTCAATGCATTTCTTCTATATTATGTTATCATTTATATTAACTATATTCTCTTGCTATATATCGATTGTCTTCATTTTAATAAACTCAATATACATATATATATAGACTTTCCTTTTTAGACAGTCCCGCGTATATACCCGCTTATATATATATATATATATATATATATATATATATATATATATATATATATATATATATATATATGTATAGGTTATCACATGAGGGGCGAGGTGATATCAGTTTTATCGCTTGAGGGACGATATCATAAATATCACGAGTGAGCGCAGCGAACGAGGGACATTTATGATATCGTCCTGAAAGCGATAAAACTGATATCACCTCGTCTCGATTGTGATAACCTGTTTATCACATACTTCTTTTTGATCTATAAAGCAATCGACATTGACTGAAACAAACCTCGAATTGCTCGAGTCAGCCATCTTTGTTTTGACAGCGGCAAATGCAGCGGGACAAAAAGCGATATCAGTGACAAAAAGCGATATCAGGGACGATATCGTTTTTATGTCACCCTGTTATCGCCCTGATAAAGGCAAAAGTATGTGATAAATTATATATTATATAATTATATATATATATATATATATATATATTTATATATTATATATATATATATATATTATATTATATATATATATATATATATATATATATATATATATACACTGTTAATTTGAAGGTGTCAATTTAGCACCAAAAAAGGTGTTGAATGAATATGGCAAAAATAACACCCATGGAGGTGCTATTTTAACACCATGGTATAGGTGCTAAATTAGCACCCATGCTCGGTGTCAATTTAACGCCTTTTTCGGTGTCAGAATAACACCTTTGGGTGTTCAAATAGCACTAGATATGGTGTTAAACAAGCACACTTTTAGTGTTATATCTAAAGATATTTTTAGCTACTACAATTCCCACATCACTAATCAGATACTGACATAACATTAATTAATGACACATACACAGGGAAATTAAAAAAGATTAATATATTAAACATGGTCACATTTACATATATACAATTACTGATCATGCAGGAATACAATTTCAGTAAAATATTTACATATTTCTACAATCAATACCAAGTTCCTTGACGAATTTTTGGACAGAGACTCTCTTTTTGGCCTTTTCCCATTTTCCATAAGCACAGGCTACAGCCTCAATAAAAGCGTAAATGTTTGATGCTCCTGGTTTGTATTCCATATTTAGGACATAGAAGCTTCCCACTAATAGGGAAACTGCCCATTACCAGAAATTTGCGACATGATAATTTGCATGTATACTAATTTGCATTTAACTTTCAGCATAATGGCCTTCAACTTTTACTATATAAAATACATTAGGTAATTATACAAAACTTAAAAATGCCGTTGCCCTAGACCTTGCCCACTGTTTGCCGACCTCTAGATCGGTAGAGCAGCTGTTTAGAAACGTTTTGGTGACAGAATTTTTTAGCTTGGGCATTTCTGCATTCTGCCAAATTTAAAGATATATTGCTCAAAGTTTTGTCCGTGTTCTGTCCACGAACTTTTAAAATCGCTCAAATTGATTCGAATATTTCGATTCAGATAGTTAATAAATTGACGTATAATGTACCAAAAAAATTGTTGAAGATATTGTCTTTCGTATTTTTGTATAAACTTTCTTGTACGGCTCGGATTTTTACTGCAATCACTTTAAAAAATATTATCAGTCTTATCTGTAACTTGAATAATACGAAGGCTATATACCCATTTGTTCACAATCATTTGGCCGAACGTAGAAATACCTAAGGTAAGTAATTCGATCATTAAAACGTTGGGAAACGGCTGTTTTATTGATCCAGAGGTCGGCAAACCGAGGGCAAGATCTAGGTCAACGGCATTTTTAGATTTTGTGTATTTACTATATGTATTTAATAGTAAAAGTTGAAGGCCATTATCCTGAAAGTTAAATGCAAATTAGTATATATGCAAATTATCATGTCGCAAATTTCTGGTAATGCTTTAGGATATTTATTTTTGACTCATCGGTAAAAACTTGTCCTTCAACAGCGATTACCAGGATATCCAGGCCTTGTATATCACCAGATCCAATCAGTATTGGGTATGTTGCTTTACTGATTTCACAATCAATAGAGTCGTCATCCTTGAAAAAAGAGAAATATTTAACTAAGTATTTATTTAAATATTTAACAACAATTTCTTAGTTGAGTTACTTAACCCATAGACTCTTCCCTTGACAGTACATAAAATCACATGGTGTATGTACGTAAGACAAGAGTATCGCAATAAAATAGGCAGCATTGCAATCTTTTTGTTTAGCCATTTTCAGAGCTAAGAGTCTTTTCCACTATATATTATTAGGGATGCTATAATCGGAGAGTGGGATAGCCAAGTTTAAATTGTAACAGCAATTATACTTACAGAGCATATCATCAAAAGTGGGTTGTTGCAACTCTTGTCCTTTAGATGATGCTGAAGCAGCAACACTGCAATTGTGCTTTCGATGTCTATTGGAAAAAACCCACAATATGTTACAATTAATACCTATACACTACAATTGCAAATAACTGATATAAGTTGCAAAATCTAAATTTCTGTAAAATTAAACTGTAAGGGTAATACCTATTAAGTAGCAAAATTTCAACATAATTACCTGCTTGTTTACTTGGCTCATCAAGCACAGCATTCTTCATTTCATTCAACAAAGACTTCACAGTTTTGTTTGAGCTTTTTTCTGCCAATTGAAGGATCTTCTTCTCAACAACTTCGAAATTTTGAACCATTTTCTTGACAATTTTTGGGTCTTCCACAATTCTCCCAAATTCTGTTCTTACCTATACATAAAAAAATCATTTTATGCTGCAGGACACTTTCTATGTCATATAAAATTTCTAACATTAATGGGATTGGAGATAATTAAAAGAACCCATTTAGACCCATATACAGGGTATATGTATAGTACAGTGCTATAAGTAATGAACATGGGCGGTGAGGTAAGCAAAATATCATTGAGCATTAGACACAGTGAAATAATTAATGGCAAACTCCGGCACTCCTTGTTTGGGTTTTATATATATGTATAAGATCCTTTATTAAGTTTGGAGTATCCTTATATACCTTGTTACGAACGTCGAGCTTCACATTTATTTATATCTCTGTTTAAGTATCAATAATGCTGTGCGCGTTCGAACGGCGATTTGTGTTGCTGCTATATGAATTATAACGTATTGATACAGCTTAATGTTTTATATTTTAGATCACCATGAAATCTAAATTCATTATTTGCTTGTTTCTTGTGTTGTTTTTTTCCTTCTCGAATGCAAACCTGGTGAAACGACGCGTGAACTCAGGTAATTAAAGAAAAACGTCGTGAGTATATTCATCAACTGAATTTTCACAAAAATATAATTATATGAATTACAACAAAATATTTATAAATGAAACTGAAGCTTAAGCTTGGTGCATGAAGGCCTCAAGCTCGAATTTCGATGTGACAATGGGCAGTTTTGACGGCGCGAAAGCATGCAAATTGGTGGGTGAGTTTATTTCAATTTAATGACTTTTATTCGTTTTTGAGTTATATTAAGACAAAGAGGTAAAGTTTTTTTTGGGACACCCGGTATATATATATATATATATATATATACATATATATATATATATATATATATATATATATATATATATATATATACGCGATACTAACTTATACGCTATTATCCTCAACCCACTCAACAAAATCCCCACTGATCTCGTAATATCACTTGGTATAATCCCCCGTACAGCTGAAATGTAAAAACTAACATTGAGCTAGCGGTTAACACTCCTTGTTGAGCGGTTGTCACACTATTCTCGGCTATAATTTCCCGGGTATTATGTTTTGGCAATTCAACCTTAATAAATGCAAATAATATATTCATACCAATGAAATGATGTGACCAGCTTGCATATAATTAATCCGTACATCAGATAATGCCACGTGTAACAGGTCATGTATCTCTAAATAAATATATATTTTTTAAGGACAACCTGCCTACTTTTAACTGTATCTAATTATATATTTGTAGTATATAAATTATTGTGAGTGAGATTCAAAACATAATTCTCATATTCAAAATATTTTCACATTCTGCACATTCTCAAATCTTTCGGAAGGAATAACTTCTACAACATAATAACATCTATAATATAACTTCTATTGAACAAAATATATATATATATATATATATATATATATATATATATATATATATATATATATATATATATATATATATATATATATACAGGGTGTAAAAAAAATGTAAAATTTGTCCCAAATGTAAAATTTTCGTTTTTCAGGATATTTTGCAGAATTTGAAAAAATATATTTCTCGAGAACAACCTATGCCTTTTAACTCTATCATATTTGTACTATATAATATTATAATATAACATTTATAGTACGCGCGTGCTGATTGGTCGAGAAGCGTGTTTTTATAACTGTATAGAAACACGGGAATTTTCCCGCCGAACTTGGCAAGCGAAGCGATGTAATGAGAATTTGTAATTGAATCGAATTATAATATTTGTACAAAATCTTTTTATCGAGTTATATTATAAAATAAATAGAAAACGTTTTTCCTGTGTTTCTATACAGTTATAGAAACACTTGTGGGAGTTTGGGAGAACTCGAAATAACGTGGAAAAACTCGCCCTACGGGCTCGTTTTCCCACTGATTATTTCTCGTTCTCCCAAACTCCCACGCGTGTTTCTATAACTGTATAGAAACACGGAAAATGTTTTCTATTTCTTAATTAATTGAGTTTAGTGTGTACAGGAATTTGCGCTCAAATATTAAGTGTAACGATTTCACCTGTTTGTTTATGTTTAAAATTCAGGAATTTTGGATTACCTGATCAAGTTCAAACTAAGAAGTTTTCCGCATTTAAACCATGAACAATGCTTAAACGTACGCAGAACCGTGTCGAAACGAAGTATGTCGTTTCTTTGTTTGCAGAACAGTCGGGTAGAACTAGTAGTGACTTTCTAATGACATCAGGTAGAACTAAAGGAATACGCCAATGCGCAATGTACGAATTATAAGTGCCATACCGATGGATAAGAAGCATGAAATGTGAACATGGGGGGGATTTCGTTTTAGACCAATCAGCAAATTTGTTTACACTGGCAGCAAGCCAATCAGAATGGATAAATCGTGACTACTTCCGGTGAAGAGTTACATCATTTGCCATTTGCCATTTTACGTGAAGTATTTAAAATTTAGGAATTCTGATTGGCTTAGCCTGAAAAATGTAAACAAATAATTTATGCGGATTAGTTCAAAACGAAATTCCTTCTTGTTTGAAATGTGCATGTTTTAAGCACATTTCGGTTTGTCTAGTAGGCTTTTTGTTTATTTTTCATGGTTGTAAGATGTGAAATTTTCCGTTTAAAGGTAAACAGTTAAATTACAATACATTAATTATAACGTAAACAAACCTGAAAAATTATTCACTCCTCACGCAATTGGTGATATTGACACTTAACTCGATATCAATGTATATACTAAATATAATTATATGTATTTATTAATATATATATATATATATTAATATATAATATATATATTATATATATATATATTATATATAAATAATTATATCAAGACCATTTATATTCTGTTCGACACAATCCTATCAGACATTAAAATCAAGCAAAAAGATTTGAAAGCTATTGCTATACATACGAAAAATATGTAAAAGCCATATTTCTTTTGAAAATGTGCCAAATTTGAACCCAGAATTAATGTTTGACGCGATCTGTGATAAACGAATTATTACATACTGTTATATCACTCTTATATCCCCTTAGAACAATATCGCAATTGCCTGCAATGGGCGATAAGTGATAATTTTTTATTATCACCTTCCTCATTATGTGAAAACTTAGTGCTACATACTTGACAATTATTTACCGAAGATCAGGTGAATATCCCTAAATAAATATCGAGGCGAATTCATTGTTTTTATTGAGCGATACCGTTGTATACGGTAGTAGTTTATATTCAAATTATATAATTATTAACAATTACGCTTGCTTGCTTTTTTTTCTATTTCCTGTTATAGATACCGAGATCGTCTTATAAAGTTGACGCACATGGGTTAGAACTTCAATAAAGATTAGAAATAATGATAAGAAATACTCAGTCCAGATATATACATCAGTCCAGCAAGTGTCTTTGCGTGCATGTGCATGACGTGTCCATTTTGGGAAAATTTGAGGACACGAAAATAATCTCTAGTTACACTTCTGATAATACGTAATAGTATTATGTGATTGTACTTACCCTAATTATTCTAATCTTAAAATTTCTTGATATATTTTGAGTCTCTGGGAACAGCACTCACAAAAAGTGTTTTATTTCCCTCTTTAACATACTCCTGAGCAAAACTTTCGGTCATTTTGTTTTTTCTATTTTTCTATTTTTCTATTTTTCTATACCCACCGTATTTAGGGGCTGATTACATGAGCCCTGTTACCCGAGATTCAACGAAGCGTGACATGACTTTGAGGTATTGAAATAAGTCTTTATGATACCAAACAAGCACAGGCTATTGTTGTGGTGATTATACGACTGCCAGGATCATGTTATTTGCTCATTTCAATACCTCAAAATCATCTCACGCTTCGTTGAATCTCGGCTAACCGGGCTCATGTAAACAGCCCCTTAAGCTCATATAGTGCGTTGGTATCTTGACGAAACAGGTTGTAGAATAGCTCATAGCTAGTAATTTTTGCCTATGCAGTGAGCAGTTTTACTGTAATATATGTTGGATTTTATTTTTGCAAAACGCCAAACCTTGCCTGAAACATTTTCGGTGGAGAAGTGTGTGACAAAAGCGATTGTTCAACGGGGTAACATTGTATGCATGCCCAAGTAATTTTTGCCGTAATCTTTAATTAGATTCGCTGAATTTCTTTTGTAAAGTTTTGTAAAGTTCTTTAGTAAAAATATCATATACATAGTGCGTCCTTGTTAAGCAATGGTTGGACAAGAGCTTTTCCAAACTATTCTGAACCGTAAACCTTTCAGATAAGATTTTGGTGTTTTGAAAATAATAAATTCAAATACTTTATAACTCCTGTGAGATGACGTGAGCAGTGGGCATAATTATTGATAAAGTCATGCATGTGATATATAGATATGTATCCGGTCACATGTCATGAACATGCCATAAATATATATTTCTTGAGAACAATCTTTTCTAATCTTAACTCTACATCATATTCGTAGTATATATTTAGTTAAGTATATTTATACACTTTACTCAATATTATGTTATATAAAATTATAAATAAGTATATCAAGGTCCATTTAACCTCGACATAATCCTATAAGTCATTTAAAATCAGGCGGAAAAGAAATACAGCTATTGAAAGCTAGCTATTGCTAAAACCAAAAAGATTTAAAAGCCACATTTTCTCTGAAAATGTGCCAAATTTGAAGCCTGAACTGTGTGCATGATGTGATATGTGATAAACAGGTTGTCACATACTCATGCAGTAAGTGAATATTACTCAGCCTGAGGTGAATAATTGTTTGAGTATAATTACAAAGGTGTTTTTTTTTAAAAAACCCCGAATGGATCTGTTGTATAGAAATGCACGTTTTACAAACCTAGGCAAATATCTGGAAACTTTTTACAGGGATTTAATGCAACAAGGTTTTGGCAAAAAGAATTTGAAAAGTGTTCTGTACAAAGTAGTATTTTAGCTACCTTAAAAGTGATTGTAAGCCTAATTTTTCACTTCGTTATATATTGTATAAACTAGTATTCTACTATTTATATCTATATCTATATGTAATTATATTATATTGTCAAAATTTTTCCGATGTATGTTATTACAATATTACAGAACTTGTTGCGGAAACTTGGTTGGAGTGTGAGATGAAATGCCATATCGATGATTGCAGCGCATAAATAAAACATTCTGACTTATTCTACATTTAATTATAATGATGTTGGCTATATAAAGAGAAGATAACCTTGTCTCCGCTCAATTGTCGACTGAATCGTTTCATGCACTGAAGACTGAACATTTGAAGTATAGCTGGATTGTAAAGAAATGTAAGTATTCAGTAGAATATATAATAATTATTATGTATAGGGTATTTTACTGTGCTTTTTGCTATTGATGGCTTGATGCTTTATATACGTAGCTCGCTATGCCTATGAGTTCTAGATTCATCATCTGCTTGTTTCTTGTGATTTGCACTCCCTCGTGGTCTAGTTTGTATTTGACTTTAATCCGTCTTGTGTAATCGTTAACCGCATGGCGAACGAAACGTGTGACTCCTGCGTCGTCTTTTCAAATGCGATATTTCTAACAAAGTAGCCATGCTTTTCCGCCGTACTGTTTCTATTTTCGTATTGCTTCTATTTTCATTTGTAATAATGTATAAGTACAGTATTTAAGTACATATATATAATGTATAAGTACAGTATTTAAAACTGTTCGTAGCACAATTAATGAATTATGGTTATATAGTTGAATGTTATAGCATGAGAGTCGACTTTATCATTGCATGTTGAATTGAAGAATTTCAGTGATGGAAAATATATGTTTATTGCTTCAGGCGTGGGGATTTTATATGCATGTATTTCTAGTACTATACACTATACTATGCATTATACCATAAATAAAAAAACGCGTAGAAGTTTGGGAGAACGAGAAATAATCAGTGGGAAAACGAGCCCGTATGGAAAGTTTTTTCACGTTATTGTCAGTTCTTCGAACTACAAGTGTTTCTATAACTGTATAGAAACACAGGAAAAAATATTTCTATTACTTTTATATTATAACTCGCTAAAAAGATTTTGTACAAATATTATAATTCGACTCGTTACAGTTATAGAAACACGCTTCTCGACCAATCAGCACGCATGCACTATAAAAGTTATATTATAATGCATTATACTATAAATTATAGTATACATTATAGTTTAGATTATAGTTTTTACTTACTATAATATGCATTATATTGTACATCATACTATACATCATACTATACAATCATTATACTATACATTATACTATATACATTACATTATACATTATACTATATATACATTATACTATACATTTTACTGTACATTATACATTACATTATACATTACATTATACATTACATTATACTATACATTATACTATAATGTTGTACCTGCATGCATGCGTTCGGACGGCGATTGTGTTGCTGGATATGAACTAATGTGTTGATTGAAATTTGATGTTTTATCATATTTTAGCTCACCATGAAGTCTAAACTCCTTATCTGCTTGTTTCTTGTTATTTTCACCGTCTCGAACAATGCAAACCTGGTGAAACGACGTTGGAAAAGTAAGACAAAACGTAATTAGTATATTTAGCTATTCATCAAATTATCACAAAAATAGAATATTTTTTTTGTAATTCAATAATTCTTCCTCTGTTGTTGATTCAGCAAATCCTGCTTACACAGAATCTAAATGCGAACTGTTTGGCTTTTATTGTTGTGGTTTTTCGTTTCAATGGGCTTCGTGTCCTCCAGGATATGGATATCCGAGTTTTTCATGCATGCCGGGTGGACATTGCTGCCTGGTACCCTGCATGCGAAAAAGGTATGCATGTAGCTAAAAAATATTCTAATCCGTTTCATAATCCCAATTTTTTTTATAACAAGTGCTAGCTTTTATTTTCATTCTATGATAAAGATCAAACAAAAAATTGAGATCATATTTTGCAGTTATTAAACGATTTGAAAATTACTGTTTGACTTATTATAAAAAATTATATGTCTTGAGATGACATACGTTAATTATCCAAGCCTGATTAATAATAGTTATTGATAATAATGGTGAGTGGAGTGCAATTTAGTGTGGAATCGAACGCGTAATTACACGGAGCGGGAGTGTGATTTGTAATCACAAGTTTGATTTCTGACCAAAATTGTACGATATATAAGTAGTGCAATTTCAACTTTCATACAAAAATTAAACAAATTCTAAACGAATTATTGGCTGAGTGAACCGAAGCGGTTAGTAAATTTCATCTATTTTTGTCAAGAAATTTTGCGGGGCATTTAAAAACCAAAAGAATAAAATTTGGTGCCATATAGTAGTTACACTGGATAGTTACACTGAAATATTAAATATGATTGGTTACTGTAAAATAGTGCGATTAGGGATTAGGGATTAATTTTTTAACCAATCAGATGGCAAGAAATATCATTACATTGAAAATGAATATAATAAAGATAAAAATGTTATAAAATATATATATATATATATATATATTAATATATATATATTATATTATTATATATTATATATATATATATATATATATATAAATATATATATATTATTATATACATATATATTATTATTTATATATATTATTATATATATATATATATATTATACACCCATTTGCAAAAACGTTGGCCGCAGATAGATATAGATAGATACTCGAAATCTAATTAGAATTGTTGTTGTGTAATATTATAGAAATCCCATGCAAATGTAATCATATGCAATTCTAATTAGACTTCGAGTATCTATCTATCTATCTATCTATCTATCTGCGGCCAACGTTTTTGCAAATGGGTGTATATATATATATATATTTTTTTTTTTTCTACTCTCATTTAGATACCGAGATGCATAAAATTTGATAGTATAGCCATAGGAAAACCGACATATATCTTCAGGCTTATGCTATGCATGATGAATTGAATTTGTTAAAACGGGATTAGAACTTCAATAAAGATTGAAACTGCTATACTGGTGTACCCTTGTCATGTTTCTTCACAAGCGGGCTCTATATGTAATTTTTCGTAAACGGAAACTATCAGCGCATGCAGCACATGCATGTAATCGCGTACAAGCAGTTTTTCAGAGTATTAAGATTTTATTGGGGATAAGCTTAAAACAAAATTCTGCTTGAGCTAATGACAACTTTGCAAGTTGCATGCATGTTTAAATTCAGGTGCCGCAAGTTATAATTCGCCCGCTTCTGTAAGCATGAGCAAGCATGCAAGCAATAAGATGCACACATATGAATTTTTAGCAATACATAAAACCAATTATGCGCTACATCACCCTCGCTGATCATGATAATTATTACAAACTGATATCATGACATGAGGGAAATTAGTGATTAAATGACCCCTCAGGCTCGGGAGGTTTGTGTAATTCCCTCGTGCGCATTTAATCACTAATTTCTCTCATGTCATGATATTACTTATAATAAATAGTAGGCCACGAGAAATATAGCAGATTTAGCAGCCGCTAGAGTGAGTGCATTATCATCTTGTAAGGCTAAATATGCTTCCCTGAACAGGGAGACTTGCATGTAACTATCCGACATGTCGGACGTCAATATACAACGAACATAACTCTCGTTTCGAGCGGAAAAAATGAAATGAGGCCACCAAACCGATATACAGTATGAAAAATATAGTGAGAGGCTTCCCATTCAAATGGCAAGGTGTTGTAGATGAAGAGCCACCCACCCCACTCTATACCAAAAATGTGCGGTTGTCAATAGTCAACAAAATGTTGACATAGCTTGATTTAATAGTCTGATTAGACCCACCGTGGACATATCAAGTTAAATCAGCCAAGCGATCCAGTTTGAACGGATGGTCTACTATCGACAGACTCAAAAAGGGAGCATCGTGTTATAACCGTGGTGTATTCGGTTCGATCGTGAAAAGTACTACAAGATGAAGTAGGGGAACACGTCCTACCTGCCTACCAAAGAGATATGCTCCATGCGCAAACGAGAAGAGTGGATCTCACGAACTCGGCATTTACATGTGAACGATTATCCTGCAATATTGTTGATGGTGGTTGTTAAGAATCACATACCTGCCCCTAAACACTCCCGAAAAATGTCTTTTTGAAGGAGCTCCTTTTTTCAGAACCATCACTCTCATTTTGGTGACTCAAAAGCCAAAAACAAAGACAGTCACGACAAGCCGGTTAAGCAAGGGGTTTTCTTTTTGTTTTTTTGTTTCTTTTTTGTTTTTTTTAGTGTGGGGTTACTATTCATCGCGGAATATTTCAAAACATAGCAACACTGAAGACAGATATAACCTTGGCATAATTTGATTTGCATATATATTTATTATTATTATTATTATTATTATTTGCTATTTTCGTTGCATTTTCAATAATACACTTACACGAAAGGGCACATTCTTCTCAATCATAATACTATACAGACATATTTCAGTTAAGATTTAAGATTTTTTATAAAAGAACCAATTTCGATGTCAAGACCGAATTACATTGGTTAAACGGAGTGCTGGGACCGGGGTTTGCCTCGACGGTACCCAGGGTGGACCAAGCGCACGAGTGATGTTTGAGTGATTTCTCGATAAGCTTAGCGATTTCCATTTCCTGTTAATTTTATCTCCAACAAATTTCAACAATAGAGACTGGAACCGAGAAGTTTGTGGCAAGGAACACGTCTGTTTGTATATCGAATTGTAGCAATGTGCATTAGAATCCCTAGCTTCCCTTCCTATAGATCCACTAGGTTCTCGAGTGCAGTCACTGCTAAAAAAGGGTCAAATATTCTCCGTCGTTTTGAGCGCTCGTGCCTTAACTGGGCTAGTTCGTCGTTTGTATCATTCTGTCAACCTGTGTTTGCAAGGGAGCGAGCGTAACCGGCTGTAACAGAGAAAAAAAGATCGATGAGTATGCTCGATTGGTTCATTTTGTTTTATGCTCATCCGGATTATCGACGTTGTTGTGTTCGTAGCTTGTTGGTTTCAAACATAGGGTATAACATTCAGATGCATCCGACCGAGAACCCCATATTCGTGCAAAGTATGTCATTAGTTTGCCCCAATACCTAAACGACCAAATTGAAAAGATCGAACGTTGAACTTTCCAAATAATATTCCCAGATTGCCCCTATGTCTATGATAAAGCAATGGACCATGCCAGGGTGACGACGCTTGTAATCTTATCATGCATGTATATATTTTAACTATATTTTACTGTAGAGTAACATTATAATCTTGTTAACCAGTCTCGATTTCCAGCTGCGTGTCCTCGTCCATACATCCGATCTTCATTACGTTATTACAACTGCGGCCGTCGTGTTGGTCATTAATTTTAGCGCGCATATCTTGATAGAGTGATTGTAGATACAGCTAGAATAATTGACGATTGCATTAATTTTACCCAAAATTTCCTGAACTATCATCCACAAAGATCACTGTCAATATTTTGCCACGAGTGCGCGACGCCCTATTTGTGACTGTCTCCGGCGATTTCCGGCGGCTACAGTGTCAGTGGATAATAACATCGCCAAGTTCATAACCAGAAATTTGGGAAATTAATTATTATTATTATTATTAAAAATTTATTTAAACATGCACGATAGCCCTTCAGCTAAAGCTGATTTCAAGGAGCCGTTTATAGTATTATTATACATTAGTTGAGTAAAAATAAATTAAACTATTGTAAGTTAGCTCATCAGGTAAATTGTTCCAGGGACAGGCTCCTCGATAGGAAAAGCTTTTTTCATAAAGTTCCTATCAGGTTTGAATTGCCATAAAAATTTATAATGCCAATTATAGAATTATAATTATAAGGCAGGAGACAAAATTTGAATTTAATCCAACTTTTGTCTTACATATTGCAGTTGCAGGGCTTGATTTAAGACGGGCGGAAAATCAGTACTGTTATGATAATTTTTCCATATTTTTATATTACCTTAAACAGGTTCCCCAATAATGTCATTTCAGCAACTATATAACCATTATATTGCAAGTATATATAATAGTATATTGGAAAGCTTATCACGTTGCCAAACAGACGCCTGATTGTGGGTTAAGAATACCCGCAATGAGGGAAGCCTGATCAGTAACGAAAATATATTACAAACAATTTTGATGTAAACAATGAAATAGAAGTCGTATTACTCTGGGTAGATCAGCTTGAATGATAGGGAGTCTTTCAATTATACCAGAGAGATGAAGTTTGCCAAAACTTTTTATAAACTCTCCATTACTCTTGTTGATGAGCCGTGTTACACAGCGGATTCCGGTTGACTGCAAAATAACAAGCGTTCGCAACGCATGTTGGGTCGTTTGGAATATGACGTTTGAGTTTTGAAATTAACATGCACGGGTTTGGCGCGCATCTTGTATATAAACCATACTAACCATTACCAGAAATTTGAGACATTTTGCGTCCGCGTTCGTGGGCAGCGTCCGCTTCTTGACCTAAGGAATTGGTGAAAATTTCATAAAATGGCTCGATGGTATAATTATGCAATTATAATTATGCTTCAAATGTATATGGCCGGATGCTTAACACACTGAAAAATCATGAAATTTCAAACGCTGTGGGAACCGTGGCGGTAAAAAATACGAAGATATTTATGAGTTATATCGGTAGCTATATCACAACCAAAGACATTTCCAACTCCGAACTTTGCATCGTCCAAAAGGAAAGTGGTGTATTTGACCAGATTGTAGAGCATGTTTACCGATATTACTATGGTTTATATAGCCGAATCATTCAAATTGGACTTGTATATAAATCGCACTCAGGAACCTAGAGGATTTGCTAGTGAGTGAATATTTTTTGTTATAACTCTTCCTTTCTGAGCAATTTACAGAATTCGAATTCCGAACCAAGAAAAAAACACACATAGGAAGCGTAATTTAAAGTTTTGTGATTAAGCCATATTGTTTCGCATGAAATTTGGCCGCCATGTTTGTTTTTATCCCAATGCAAGACGCCATCTTGTCCCAAATTTCTGGTAATGCATATTCGAAATGCTTGCGGTATTTTAAAATGTGGAAAGTTAATACGAAAGGGCGACCCGACATTCATGGCAAAGCACTTTCTTTTAACACAAGCACTTTCTTTCAACAACACTACAACTATGTCGAAGCACAAATGGAACGCTCCGCCCATTCCTTGGAAAGAGTGCATGAGACATTTTAAAATTAATGTCATATATTAAACGACCCGACACGCGTTGCGAACGCTTGTTCAATATCTGATCTATATCTGATCAATTGTCATGTATATTTCTATACATATATATTTCGTGATAGCAACATTTCCTATGCTCTTAACTCTATAGCTATTTATGATATACCTTAATATTGAGCTAAGTGTATAAATACACTTAACTCAATATATATATATATATATATATATATATATCCTGTTTGGTATTCACATCTGCATGGGCAACATTAATTCTGCGTAGTTATTTTTATCTGATGAGATGAGGGGTGCATTTCTGTCGTTTATATTTTTCGCGCGTGATCTCTGCTGGGATCAAAACAAGCAGCTTATATCAGAATGTACTCTTTCTACGGTTTTAGTTGTATAATTATATACTGTACTTCAAAAAATTTCCCCAATTTATTGCATCTTCCATTTCTTTATTATTTTTTGGCAATTTATCCTGTGCAAATTCTCATCTGGGCAACATTCACTGCGTAGTTATTTTTATCTGATAAGATGAGGGTGTTTCTGTCGTTTAATATTCGCGCACGATCTCTGCCGGAATCTAAACAAGCCTCTTAAATTGAAATTCACTCCAAAATGTTTTCTACGGTTCATATAGTTGTATACTGTAGTGAATAGCTTATAAACATCGTCTCTTCGATTAACAAAGGAACAAACACTCCCGAGGGAATATCATGATAGAAATTTTGGTGAAACTTCCATGTTGTTGTAAAATATTTTATATTGAACTAAAAATATATCCATGCAGCAACCCTCGCTATTTCAAACCAAGTATACACATTATTTTTTCAGCTAACCTGACCTAAACTTATATTATGATTCAAAACTTATATTAGTCTTATTATATTAACCGAGTATATTATAGCTATACAATGCCTCCATCATTCAATACAAAAATAAACATAAAGCTTGTGCAAACATTGCCCGTTCAATATTGCTGCATTATACCATGCCAGCAATTTAGTAATGGTTTAAAGTCGAAATTTCAAACGATTAAAACAGTACAAAATCTTCAGAGACAGAAAAAACATATATATATATATATATATATATATATATATATATATATATATATATATATATATATATATATATATATTCACCCATTTGCAAAAACGTTGGCCGCACATAGATAGATAGATAGATACTCGAAGTCTAATTAGAATTGCATATGATTACATTTGCATGGGATTTCTATATAATATTACACAACATATGCAATTCTAATTAGATTTCGAGTATCTATCTATCTATCTATCTATCTGCGGCCAACGTTTTTGCAAACAGGTGTATATATATATATATATATATATATAATATATATATATATATATATATATATATATAATATATAATATATATATATATATATATATATATATATATAGCTATCGCTACTCTAAATAGCTAAATAAATTCATTTTAAGACTTAATTTCATCTACTTAATTCGCTCTACTATAACATCTTATAGTATTGAGCACTCTTTTGTCTTTTCAACAACAAGATTATACTTATATATATATATTTATATATAATTATATATATATATATATATATATATATATATATATATATATATATATATATATATTATATTATACGTGATTTCACTTATAATAATTTCACTTGTAATGCGCAATTTACTATAAATTATTTTAAACAATATAACCCATGTATATTCCTCTATATATCCAGCTGTTCTGATAATGTCCTTTTATAGCACGCACAGTAGCATATACCTTTTCTACCTGCATGGGGGTGCAATACTATAACGTTGCGTATAATATAATTATTCGATGAATTAGAAAATCATGGCATATAGCATTATATAAGTTTATTATTTGACTTATATGTTTGACTTACGAGCTGTCTGTCATCAATTATAATTATTTTTCCCAAGAGTGTCAGGAGACAAACGAGCATTTCTCCGGCTTTACATCAATGCATGCATTTCATCAACTAACAGTCGTCTGAATTACAAAAAAATCTTCCTTCGTTTCCATTTATTATTTTTTAGTGCATTCTATTCCTTTCTTATTTTGCCTTATAGCGATTGAGGCTATGCAGGTGGTCAAAGAGCGTTTTCGTCGCTTCCTGAAAACCGTTCACTGATGCAACCGGTTTCGAAGAGCAATGCAACGTATCGCGGACTCGTTGACGGAAAAAGTTGACACTGGGTTCTATAATGACAATGGGCTCTTTCCTGTTTCCGTCAAACACTCAACTTGCCCTATTTTTAAACTAGCTATTTATATGTTTAATTTTGGCCATCAAAATTAACCAAATGCATAATTTATGTTAATAAATGCGTGTCTTTTCCGCCGAAACCAATCATTCCGACTTTTAAGAATGACTTGTGATGACTTTATATAAAGAAGAGAAAACCTTGTCACTGCTCATTTCATCGACTGAATCCCTTCACTGAAGACCGAACATTTGAAGTATTTACTGCTGGATTGCAAAAAAATGTTAGTATGTACGATACATTTTATACTCGAATTTTTTATTCGCTATAATTTTCGTACCCGGCCGATTCTTTTCTTTGTATAATTATACTATACTCTACAACAATGCTTGAATATTATTATAATTATAATTATATGTATGTTTGCAAGTAAACCATAGTGTATATATAATTTTTGGTTAGCTTTAGCTGGCGAGCTTTTCCATGGTACATCTATTGTTTTGGCTTTCTCATTTTAGGATAGGCGGTTCTTTTTTTGCATACATTTTCTTCTTGAATTATTTTCTGTATTATACATTCATTTATAACTATTTTCTGACGTATTCAATTCAATAAATTCTTCAATCCGCTTTCCTTTCTAGACATTCCCGTAATTACTCGCGATGCATAATATTTATATGTATCACCTACAATGTCGACCAAAAATAAGCTATAACACTGTGGTTGCGGTTCGGTTGCAGTCGGCCGATAGAAACCGCAGAAGGGAAAAAATAAGATAGCTGTTGCCGTTCACTTCCGAACGGAATCTTATGAACAGCTGAGAACAGTTAGCTGAGAAAAACAACACAATAATCTTATCGAAAACATCTAATTTCGGTCAAACCAAGTTAGCCCGTGGCTAAACCTCTGTCTCACCACGTTTTGACCTCGCGGTTCAACCGTCATCAGACCGAGATTTGACCTAGGTATAACCGCGCAGTTTTTGTTAGGTCATTTCTGGACAGTACTGTACCTACTTAAATCACCTATCCTCTTCCCTCCCGTTGGAACATAAGGTGGACACATGCAAGTAGGCTCCAATCAGCACGGTTCTTCGCTTTGTTTTTTGCCGCTCCCCATGCTATATAGGTTCAGCTCAATAATCAATAATTCTCCTTATAATAATAATTCTCCTTCCAACGTCCGTTTCCAGATGGTTTTTGGCCACCCTCGTGGTCGCTTCCCCTGTGGTGTCCATTTCAGTGTTTTTTTTTTGTTTTTGATGTTCCCTGAGCTATTTCGTCTATGATTTAGAATCTGTCATTTTCGGTAGGTTGTAATTTGAAAATAATAGTGTTTCGCCAAATGATCTTGCAGGTTTCTCGTAGGCAGTTATGATGCATGGATGATATGAGATGCCATGTCTGCTTTCGTTACCCTTCAACACTGACTTCCATATTGTAGTACAGATTTTACGTTGCTGTTGTGTAGTTTGATTTTAGTACGTATTCCCGGTATACAGTGGTTTGATTTCTTGATAATTTTATGTCTTAGTTTATGGAAGGATGCTCTTGCTTTAGCTACTCTGCATTTGATGTCTTTCCATGTTGCATGGGTCCTCTGTACTCATGTACTTCTGTCCCTATAGGTATGCCGAAATTTCAACCTGCTTAGTTTTAGCTTTTCACAAAATGTTGTATTATTGGATCTCATTTCTTCGCTTTTCATCGTATTGAGCTGGAGTCCAAGTTTGCTGGCATAGTGACTAATGCCTATGTAGTCAAAAAGCTCACTCACACTCAAACTCATGCATTGAGTGTAACATAAAGGTTTTGTTATAACTGATTAATGAGAAAGTTCTATATTGATCAGTGGAAAGATAAAACACTGAAAAACAACTTCGTATTTGAATGAAAATACCACGATGAAAATTTTATGAGAAGATTAAGATCTCCCAATGAGTTTGAGTTACGGCTAAGTCTGCATGATTTTTTTTCATGTGGTTTGGTCGAGATGATAGTAGGGCTATACCCTCGACAAAGCCCCTCTAAGGTGGAGACCATGTAATTCCTCGTTTCATATCACTTGTCCTTTTCATTACCTAATCGATGGCTACGAAGAATAACATGGAAGACATAATGCATTCCCTTCTGACTCCTAGGTTTACACTGAACCAATCTGTTTCTTTGTTGTTTAATAACACGGTACATTCGTCTGTGTTCATACAATAGATCGTGTGTATAGAAGCATTTAAAACAATGTTCTTTGGTACATACTCCACTGATATGCTCGGATCGATGATTTTCTACAAGGCGTTTCTCTGGGTGCTATCAAATGCTTTCCTGAAGTCGATTAATATATGGTGGTGTTTTAATTTCAATTGATTGCTCAATGATGTTTCGCAGCGTCATTATTATATGGTCTATACATCAAGTTATACCACTCCAGTTATCACGTTACCAAGGTCTTTCATGGGAAGCTTCACAATAAGACCCTTCAATCCCGTCAATGGCTGCTGCTTTACCCAACTTAAGGATTTGACAGCTTGCGATATTTCTTCCCTTGATGGTGTATACGTGTAGGATCCTTGATTCAATTTGCAGTATCCTTGTACCTTGTTATGAGCTTCGAACTTCACATGCATGCATGTACTTTCTCCTTTTATAACGCTGTCTGTTCGGACGGCGATTTGTATTACAGCCTAACTAAAGTATTGATATAGCTTGATCACTTTTTATTTTAGCTCACCATGAATTTTAAATTCACTTTCTGCTTGTTTCTTGCGCTTTTCACTGTATTGAATGCTAACCTGGTAAAACGACGCGTGAACTCAGGTAAAAAAAATGTCGTGAGTATTACAAAAATGGAAATATTTTGTTGTAACTCAATAATATTCCTGCTGTTAACGTTGTTGCATTATTTTGATATAGCCTATCTTGCTTATATGGATCTTCAAAATGAATGCAAAAAGGCAGGCTATTATTGTTGTCCTGCAAGTATTTGTCCTCGTGAAAAACGTTTGCCGCAATATCAATGCGACATTGGATCAAATCTAATATGTTGCAAAGTAGATTGCAAAAATTAGGTATAAAATATTTTTATCCCGAACATACCTTAATAAAAGTACTGATTGATTGCAGCATTTGTATTTTTATATTACTATACTGATTATTATTAGCAAAAATCTAGTCTAACTATGCAGCACGGAATTTGATGCATAAAATACCCTTAATTGTCATTTAAAAGATATTTAAAGATATACGCCAACACTCTGAATATACAAGATCACTAGATGAATACTTATACTATAACCATGCATATATTTTTTACTATTGTTTTAGTGATACTGGATATTAAGATACCGGATATTTTCAGAGGAATTTTCCGCATGCACCTTCAGACCTTGCTGATCCCATTTCTTCCATTTCGATAATGTTCAATAAACGATTTAAGAATGCTAGGCTAAAATTTAAGACTATGCTAGGCTAAAAATTATAGGTCCTAATTATACAAGCATACACTTACATACGTGTACGCATTGTGCACAGATGTGATGGATTGTATTGTTATATATATCATAGCTGGGTAATCATTTGTATTAAAACGATATAATAATTATCCATAACTGTTTTTTCTACTTCCTCTTATAGATAACGACATTGCTTGAAAGTTGACGTGGAGAGTACATATAGAACAGAAACTAGAAGAAATTATAGTCAGGCATATACTCTATTTATGTATTGCGATCTGAAACGAAATTAAACCTTCAATAAAGATTTTTGAAAGGGCTATGACTGGTGTCCTCTTGTCATGTTTCTTCCCACTTAGCCGACAGAATTTTTTTTCAGCCAGGTGTGAATAATGTGTGATAATCAGCATAGCGAACTTATAAAAATCTTAGTTTATTTAGGTATACAAGAGAATTAAAAGTGTTTTTGTTTGTCTTAAAAATTAAGGAAACTTGTGGTATTCAAGAAATAGAAAATATTTTTCGTTTTTCTGTAGTTATAAAAACACGTGTGGAAGTTTGGGAGAATGTGGAAGAATAAGTGCGGAGACGAGTCCGTATAGAGCGAGTTTTTCCAAGTTATTTCGCACAGCAAAAAGTCGCTTTCTTATTTTGAGAAAAAAAAACTCATTTCAAGATTTTTTATCTTGAAATGAGAAAAATTTTCATGGGAGAATAGCAAGAAATAATTTCTTGCTAAGAAAACATATCAAGAAAATATTTTCTTGTTTTAAGAAAAAATGTTTTCTCAAAACAAGAAATTTTGGAGAAAAATAATCTTAGAACAAGAAATATAGTAACTATTTTTTAAGAAAAATTAACTTAATTTGAGAAATATTTACTTATATTACGAAAAATATTCTTGTTTTAAGAAAGTGGGAGAATAGCAAGAAATATTTTCTCAGCAAGAATTTTTTTCAGAATGAGAAAATTTTTCTCAAAACCTATTTTCTTGTTTTAAGAAAATATCTTTCATAAGAAATTATAATGTCTAAGTTAATTAGATAAAATTACACCTGAAAAAAGAAAATATCTTTTACATATAATATATTTTAATGAACAATTTTTAGGTTTTAATCTCAAATTCATTTCAAATTATATATATATAATATTATATATATATATATATATATCTATATATATATATATATATATATATATACAGTCGTTATCAAAAAGGTTGTCCCTATCAATATATACACAAATATATAAATATCAATCACGTGAGCATTAAACATTGTTTATTTTGCTCATTTTTGTCTTGTTTCTTTATTGTTATCAATATTGTTAAGCTTACTGTTATATTTATGAAAATATTTTAATGAAGATTTTTACGGATTTCCCATAAAATTAACGTATGCACTGAAATCACGTGACTGATTTTTACGTATTTATATATATTTCAATATGACAACCTTTTTGATAACGACTGTATATATATATATATATATATATAATATATATAATATATATAATAATATATATATATTTATATATATATATATATATATTAATATATTATATATATTTTATATTATATATATATATATATATATATATATATATATATATATATATATACACACATATACATACATACACTTATAATGCGCAATTTACTATAAATTATTTTAATCAGAATGACCCATGTATATTCCTCTATATCCAGCTGTTTTGATAATGTCGTTTTATAGCACGCACAGTAGCATATACCTTTTCTACCTGCATGGGGGTGCAATACTATAACGTTGCGTATAATATAATTATTCGATTAATTTGAAAACCATGGCATGGCATTATATAAGTTTATTATTTGACTTATATGTTTGACTTACAAGCTGTCTGTCATCAATTGAAATAATTTTTCCCAAGAATGTCAGGAGAGAAACGAGCATGTCTTCGGCTTTACATCAATGCATGCATTTCATCAAATAACAGTCGTCTGAATTACAAAAAATCTTCGTTCGTGCATGGTACTGAACTTCCATTTATTATTTTTAAGTGCATTCTATTCCTTTCTTATCTCGCATATAGCGATTTTAGCCCTGCAGTTGGACAAAGAGCGTTTTCGTCGCTTCCTGAAAACCGTTCATTGATGCATGAAACCGGTTTCGAAGAGCAATGCAACGTATCGCGGACTCATTGCCTAAAATAGTTGACATAATGGGTTCTATAATGTTCTTTCCCATTTCCGTTAAACACCCAACTGGCCCTATTTTTAAACTAGCAATGTATAATTATATGTTTAATTTAGGCCCAAATGCATAATTTATGTCAATGTCTTTTCCGCCCAAACAAATCATTCCGACTTTTAAGAATGACTTGTGATGACTTTATATAAACTTGTGATGACTTGTCACTGCTCACTTAATCGACTGAATCCTTTCACTGAAGACTGAACATTTGAAGTAGCTACAGCTGGATTGCAAACAAAATGTTAGTATATACGATACATTTTATACTCCAGTTTTTTATTCGCGTTAATTTTCGTGCCCGATTCATTTCTTTGTATATATACTATATACTCTACAACAATGCTTGAATATTATTATATATGTATGTTTGCAAGTAAACCATGGTGTATATCATTTTTAGTTGGCTTTAGCTGGCGAGCTTTTCCATGTGTACCTCTACTGTTTTGGCTGTCTCATCTTAGGATCGTCGGCTCTTCCTAGAATTATTTTCTTCTTGACTTGTTTTCTATATTATATATATGTTATTCATTTATAACTATTTTCTGTTGCCGCGGTATACACGTCAATAAATTCTCCAATCTGCTTTCCATTCTAGACACTACCGTAATTACTCGCCATGCATAATTATATGTATCACTTATAGTGCTGTCCTGAACCGTCTCCTGAACCGATAGAAACCGCAGACGACCGCAAGCGTGCGATTTGCAAGCGTGCGATTTGCCAGCGTGCGATTGGCTAAATTAAAAATTTGGTTCACGTCAGCATAACTAATACTTTGAATTATAAAACTTTTCTAAAAATATTTTTCATTTGGATGGTTTCGAGAATGTATAAAAAAATCACTCGTAAAATTGATTAGAATAAGTAAAAGATGCTTTCGGATAGAAAAACTTTAATTCAAATAGATGGTGAAAAACGATTTTAAAGCATTTTTGGAGTGTTTTTGAAGAGGTAAATGGGTAGATTTTGTATTTTACAGCATGTAAGCATTTAGTTAACTTAAGTGGATTTATCAACAAACGTACGATACCTCTTTGAATTTATTCGTAAATTAAAGCGATTTTGTTAAAACGATTTTGATTGGGAAAGCATTTATTTTTATGTGAATCTATTTAAATGTGAATCTATTTGAAAATTGAAATTTCGCTAAAAATTGTAGTACAGTATTTAAAACAGTTCGTAGCACAATTAATGAATTACGATTATAGCTGAATGTGATAGCTCGAGAGTCGACTTTGTGATTGTACTTGATATAAAATTTTACTTATGCGCGACTTTGATCATTCGGCAGAAACGAGAATTGAAGAATTTCAGTGATGGAAATATATGTTTATTGCTTCAGGCGAGGAGATTTTACATATGTGTTTCTAGTAATATACACTATGCTATGCATTATACCATATATTGAAAAACGCGTGGAAGTTTTGGACAACGAAAGATAATCAGTGGGAAAACGAGCCCGTAGCTATATGGCGAGTTTTTTCACGTTATTGTCAGTTCTCCGAACCTCCTACAAGTGTTTCTATAACCGTAGATAGAAACACAGGAAACTGTTTTCAATTACTTTTATAATATAACTCACTAAAAAGATTTTGTACAAATATTATAATTTAATTCGGTACAGAAACACGCTTCTCGAACAATCAGCACGCGTGCAATAAAAGTTATATTATAATGCATTATACTAAGATTATAGTTTAGATTATTGTATAGATTATAGTATACATTATACTCTACATTATACTCTACATTATACTCTACAATATATTGTACATCATACTATACATCATACTATATACATTATACTATACATTATACTATACATTATACTATATACATTTTACTATACATTATACTATACATTATACTATACATTATACTATACATTATACATTACACTATACATTACATTATACTATACATTATACTATAATGCTGTACCTGCATGCATGCGTTCGGACGGCGATTGTGTTGCTGGATACAGGGCCGAAACTAGAACGATAATTGGGGGTTGTCTATTCATATATTCAGTTCTGCCCTGCGGATTTCTTTTGTAAGTGCAAAAGCTCACAATGGAAATCCGTCGGGCAGAACTGAATAATATGAATAAACACCCCCCAATTATCGTTCTAGTTTCAGCCCTGGCTGGATATGAACTAATGTATTAATTGAAATTCGATGTTTTATCATATTTTAGCTCACCATGAAGTCTAAACTCCTTATCTGCTTGTTTCTTGTTATTTTCACCGTCTCGAATGCAAACCTGGTGAAACGACGTTGGAAAGGTAAGACAAAACGTAATTAATATAATTTAGCTATTTATCAAAATTATCACTAAAATAGAAATATTTTCTTGCAATGCAATAATTCTTTTTCTGTTTTTCCATTCAGCAATTGATTGCGAACAGGTGGGCCTTAATTGTTGCGGGTTTTCGTTTCAATGGGAATCTTGTCCTCCGGGATATAAAATTCCGTTTTTTTCATGCATGCCGGGTACACATTGCTGCCTGGTTTCCTGCGTATAAGGTATATATATGAAGCTAAAAAATCTTTTTAATCCCTTTCATAATCCCAATTTTTTTCATAACAAGTGCTTTTATTTTCATTCTATGATTAAGATCACACAAAAAATTAAGATCATATTTTACAGTTCTTAAACGATTTGAAAATTACTGCTTGATTTATTATAAAAAGTTATAACATGTCTTGTGATGACATACGTTAATCATGCAAACCTGATTAATAATGGTAATTGATAATAATGGTGAGTGGAGTGCAATTTGGTATGAAATCGAACGTGTGACTACAAAATCGAACGACCGCGAAGCGGCAGTGTGATTTGTAATCAAAAGTTTGATTTTCCATCAGAATTGTACGATACGAAGTGCAATTTCAACTTTATTACATTCATTTTGAAATCATACAAAAATTAAACAAATTCAAAACGATATATATATATATATATATATATATATATATATATATATATATATATATATATATATATATATATATATATATATATATATATATATATATATATATGAACTTGTTGTATTAATGATTTCTTCAGACATAAAATTAACTATTTATTTGTTAATATCCAAACGTTTCGCCGGTTAAGGCTTCTTCAGTGGAATGGTTAGTAGCAATATTAAGATCCTAGTGTATATACAGGTATGTATAATTAAAAATTCATAGCTTATTTCTATTTTAACGGAAGTAATAAACATGCTAGTCATGCATTAGTGATAAGTTTTACTTAGGATAAAATTCTATTAAAATTCTATGAGTTAAAAAAGGTTTCGATATATACAATTCTATATATGTTAAAAATCGTTCTATATACAAATTGTTTTCCCAACACAACCGTTCATAATGTCTTCAGATTGGTTTTGTATTTCATGAGCCTCTATATATCTTCGTTCTTTGTCATTTCGAATATTTGAATGCAAGATTCTCCAAGTGATCTTATTTCCTTTATGATGCTTATGTGATGATAAATGTTTGAAGACGGTTTGTTTCTCCATTGTTAAATGTTCTTTAATTCGTGTTCCTATTGTTCTGCTAGTCTCCCCTATGTAGATGGTTCCGCATGTTACACACTTAATTTCGTAAACGACATTCTTCGTCAAGCAGCGATTCAGTTGGATAGCTGATTTACATGTTTTGCAGTTACGTGGGCAGTTTTGTTTATTCTTCGGTGAATGGCAGATCATTATCAAAAGTGTTTGGCCCACCGAAGAATAAACAAAACTGCCCACGTAACGACTTAAGACTGTTTATCCAGGTATCAGTTCTGAGAGGATTACAAATATTTTCCTCTTATTACTCATTTAATCCCACGATATGTCATACATGAAAGGGAAAAGCGATTAATGTTTGCTAATGGCCGAAAATTATATTTACTCAGGCGTCTTGTGGCAAAAATCATTCACTAATCCCTGTCATGCTCTTGATATTCCTATTTTTGCAGCTATTTTTATACTATTTTAGTATGCATATAACTAAACATAATAAAGCCTTGCGTAACACAAGTTTAAATTTATTTGCCACAAGTTGCAAGTTTAAATTCAAATCTCTCTCGCCTGGTTGCCTCCGGTACTTCTTTCTCCTCCGGAATTCACGCTAAAGTTAATGGTGCAGTGTCTGTGTGTGGTCATTTTTATACATTTATTTAATCACATGACGTCTAATCTTCATATACATCGCCTAATTACATCTCATTTCTTTTTACATATGATTACGAGTATTGTGAATAGCAAATAGTAATCTCTGGAGCAACACTCGCCTCATCTGTTCAGTTGGATGAAGGTATTTGGTGAAAATTTTGGTCATTCATCATAATTTTTTCTGCACCGTACCCACCTATTGACTCTTACACTTTCCCCAATCCTATTCTAAATGGAAAGAGTGCCCATTCCTTGGAAAGAGTACATGAGACGTTTTAAAATGAATGTCATATATTAAACGACCCGACACGCGTTGCGAACGCTTGCTCAATATCTGATCTATATCTGATCAACTGTCATGTATATTTCTATAAATATATATTTCGTGATAGCAACATTTCCTATGCTCTCAACTCTATATAGCTATTTATGATATACCTTAATATTGATCTAAGTGTATATTATATATAAATACCCTTAACTCAATATAATTATATATTCTGTTTGGTATTCACATCTGCATGGGCAACATTAATTCTACGTAGTTATTTTTATCTGATGAGATGAAGGGTGCATTTCTGTCGTTTATATTTTTCGCGCGTGATCTCTGCTGGGATCAAAACAAGCAGCTTATATCAGAATGTACTCTTTCTACGGTTTTAGTTGTATAATTATATAGTGTACTTCAAAAAATTTGCCCAATTTATTGCATCTTCCATTTCTTTATTATTTTTTGGCAATTTATCCTGTGCAAATTCTCATCTGGGCAACATTCACTGCGTAGTTATTTTTATCTGATAAGATGAGGGTGTTTCTGTCGTTTAATATTCGCGCACGATCTCTGCCGGAATCTAAATAAGCCTCTTAAATTGAAATTCACTCCAAAATGTTTTCTACGGTTCATATAGTTGTATACTGTAGTGAATAGCTTATAAACATCGTCTCTTCGATTAACAAAGGAACAAACACTCCCGAGGGAATATCATGATAGAAATTTTGGTGAAACTTCCATGTTGTTGTAAAATATTTTATATTGAACTAGAAATATATCCATGCAGCAACCCTCGCTATTTCAAACCAAGTATACACATTAATTTTTTCAGTTAACCTGACCTAAACTTATATTATGATTCAAAACTTATATTAGTCTTATTATATTAACCGAGTATATTATAGCTATACAATGCTTCCATCATTCAATACAAAAATAAACATAAAGCTTGTGCAAACATTGCCCGTTCAATATTGCTGCATTATATCATGCCAGCAATTTAGTAATGGTTTAAAGTCGAAATTTCAAACGATTAAAACAGTACAAAATCTTCAGAGACACAGAAATATATATATATTAATATATATATATATATATATATATATATATATATATATATATATATATATATATATATATTCACCCATTTGCAAAAACGTTGGCCGCAGATAGATAGCTAGATAGATACTCGAAGTCTAATTAGAATTGCATATGATTACATTTGCATGGGATTTCTATAATATTACACAACATATGCAATTCTAATTAGATTTCGAGTATCTATCTATCTATCTATCTGCGGCCAACGTTTTTGCAAACGGGTGTATATATATATATATATATATATATATATATATATATATATATATATATATATATATATATATTTAAATATATATATATATATATATATATATATATATATATATTTAAATATATATATATATAAATATATATATAAATATTATAAATATATATATAAATATATATATACATATATATATATATATATATATATATATATATATATATATAACGCTTATACGTGATTTCACTTATAATAATTTCACTTGTAATGCGCAATTTACTATAAATTATTTTAAACAATATAACCCATGTATATTCCTCTATATCCAGCTGTTCTGATAATGTCCTTTTATAGCACGCACAGTAGCATATACCTTTTCTACCTGCATGGGGGTGCAATACTATAACGTATAATATAATTATTCGATGAATTAGAAAATCATGGCATATAAAATTATTATATAAGTTTATTATTTGACTTATATGTTTGACTTACGAGCTGTCTGTCATCAATTATAATTATTTTTCCCAAGAATGTCAGGAGAAAAACGAGCATTTCTCCGGCTTTACATCAATGCATGCATTTCATCAACTAACAGTCGTCTGAATTACAAAAAAATCTTCCTTCGTTTCCATTTATTATTTTTTAGTGCATGCTATTCCTTTCTTATTTCGCATTATAGCGATTGTGGCCATGCAGGTGGTCTAAGAGCGTTTTCGTCGCTTCCTGAAAACCGTTCACTGATGCAACCGGTTTCGAAGAGCAATGCAACGTATCGCGGACTCGTTGACGGAAAAAGTTGACACTGGGTTCTATAATGACAATGGGCTCTTTCCTGTTTCCGTCAAACACTTAACTTGCCCTATTTTTAAACTAGCTATTTATATGTTTAATTTAGGCCATCAAAATTAACCAAATGCATAATTTATGTTAATAAATGCGTGTCTTTTCCGCCGAAACCAATCATTCCGACTTTTAAGAATGACTTGTGATGACTTTATATAAAGAAGAGAAAACCTTGTCACTGCTCACTTCATCGACTGAATCCCTTCACTGAAGACTGGACATTTGAAGTATTTACTGCTGGATTGCAAAAAAATGTTAGTATGTACGATACATTTTATACTCGAATTTTTTATTCGCTATAATTTTCGTACCCGGCCGATTCTTTTCTTTGTATAATTATACTATACTCTACAACAATGCTTGAATATTATTATAATTATATGTATGTTTGCAAGTAAACCATAGTGTATATATAATTTTTGGTTAGCTTTAGCTGGCGAGCTTTTCCATGGTACATCTATTGTTTTGGCTTTCTCATTTTAGGATAGGCGGTTCTTTTTTTGCATACATTTTCTTCTTGAATTATTTTCTGTATTATACATTCATTTATAACTATTTTCTGACGTATTCAATTCAATAAATTCTTCAATCCGCTTTCCTTTCTAGACATTCCCGTAATTACTCGCGATGCATAATATTTATATGTATCACCTACAATGTCGACCAAAAATAAGATATAACACTGTGGTTGCGGTTCGGTTGCAGTCGGCCGATAGAAACCGCAGAAGGGAAAAAATAAGATAGCTTTTGCCGTTTACTACCGAACGGAATCTTATGAACAGCTGAGAACAGCTAGCTGAGAAAAACAACACAATAATCGGTACATTTTCGGTAGGTTGTAATTTGAAAATAATAGTGTTTCGCCAAATGATCTTGCAGGTTTCTCGTAGGCAGTTATGATGCATGGATGATATGAGATGCCATGTCTGCTTTCGTTACCCTTCAACACTGCATGACTTCCATATTGTAGTACAGATTTTACGTTGCTGTTGTGTAGTTTGATTTTAGTACGTATTCCCGGTATACAGTGTTTTGATTTCTTGATAATTTTATGTCTTAGTTTATGGAAGGATGCTCTTGCTTTAGCTAATCTGCACTTGATGTCTTTCCATGTTGCATGGGTCCTCTGTACTCATGCACTTCTGTCCCTATAGGTATGCCGAAATTTCAACCTGCTTAGTTTTAGGTTTTCACGAAATGTTGTATTATTGGATCTCATTTCTTCGCTTTTCATCGTATTGAGCTGGAGTCCAAGTTTGCTGGCATAGTGACTAATGCCTATGTATTCAAAAAGCTCACTCACACTCAAACTCATGCATTGAGTGTAACATAGAGGTTTTGTTATAACTGATTAATGAGAAAGTTCTATATTGATCAGTGGAAAGATAAAACACTGAAAAACAACTTCGTATTTGAGTGAAAATACCGCGATGGAAACTTTATGAGAAGATTAAGATCTCCCAATGAGTTTGAGTTAAGGCTAAGTCTGCATGATTTTTTTTCATGTGGTTTGGTCGAGATGATAGTAGGGCTATACCCTCGACAAAGCCCCTCTAAGGTGGAGACCATGTAATTCCTCGTTTCATATCACTTGTTGTCCTTTTCATTACCCAATCGATGGCTACGAAGAATAACATGGAAAACATAATGCATTCCCTTCTGACTCCTAGGTTTACACTGAACCAATCTGTTTCTTTGTTGTTTAAATGGTGTATACGTGTAGGATCCTTGATTCAGTTTGCAGTATCCTTGTACCTTAATTGTTATGAGCTTCGAACTTCACATGCATGTACTTTCTCCTTTTATAACGCTGTCTGTTCGGACGGTGATTTTTATTACAGCCTAACTAAAGTATTGATATAGCTTGATCACTTTTTATTTTAGCTCACCATGAATTTTAAATTCACTTTCTGCTTGTTTCTTGCGCTTTTCACTGTATTGAATGCTAACCTGGTAAAACGACGCGTGAACTCAGGTAAAAAAAATGTCGTGAGTATTACAAAAATGGAAATATTTTGTTGTAATTCAATAATATTCCTGCTGTTAACGTTGTTGCATTATTTTGATATAGCCTATCTTGCTTATATGGATCTTCAAAATGAATGCAAAAAGGCAGGCTATTATTGTTGTCCTGCAAGTATTTGTCCTCGTGAAAAACGTTTGCCGCAATATCAATGCGACATTGGATCAAATCTAATATGTTGCAAAGTAGATTGCAAAAATTAGGTATAAAATATTTTTATCCCGAACATACCTTAATAAAAGTACTGATTGATTGCAGCATTTGTATTTTTATATTACTATACTGATTATTATGTTGCTTATTAGCAAAAATCTAGTCTAACTATGCAGCACGGAATTTGATGCATAAAATAGTAAATTACCCTTAATTGTCATTTAAAAGATATTTAAAGATATACGCCAACACTCTGAATATACAAGATCACTAGATGAATACTTATACTATAACCATGCATATATTTTTTACTATTGTTTTAGTGATACTGGATATTAAGATACCGGATATTTTCAGAGGAATTTTCCGCATGCACCTTAAGACCTTGCTGATCCCATTTCTTCCATTTCGATAATGTTCAATAAACGATTTAAGAATGCTAGGCTAAAATTTAAGACTATGCTATATAGGCTAAAAATTATAGGTCCTAATAGACCTTTGAGGTGCTTACGTCATGTCGGTCTCGAACAATGAATCGCAATGCAATCTGGGAAACAAGTGGGACAAAATTGTATAGATAGAAAACTGTGTGACGTAAGCACTTCAGAAGGCTATTATACAAGCATACACTTACATACGTGTACGCAGTGTGCACAGATGTGATGGATTGTATTGTTATATATATCATAGCTGGGTAATCATTTGTATTAAAACGATATAATAATTATCCATAACTGTTTTTTCTACTTCCTCTTATAGATAACGACATTGCTTGAAAGTTGACGTGGAGAGTACTTATAGAATAGAAACTAGAAGAAATTATAGTCAGGCATATACTATATTTATGTATTGCGATCTGAAACGAAATTAGACCTTCAATAAAGATTTTAGAAAGGGCTATGACTGGTGTCCTCTTGTCATGTTTCTTCCCACTTAGCCGACAGAGTTTATTTTCAGCCAGGTGTGAATAATGTGTGATAATCAGCATAGCGAACTGATAAAAATCTTAGTTTATTTAGGTATACAAGAGAATTAAAAATGTTTTTGTTTGTCCTAAAAATTAATAAGGAAACTTGTGGTATTTAAGAAATAGAAAATATTTTTCGTGTTTCTGTAGTTATAAAAACACGTGTGGAAGTTTGGGAGAATGTGGAAGAATAAGTGCGGAGACGAGTCCGTATAGAGCGAGTTTTTCCAAGTTATTTCGGGTCATCGTTATAACAAGCCATCGTTATAAGCTGTTCTTAACGTAGTAGTTCTTTTCACGTAAAGATGTGAAATAAAAAAATCACATCGAACTGCTTTATGGCCTTATTGTAAGTTAAATTTAAAAATTGAACGAGACTACCTGTAAGGAAAAGTTTCATTTGAATTCTACCATGTAGTCATCAGCGAGGAGTGGAAAAGTTGTATGAGAGAACACATATGCATGCGTGAGATTTCAAAGTATGAATATATCATGGCCAGAAAATTCGGACATATTTAACATTCTACTTCCGCCTAAATTTGCATATGGTGTCAAAATAAAGCTTCGTGAGTTTATAGTAAACTGTAATGTGCACAGTACTAAACGCTAAAAATACACCTTTAGGTAGGTCAATTATCATTTGCCTTAATTGCTCGTTGCAGAGCAAGTTAATCTTAATATTTTTATACAGTATTTCAAAATGTTTTATCAATATTCGTTCTGCATTTTCAAAACAAAGTTTTGGTCATTTATCACGTTGAATACCATATAAAACGAAAACCGTAATAGCGTAGAAATAAAATAAAAATGCAGAGCCGACATAAACCTTTGCCAGCAAAATATTACCTCAGGATCTTCAATATGACACGAGTTACAAGAAACAACCAGGGCAAATAGCAAAGATGCAATGATTTTCTTAAATTTTGCAAAATTTAAGAATGCGCAATATAATTTATAGTTCTGCAAACGAATAATATTTGAACAGATATGCAAATTTGCTACGGCAATCTGCATATTCCATGTCCGCAATTTCTGGCCATGTGTAGGAGGGGAGAGTTAGAGTGGGAATAAACAGTTATAAAGGTTAGGCGTACAACTCCTCCACTCCCCGCTTATGACTTGTAGAATTCAAATTAACCTTCGCCTTACAGGTAAGTCTCGTTTAATTTTTAAATTCTACTATACGTCATCAGCTAGGGTCGTGTCAGAGTTGTACGAGATTTCACAGGGAACAATAAAGTCAAGTTTCGTGTTACAAACACAAGTATAACAAACACAACAATGAATAGGCAACTATTATTGCATATAGGTATATACAAACAATAACTCTATAAATTATATAATACTATATAACGGGTTATAATAATGACGGGTTCTTTTCCCACCGTGGTCAAGCTAATTTTGCAGCTTGCCCGGTTGGTGACTCAGAGTAGCAACATCACATTTACATTTAATATACACACCTGAGTCTTTGCATTATCACTGCATGTATCTTAATCATTCGTACTTGAATTTAAAATGGCATGCAGAGCCAAGGGCCAGAATGAAAGAAGACGTAATAGGCTTTATAAAAAGTTCGAAACGTGTTGGCATTGGACCAAGTGGTACAACTTTTACCTTTTTCATGCAAGATTACGGTAATATAACGGGCCAAATTCAACTGCAGGGAAACTGGCTACCGTGGCAAATGACCTGACTAACAATGGTTTTAACTATGTTAGAAGTGGCCAAAGTGTTTGTGATAAAAGGCCTTAGTTTGGCTGTCTTTTCTTCCGTAAGGCGAATAGTCATTTCACGCGAATTTATCAAAAAACAAGAAATTATATTTCTTGACAAGGAATAAAGACCGATTTCGAAGGGCGAATGACAAACCCCAGTTTCTAGTAGAATCAAAGTCTCAATCACATGCAGTAGTTACACAATGTTCCTACCGACGAAGAATAAGTCATCAATGCATGTAAATAATTATAATGTGACCTTTTACACGTAAGGTATAGCCAAGACTTGTTTAATTTTGTAAGGTTTATTGGCTGGATGAGATGGCATTCGGGAAAACAGTAAACTTAAACAAAGTACCTTTGCACGAAAATTTTAAATTGTTTTTCAGAATCCAGATGGCTATAAGTACACTATAGCACGCGTCTTTCAAGTGTAGTGAGGCCACCCAACAACTTTTTGTGAAGAGTTTAAGGGCTGTATGAATATTTTTCATTTTAAAGTGGCAGTTTTCTAATAAGTCGAATATTGCCGTCCTCTTTAGGAGTGGTAAAGATAGGTGAGACAAATTCGATTGAATTCGAGTCAGAAGGGACAATGACTGTTTAATATCCAGTAATTCCTCGATAGCACCCTTTATCTTGTCTGCTTCAGCACGGGGAAGAGAATTTGGAGCAGATTAGTGTTGACCTGGGCACATACATGCCATTAAACGAAATTCGAGTGCCTGAAACCATTGCTAAAATGTCAGGCCAGTCAGGGTCAGTGGTGAGTTTTTTCCATTCCCTGCAAAATTTTGAAATTTGACCGGCCAGGAAGGAGGTATAACCTTCTGTGTTAAGTAAGGGATTATGTTAGTAAATGATTTAAATGTATTTATCTTTTTTTTTAAGCAGTCTAATTCTTTTTCAATTTTTGGTAATTTTAATGTCTCCTGGGAGGGCACTGTGCTCTCCCCCTCTGGGATAAAAAAGGTACAATCGCTTGAGCACAATCGCCTAAAATCAGGGTGAAGAGTAGGGCGTATTGTGTCCTTGCGCTTGTAAGAAAGTTCGTGCCATATACGTGGCCAAATAAAGCCGTCGTGTCCAGCATGCAATTGCGGAGTGATCGCAGTGGCGTAGCCAGAACGATAATTGGTGGGGCCAATATTCATATATTCGTGATACGCAGGTTTAATTTCTTTTCAAATCAATTGTCTTTACAGTGTGTTAACATGATTATATGAATATGGGCCCCCCCAATTATCGATGCTGGCTACGCCACTGGAATTTCGAAGTATACATCTTTTAATTTCATATAACTTAACCATGATGTGACCATAAGTATATAGTGATTAATTGAAACTAGTGTACTTCATCCAACAACATGCATTAGTTTATATATTTATTGTGATGGAATAATTTGTGATTTTACTTATAATACGGATGTATCGAGCAGTTCGATGTGAAATTGTTTTTGTTATTGCACCTCATTACGTGGAAAGAACTACTACGATGACTATAAACTTACCAATTTACTTGTGGGTAGCCCCTTTTGGACATTGGCACCTTAGCATTGATTTAGCTCCTGATCAAAAGCGAATAGCGGTATGAATTAATGGACAGTAATTAAACGAGTTGGCATTAAATGTCTTTTCACTATTTTTCATACAAAGGAATAAAGCCGCTTCGCGCGAAAAATATCGCTAGTGGAAAACCGGCTTTAATGTATGGATCTTATGCGGCCATGTGCGAATAATGACGAAAAGAGCAAATTTGCTGATATGTTGAGAGAAAAATAATAAAATCTGTTTTCCAAGAGTTTTCCAGCATCAAACAACACGGTATATTTGAGCAATTTGTTCCAAATTGTTGCAGTTGAGAGCTCTGGAACAAAAGTAAAATGTCGATTCGCGCGAAAAATATCGCTTGTGGAAAACCGGCTAAGATCCATACTTCAAAGGCGCGCTGTGTTAATAACGAAGTGAATTATTAATATTTGATGATGATCAATCGAATTTTTTCCCTACTGAATACTTGGATATTATTATTAGGATTCGTAATGTAACATGCGATGACGCTGCCGTTTTTATGCGGCATGGCAAGATAACATCTGAACTTTCTTCACGCAACAGAGCATGAAGTGTTTCCTACCTACGCAAATCAAAATCTAGTCTTATGCCTGTATTCAAATTAAAAGCTCACTTTCGTTGAGCGCGAGAGGGGAAACGTGTTATTACTGATGAATGAGATAGGCCTATCTTGATCAATGGAAATATTTAAGGTAAAACACTTCATGGAAATCACGCTTTATTTATTCGTGTGGAAATTAAATACCTTCATGGAATCGTTAGGAGGTGATTAAGATCTCAAACTCAATGAGTTTGAGCGTCAGTGAGCGTTTAGAATACATGCAGGCGATAGTGTTAAAGTGTTATCCGCTTTTAAAAGTACAATTTACATATGTATGCACTGCATGTGTCCGTATAAGTCTAGATATTATACTGATATTATACTAAACGTTAACGTTAAACTGGTAGGGCATGAGTGAGGTTTAACAATGCTTTCCAGTTATTGCCTGTTGTCATTTTCTTTATTTTTGCAAATTTCTGTTTTGCAAATTTCCATCTGGGCAACATTAATGGTTCGTAAATTAAGTTATTATAAGGTAAATCTCTGAAAATCAAACCCCTAAGATCTCCCATTCAATGAATTTGAGTGTGAGTAATAAGCTTTTGAGAATACAGGCGTATGTATTTCTGTCGTTACTTAATATTCGCGCATGATCTCTGCCGGAATCTATAAACAAGTATATGTTAAATCGAAATGCACTCCAACATAATTATTCTCCACGGTTTAAGATGTATAAATTCTACATGCAGCAACATCCCTTAATTAAAAATATATCTCTTCGATTAGCTAAGAAACAAGCTCTCCTGAAGGACATGCAATCATTTTCGATTTATCAAATATATTGCAAAAGCTTAAAATCGGGTAAAGTATCGAAGAAGTCTATTCCCCTAAACACATAGGCACTTTAACTAGAAATACATGCACTGTACTGTCTAGAAGTAGCCTAACACTGCGGTTGCGGTTAGGTTCGGTCGCGGTTCGGTAGCGGTCGACCAATATAAACCGCAGACGAACGCAAGGGGGGTAAAAAAGAACACGGTTCGCGTTTGCTTCCGAACGGTATGTTATGAACAGCTAAGAACGACAAAATGCACAATAAGCAAATCAAAAAAAATCTGAAGAAATGTCTTTCAGACCGAGTTATAGGCCGAGGTTTAACCTCCGTCTCACCGCCGTTCGACCTCGGTCTGACCTTGGTTCAACCGCGATCAGACCGAGGTTTGACCTAGCTTATAACAGCGGTTTTTGTTAGGTTATTTTTAAGAGAAAGCTTTAAGCTTTTAAGCTTTTTTGCCGGCTTTCTTTAAGTGTGAGAGGGGAAATGTGTTATTACTGATGAACGAGGCTGGCCTTTCTTGATCAATGGAAATATTTAAGGTAAAACACTTCATGGAAATCACGCTTTATTTATTCGTGTGGAAATTAAATACCTTCATGGAATCGTTAGGAGGTGATTAAGATCTCCCACTCAATGAGTTTGTGTGTCAGTGAGCGTTTAGATTACAGGCGATAGTGTTAAAGTGTTATCCGGTTTTAAACGTACAATTTACATATATGTATGCACTGCGAGTGTTCGGATAAGTCCAGATATTATACTGATATTATACTAAACGTTAACGTTAAACTAGTAGGGCATGAGTGCGGTTAAACAATGCTTTCCAGTTATTGCCTGCAAATTTCGGTTTTCAAATTTCCATCTGCATGGGCAACATTAATGGTTCGTAAATTAAGTTATTTTTATGCATGCATGTAATGAGATTATCGCCTGTATCACATGCACTCATTGAGTGTGACGTATCAGTAAATCTTGTTAATGCTGACTCAATGAGAAAGTTTTTTCTGAATAGATGGAAAGATATAAAATAAATCACTGAAAATCAAACCCCTATTCGGCTGGGAAAACCGCCATTGAAACGTTGTATGAGAAGATTAAGATCTCCCATTCAATGAATTTGGGTGTGAGTATATTAGCTTTTGAGAATACAGGCGTATGTATTTCTGTCGTTACTTAATATTCGCGCATGATCTCTGCCGGAATCTATAAACAAGTATATGATAAATCGAAATGCACTCCAACATATTCTCACCGGTTTAAGACGTATAAATTCTACATGCAGCTACTAAAGTGAATCCCTCAATTAAAAATTTGTCTCTTCGATTAGCTAAGAAACAAACTCTCCTGAAGGACATGCAATCATGTTTATACATAATTTTTAGTGAAAATAGCATGCTTGCATGGATAACTTAATTAAGATGGTAAAATAGTAAAACATTTTATTGAATAATTAGAATACTCTGCTATTTGGTTTCTCCCGCACAATCATTCCCCATCTATAACTTAGAATTGGTGGGCAAAAGCTGTTATCACTCAAAAACGTTATAACCAGTTGTTTGCAACCCCTTTTATTATAGTATTATATAGAAAAATATTTATACACTGTAGCTTATCAACCATAAAATCTAAAGATCCAATCCATAATTATGTTTTTATGTATTCCTTTGTAAAGAATTATATAACTTAGCTTATCGTGCATAATCGGGTGTTTAAGATGAAAGAACGAACAACGCGGGTATACGGACAAGGTCAAATATTGTTTATAAATTGTATGCCAGGATCCAGGCGTATATAGCATAATTTATTTAATAAGGACTGTTTATGCTTAGCATGTTAACGAACTATAGTTGCATGTGACGATCTTGTTTTGGCGAGCGCACTTAGTGTTGACACAGTCTGAGAGAAAGAAAGGGGAAAAATCCTCATTACCTGCATGGGAAGACCTTATAATTATAGTTAACATACATCATCAGCATATGATAAATTTATAGGCATTTGGCCACTTACCACGGCCGCAAGAATGTCAGAATACTGCCAAAATTCAACCAAAAACCATGACCCCGTTATACCTAGCCTAGTTAATAGGCATTCTACCGCCGTTAATTAGTTATCCGGAAACGCTGAGAAACGCTGAAGCTGATCGGTAATTTTCGTGACGGTTCCAGCCGAGAAGCCGCCTTCTTCTTCTCGCTCCTTCCCCCACTTTTTAGTCTCCCACGATCTATATTCTGCGTGGCCACACAAAGCAGGGAGCGAAAGGCCTTGATTACTAGGTTACGTTATACGTACGTCTAGAGGTGGCTCTGTATATATTCGACGAAGGAAACCTGAATAGGGAATGCAATGATCTTGTTGAGCCACGGATATATAATATACTACGACATGCGCGCCTGATAGCGGGCTAACTGTGCATTCACCGGTTCCGGCCGAGAAGCCGCCTTCTTCTTCTCGCTCCTCCCCCACTCTTTAGTCTCCCACGATCTATATTCTGCGTGGCCACACAAAGCTGGGAGCGAAAGGCCTAGATTACTAGGCCACGTTATACGTACGTCTAGAGGTGGCTCTGTATATATTCGACGAAGGAAACCCGAATAGGGAATGCAATGATCTTGTTAAGCCACACATATATAATATACTACGACGTGCGCGCCTGATAGCGGGCTAACTGTGCATTCACCGGTTCCGGCCGAGAAGCCGCCTTCTTCTTCTCGCTCCCTCCCCCACTCTTTAGTCTCCCACGATCTATATTCTGCGTGGCCACACAAAGCAGGGAGCGAAAGGCCTAGATTACTAGGCTACGTCTAGAGGTGGCTCTCTATATATATTCGACGAAGGAAACCTGAATAGGGAATGCAATGATCTTGTTGAGCCACACATACATATATATATATATATATATATATATATTATATTATATTATATATATATATTATATATATATATATATATATATATATATATATATATAGATATAATATACTACGACGTGCGCCTGATAGCGGGCTAACTGTGCATGGTTGACTATGTTCCTTGTTTATAGTATCATTAGTATATGAGCTTACAGCAATTTATTCAACTATTTTCTGTAGGTTTCAACGAGGACTGTATCTACTCTTTCAACGAGCATTCTATTCATTTCTTATTTCGCATGTAGTCATGCAGTATAGGAGAAAGAGCGCGTTTCCGTCACTTCCTGAAAACTGTTCGACCATTTCTTACATGCACAAATGACCCACAGCGTTATAGCTATACGCCATATAATTTCAATGCAGCACCAGTGTAAATTCAATTTTTTTAATAATATCGATGCCCTTGTTTTAATACTCCAAATATAGATATTTTAGAATTCAAATTCACCAATGCTATTATTTTTCGAAGCAATATACAAAGATGTTAATAGGCCTATAATATAGCTATATGAATTTCCCCCCCATGAGTTAAACGCACCCACCCGCATCTACTTGCGTCAATGACTTTCGACGGAATTACATGATATAGGCTCTTCTTTTTCCGTCATGCATGCAAGCGACATATATTGCCCCATGCAGTAATATTGAGCTATAGCTATGTATGTTTACTTTATGTATGTCTTGAAAATTCACCCCGCAATGAATATGTTTGTTTTGTATTTCACTTTATTCCGTATTCTCTTCTGCCTGTACCTAGAAGAGAAGCCGTCTGTAATCGTAGTGTTTCAACAATTTTTTCCTAATATGTTAATTGTTTGCTTTGAGGGAGACTGTTCAGCAACACTGGTTGCATGCGTAAATGCCATGCATGCACGGCAATGTCTTTTCCGCACAAAGAAATCATTCCGACGTATAACGATAACTGTAATATAATGACTTATATAAAGGGGGGAAAACCTTGTCATTGCCGTCACTTCATCTACTGAATCTTTTCACTGAAGACTGAAGCCACTAAACATTGGAAGTCGAACTGGATTGCAAAGAATGTAAGTATATACGATAAATTTTATACTCGAATTTTTCGATTCATTTCTCTCTATACAATATTAGTATATTCATTCAGTTTACGTTCATCTTGAGTCTATAATTTAAAGTCTATCATATAAAATTAATGTAATCTTCCATGGCCGACAACAGTGCATTATATCAATTATTTTAATTACGTATATGTTTGCAAGTATATAGACCATGGTGTAGCTATATAATTTTTAATTCCTGTATCTGGCAGGCTTTTCTATGCGTATATACCTATATTGTTTGGCTTTAAATTTCTCATCTTAGAATTTAGTGGAACACTTTATTGATTTTTTTCCCTTCAAGGCATTTCTTCTATAATTATTATGTCAATTAATCATTTATAACTATTCTCTATCGATCGTCTTCATCAGTGCAATAAACTCTTCAATACACTTTCCTCTTTAGACAGTCCCGCGTATATACACGCCTCTAATCATATGCATGTATAAGATCCTTTATTAAGTTTGGGGTATCCTTATACCTTGTTAAGAACGTCGATCGAGCTTCACATGTATAATTTATCTCCGTTTTAGTATATTAATAATGCTGCATGTGCGCGTTCAAAGGGCGATTTAATTGTGTTGCTGCTATATGAACTAACGTATTGATAGCTTGATGTTTTATATTTTAGATCATCATGAATTCTAAATTTATAATTTGCTTGTTTCTTGTGATTTTTACTGTCTCGAATGCAAACCTGTTGAACCGTCGCGTGAACTCAGGTATATATTTAAAGGAAAACGTCGTGAGTATATATTCATCAACTGAATTTTCACTAAAATAAATTTATGAATTACAACAAAATATTTATAAAAATATATTTTGTTGTAATTCAATTATTCTTCTGTTACTGCATTATTTTTGATACCGGCTATTTTGCTTATAGACCTTCAAGCTCAGTGCGACGGTGCAGGCTTTAATTGTTGTGATACCTGTCCTACAGGAGATGTTGTGCCTGGATTGTCATGCGATGATAGTAAACTTTGCTGCTTGGTACCCTGCGCAAAGTAAAAGGTATTATTTTTTATACGCCTATGTACAAAATATTTTTAATCCCTTTTATAAACCCATATTTTTTCATATCACTGCATGTGTGCTCTTTATTTTTTATTCTCCGATTGAGATCACGCAAAAATTGAGCAATTTACAGTTTTTCAGTAAACCATGCGTTTGAAAATGACTTTGTGGTGTATAATTGTAAAGTTTAGGCTATTTAATTTATTATACTGCTTGCTGTGCCATACGCGTGAAAGCTACTACAGCTTAAGACAAAAAAATGTTATAAATATATATATTTTTTAATTTATTGATAAACTTTGCTGCCCCATCTAACCCCATGAATATTAACAAATATAATATGTCATTATAATAATCCTTTATATTTGAACTATATTAGGGAATATAACTTACATACCTGTTTTTTTTACTTCCTGTTAGATAACGAAATTGCTTAAAGTTGACGTGGAAAGTAGGGTTATATAGAAAGGTGGACAAATATCTTCAGGCCTATAATATTATATGCCATGCATGATTATTTGAATTAGTTGAAACTGGATTAGAACTTCAATAAAGATTGGAACATCTATATACTGGTGTTGTCTTGTCAGGTTTCTTCCCAAGCCTGCCCTATGTATTATTTGGTAAACGGAAATCATCACCCCATCTAGAAATGAAAAATATGTATAACTGCATAAAAAATTCTGCTTGAGCTAATAACAAGTTTGCTAGTTGCAAGTTTGAATTCAAGACTCAATTTATAGATGTCCCCAATGACTCAATTTATTTACCCTTCGATAACAGACGAGCTCTTAAACCATAGACAATCCAAAAGACAGGGACTGGGAAAGCTATTGTTTTCGCGTGCGCTCTCCATGATACGGCTGGCACATTTTGCGGGCTCATGTAGAACTCTATTTTCGAGAGCAACAATGGAGACACTTCTCAGCAAAAAAAATAACGCACGCGCAGTTATTTGGTGATTTGTAGCTTCAATAACGCAAAGAATATATTGGTAAAAGCAATAGGGTTAACAGTTTATTGTTTTTTGTTTAAACTATCTTCAAATGGGCCTCTAAGTAAATTTAATAGGCACATATTTCGAGAAAAACAATGGCGACACTCGGTTTAGCAAAAAATACAACGCACGCAGTTTTTTCTGATAATTTACCTTTTTTAATATAAGACGATGTTGGAAAATGCGATAAGTGCACAGTTAGTTGATTTACTGTGTCAAACATATAAAAATGACCCTCTGAGACTGGGTCGAAGTGATTTTATAGGGTCCCAACTAGGTTCATATTCTACGAGAACAAAAAGAGTGACATCTTAACATCAAAACACGACGCATGCAGTTATTGGCGATTCTTAGCTTTACAACTGAGCGCACAAAGAGGCGGAAAAAGTTAATAGATGTATACCCTGTATTATTTTGTTTACACTATGTAAGACAAAGTTTCTCAATTTATCGAAATTGTAGTTACATGCAGTGTATACAAATGGTGCATACATGGCGATCCTTTTGTGGTTGGGACTAAAAAAGGTTCTTACTGTCGGGCTCATACACTAGTCTGCATGTAGTTACAAGTTACAGTTTCTGTCCTAATGCATTTTTTTGTAATATAAGATGCTATTTGTAGGTGGTCAAAGAAAATTTATAGCTTGGAATTCAAGTTACAGGGTCCCAAAAAACTACCTGATTTTACGTGCGTATATTTTTTATGCCAACACTTCTGGAACTGGAACTATGAGCATTGTTTACACAGTCTCAAGATGAAAAATGAAAACGCACTTACCTTGAAAATTTATCTGACTTAATAGAAATATAGTATTTATATTCAAAAAATCCTTCAATATATGCAAACTTTTGCTGGATCTACTTTGCATTATTTTTTCTGAATAAAGAGCCCGGTTGCCTGGAAACGTAAAAATTGACGTGATAAAGCCATATCACGGATGGCGCGTCAGCATTATAAGTGTTTTAGCTAGCGTTTCCAGTCCCTGTCTTCTGGATTGTCTATGCTTAAACAAAGCCATTACATTCGCGTCCAAGTATGATAACATCACAGAAGAAGAAAGACACATTATAAGTGAATAGCTGTGAAGTGAAGGAGACAGCAAACGGATTGAACTGTTATCAACATTTGAAATTTTATCAGAAAACAAGGCGTTTAAAGCCAAGACTTTATAAATTATGGCCTACAATTTCTCCACAATAACAGCTTTCATCTGAAATGAACAAAAGATACATAGCCAAAATATGAATATAAATTATTAATACAAATTAAATTCAGTGTTCGCAAGAAAAATAAGTATATACGGGTCTTTTACTTATACCGGCTTCCATGTTGCCAATTGTGAAACGTTCTTCAGCCACAGTCGTGATTATTATTAATGATAATTATTAATTTATATCGGACCGCATTACGGAGAGAGGTTGTGGACGTATTGCCTTCTGGTAGATCTCCGAACTCATGCATATAAGTACTCCATAATTTCTGAATATGTAATAGACGTGTTCAGTGCGTTTTTAGAACTTCCATCAAGTGAATGTCACCATCGGACAAACTTCCCCCGCGTCAGTTTCCCCCTCCATGTCTTGGTTAAGGCTCTCAGTTTCGCAGTATTGGCGTCATAATTTTATTACGGTCGCATTAGAAAATTTTTTCGCGACCTTAGCGAAACTCCCTATAAAAGCATCTGTATCTTTATTGCGTCCCTGAATACGATTTCGTCAATAATACTACTTCTTCTTTTAGGCGAGAGGGCCTTTCCGTTTTGAAAACAACGACCTTTCTTGTTTACCCGTCACAATCTATATCAACTCCACTATATACCGTAAGTCCACCCTTAGCAACAATGTCATTTGACCGTAGAAACAGTTAATTTGAAATTTCCCAACGTGTTTTGCGAACGCATGTTGTTTGACGGTGAAACGGAATCGGCTGTCATGCAGTTCGTTTTAATTACATTAATTGATTTTGAAGTGTATAAGCTGTATATATATTAGCAATGAATATTTCAAAGGGGGGCACGACTCACCGTTGGCTAACGTCCCTGTCTACTGACATCAAGAATGTCTCAGCCGGTCGGAGTCGAAGTTCTAATAGAGTTTTCATCAGATTTAAAAAAAATCACAAGAAAATTAAATATTTTGTCTTGGCCGTGTTTGTTTTGGCGTGTAAAGACTGGGGGTGACTTCAACTTTTGGTTAAAAGGTAGCGTTCCAGTTATTTTATTTCACGTTAACCCGTTGTACGCAATTACGTTTTTCCCTCCATCCGTCGATTCCGCCAATGGCCATGGATTATTTACGACAATTGGCGACAAATGGCGACAAACCACGAGATGCGCAGAACGGCGGAACCGAACATTCCACCTTCATTTCGTTGCAAGAGGAAAGAAGCGTGTTTGTAAAACGTGTTTGGAAAATGGCTTCTATTGGGGGTAAAAAGTTAACCCAACTTCGTGTTGTTGATTTGAGAGCAGAACTAGAGAAAAGAGGTTTGGACAAAACCGGTCTTAAGGGAGCTTTAGTGGAGCGACTGGAGAAAGTAAGACGTTTATTTCGTTGATAAATTTATTTATATGTATTCGAGTGAAGTCAGTGAACGCTTTATTCCTGTGCGATATTTTCATAGAAAAGTTGCCGTTTATGGCGATCAGAGAGGCTTATTAAGCACAAGAATATATCGATTTTTTATGTGTTTTTCTTTTGCAGTCGTTGCTGGACGAATCGGCAGATTTAAACGAGTCAGCAGAGAAGGAATGCGAGGGCAACGAAAAGGCAAACATTGCTGAATCCGAAGCCACTCAAACGCCAAACGGCAACGTGGACGGTTTGTATTCTTATTTGGAAGAACCTTTTTGGCAATTTTGTGGTCCATGTGATGTTTTAAACTTGTGTAGACTATAGCCAAATTTCGGTTAGCATTTGAAATTATTTTAAGGCATGTTTCGTTTTCTAAAGGACATATTTTGTGACCCAGTGGCAGAGTCAGGCAGACTGGCAGTGCACAGTCATATGTTAGGCGTCATGCAGACTTCTTTGGAAATAAGGCTTTTGGCTTGATTGTAATTTAGTATTTTTATGCTACTATAGCAATCGTTTCATTATTATATCAATACACCCTTTGGATGTTTATGTCATTTGGGCTGGAAGCCTTCTCCCATCATTCTTGGGCCAACCGCCTTGCATCTTTTATTTTACTGCTGATTACGTGGCCCTTGCAAGCAGTGTATTTGTTATCTAATTATTGAAATGACATTCCCTATATTATTTTCCCAGTACCTACATTGCAATATAGCTAGGTCAGTCGCAAGTGGGCTAGCCTCGTTAAATTGTTCTAGCCCAAGAAAACCAGCAAAATATAGCTTTTATATCAAAACAATTTTATATCATATGAATGAATGAGAAAGCTATATATATAGTGTCAAATACAATACAAGGTTTGCACATAATATTTTTTAATTTTAGGAGATGATGAAATTCCAGATGATTTTTCAGGTTTCATTGTGTTAGATGGTGATGACAGTGAAGCCGAGATTGATGATGCAGAAGAAAAACAGGTTTGTTCTTCTGCTTGTATGAACTTAGCAGACCTATAGGTTTACATAGTTTTGTAAAACATATTCTTCTTTAGTATTCCTCATATGTGGTTTATATATTTCCCATCCTATCTAGAGAAAATTTTACTGCTTTAAATCTCACACATGGTTCAAGGCAATTTTTGACTTTGCCCTATAGGCAAAATTACTTTTGCTAAAATAGATTTTCCAAAGAGTTGCCGCATCCAAAATTGCATTTGATTGCAGTTGTACAGACCTGTTAGATCACAATATTCTAGATAATTAAGATTGATGGATTTGTTCATATCTGACTTCTCTTATGTTACAAATTTTTAAAACAGGAGGGGCATGGCAGTGAAGAAGTGGATGATGTTCTTTTGAGTGAGAAAAATGAAGAAACTGAGAATGAAACTGTTGAACAGGTACAGTATTTTTTAAAAATTGTTATTAAGAATGAATATTTAAAATCAACTTTTAAAATATATTAAAAGCTTCTCAATTTTTGTCTTGCCATCCCTCGGATGTTTAACAGACTTAAAACAGTAGCAGCAAGCACAAGCTATTTTTCTATGCAGTCATTCATTTTTGAAATAATATGTGAAATTATGTAGATCTGCATATAAATGGTTACAGATGGGAATAATTTTTTCTACAATTGTTACAAATAAACATTATTACTATTAAAAATAAGTGAAGATTTTTTTTCATAAAATTAAAGTTTTGGACTGAGAAATGAATGGAAGACTGCTGTATTTTTGGTACTTGAAAGCTTGTGATACATAAAACACCTCAATGATGTTAATTAATGTAGAAACACCAAAGAAACTAACTTTAAATTTTAGAAGTGCACTTAAATTTTAGAAGGACTTTTTTAATGCTAAAGCACAGTCTGGAGAATACTATTTAGTAATTAAACAAAACAAAACACTGAGTGCAGTGGATGTTGTGAAACAGGGCTTGATTGTAAAAATAACTATTGTGTGTATAGGTTGATGTAACAGAGGAGGATAAACCAGAAAATGACTTGGGAGAATGTTCTCCAGAATATGAATATCAAGATGAACCAGAGGTAGGGTATACTGCTATACAATGTTAGTTTGTACAGTGCCCAATGTGTGATGTATGTGATCTGTACGTCTTGTGAGCATGGTACGTTCAGCAAAGCAGAGTGGGGAGTATACTGTTTTACAATGTTAGTTTGTTCAGTACCAATGAGTACTACATAGTGTATCTAGCTGTATCTTGTTAGTACAGAAAGTAGAGTAAACCAGAGGTAGAGTATACTGTTATACATTGTAAACCGGTATAATTTGTATATATAGTAAATTATGCATAGTGTAAGTTCAATACAATAAGTACAGTGAACCTGGTGTAGAGTATACTGCTGGGTCCGGTTGTATCAAGACCGTTTAGTTAAACGGTGGATAAGTTCAAAATAGCAATCAAGTCTATCGTTTTATTCAACAAGCGAACTAAATGTTTTTCACCTTAATACAAAGATACTGTTTACAACTACATATTAAGTGCATGATATTCAAGTTGACTCCGGCCCCTGCACATTTGAAGTTAATAGAGAGAGTCCAGTAATACCTGTAGGTACTGTAGAGTTGGCTGTGTTAAATGTCAGTGAGTTCATTAAGTACAGTGAAAAAGAAGCAACATATTAATTATTTTTGCACACTGTGGGTGGGTATGGTTTCCCTCCCCTATGGCAGTTGGCAGTAGGACTGCCATATGCATGCAATTGTGGAAACTTTTTTTTGTGAGGTACATGGTATGTACATCATAAAAACACAGTTCTAATTAGGTGTAAATTACAGGTATACCTGACTGACCTGACAAAGGGCTAGCTTTCATGAATTAGGCCCCTGTACAGTAAGTACAGTAAACCACTGGTAGAGTATGCAGCTGTAAAATACAAATCCCCGACATATTTTTATAGGAAGAGTAATAGTTCGTCATTAGACAGTGGTAATCAACCGGCCCTAAAGTATAACTTGCCCTAGGGGTTTGATTACTGTGTTCCCAATGGACAATTTTCTGTTGCAATGCCATACTTACTGTATATCATCATTTTCCTCACCAATGTTTTAGGTTGTTGATGAAGGACAAGAGGATGAAAACGAAGAAGGTTTGCACAAAGGACTATTTTTTGTGGTGTTGCAATATGCGTGGTGTTGTGTGGTGTTGATATATTCATTACTGTTTTCTTCAGAAGAGATGGTTGAGGAATCAAATGTTGAACCTGAAGCAGATGTGTCTACCACAAAACCAAGTGAAAATCAATTGTCGCTGTCAATGTGTGTTAACACGGATGATGTTCAAGATGATCTGGATGAAGATTTGAAAGAAGTGGATTACGTAATTTTTTTTTTATTTTGCCAGCAACTTTCTATTTTGTACTCTACGAAAACGCTCGCATCTTTACATAGGCTATGTGCACACGGTAACCTTTTCAAGCGTTTTAACATTCGTTTTCATGCTAAAACTGTTTCAAACACCGTCAATTTACAATAGAAGTTAAATAGATACGCGTGGGCAAGGCGTCTAAACAATAAAATAGAAAAAAAGGTTTTTAAAACACTTGAAAACGACGTTCGTTTGCACATACTGTAGCCTTAGATTTTGGCAAACCATGCGTACTGTATCAGTTATGTTGCCATGTGTAACGTAAAATAAGTTAATACAGTTAGTATTGGGTATTACAGGTTACATGTAAGCCACTGGAAGCCAAGGTCCTCCTGTTGATAACTGTAATTCCGAACTTGTGTGAGGTTCCTAGTTTATTTATAATACTGTTTTAGGACGAAGCTGTAGAAGACGAGGGCATGGACGAAGAACAGCCGGTCGAAAATGCTCATGAAGATGTCGAAAAAATGGAAGCTGACGAAAATGTTCCAGATGAAGACGACGAAGCATTAGCAGAGAGTCAGGAGGGAGATCAAGAGATGACTGTGGATACTGAGGAAAAGACAGTTGAAGAGTAAGTTTGTTAACAATATTATCAACCATGAAAAATATTGCGTTTTCCTCGTCAATCATTAAACTCACAGCAATATCAGAGTTCCAAGGTAGCTAACCAAGCTGGATCCAGCATGGCAGCGTCTTTAAATAACCGCTCATCAAATGTGATATAAAATAAACAGTTTAGCAGTATTAGACCCTATGAGCTTGTGTAAGACTGTCACCGACATGATTTCATACATGGTTACTTAATCGAATGTACAACATTCAATTACTTTGGCTTATTCTTTTATTTGACACTTTGTCGTCCACCTGACGGTTCGTAGGTCTTTTTTCTGTAATAATCGATGGACCATTTACGTCTAGGGACGATGTGAAAGTCGAGGCTGAAAGCGATAAAGAGGAAGCTGTTGATAAGGAAAAGGAAGAAGATGGGACTGAGGCTCAAACTGAGACAAAGGCGAAAGAAACTGAAAAGAAAGAGGCGAAAAAGGAAAGCAAAACCGAGGAGAAGAAAGACGAGAAAAAAGATGGAAAACAAGTGAAGAAAGAAGAGCCAGCTAAGAAACCAGCAGTGAAGAAGGATGAAAAGAAAGTAGAAAAAAAACCAGAGACCAAGGATGAAAAGAAACCGGGCGAGAAGAAAAGTGCAGCAGATGCAAAGAAAACCGGAATAGATGCAAAGAAGAAAGAAATGGGAAAAAGTTTATGGGTCAGTAACTTGTCCTCCATGACTCGTGCAGCTGATCTGAAGACAAGATTTAGTCAGTATGGAAAGGTATGAGTGATTATTTCTTGTTATTATTATTGAGTGACAGTCGGCTGCTGTTGGGAAGTCCTTCACTTTTCATGATGTTTAGTTTTGCCATAGGCAGCCCAAATAATGCGTGATGATTTGAACGCGAGAAATTTTTCGGCAATTTGTCAATATAATGTAATAATGTATAATTACAAGGTGGGAGGCTCTTATTTTACGTTACGAAACTCACCACTGAGACTATGACAAAATACTTCAATTATATTGAGCGAAACTAATAAAAAATATAGTAAACTAATCTCTGATGATTTTCCTAACTTCTTACAAGCGAATTAAGATTTAAAACTGCTTTTAACATGACAAAATACTGCAATATTTTTATAGTTTTTGATCAGAAACGTTTTTTAGGATGCGGGATGCCAGTGGTCCCTGTATTCGTCATGATTTTGAAATATTTTACCTGATCCTATTGGTTAAAAAATAGTCCAACACACCTCAACCAATTTCAACCAATAGTTTTATGTAAAATATTTCAAAACAATGCCGAATACATGGACCAGTGTCATCCCGCATCGTAGGAAAAGTTTCTGATCAAAAACTATAAAAATATTGCCGTGTTTTGTCATGTTAAAGACAGTTTTAAATCGTAATTCGCTTGTAAGAAGTTAAGAAAATAATCAGAGATTAGTTTACTATATTTTATTTATTAATTTCAGTCAATAAAATTGAGGTATTTTGTGATAGTATAAGGGGTGAGTTTCGTAACGTAAAAAAAATGATAATGTAATGAGACATTATTACACCATGGGCCGGTTGTTCAAAAGCCGGTTAACGCTAACCCAGGGTTAAAAATGCCTAACCCAGGGTTAAATTTTAAACCTTGGTTAGCGTTGCACAAAGCTCGGTTAGCGTTAACCCTGGGTTAAAATTGACAAAAAAATTAACCCTGCTAGCTAGGTGGGTTAACTTTTTAATCCTGGGTTAATTTCGATTCAAAATGGATGAATAAGGAGCGGAAACACGTAAATACAGATGATCCTTTATGAATTAAACACTTTTGAAAGGTTTTACGAACAATTTTGGACAGCAAAGAATTATTTAAGTTTGACTTCGTTCTGTTTCAGCTGATGTGTTGATTTATTTACAATCGCTTCAATGCAATACATGATAAATGCATACAACCGTACGAAATGAAACATGGTAATCGAAATATTTGTTTCGGATGCCAAAATTTGATTCTTTTGATTGGCAGCAAATGGTAAGGCTACGTTTGTTCCTGAATTTTGAATAATCAAAGAATGCCTGAAATTTTCAAAATAGATTGTTTATAATATGCATTGCTTAATTTTGCTTCACATCGCGACATTGTTTATCATACAAAATGGCCTTTCATTTCGAATCTTTCCAAAATTGCATGCACGGAAATTGCTGTTAAAAACAACGTCCCTTCGACCCTGCCCTCACGGCATATAATCTTTCGACTGACAATATATCCTCGTCGGGTAAAGTTTTGCCGCTCGTTTATTGACCAATCGAAAACGTTCTTATATCCAACTTAGTCGTTAAAATACATTTAATCTTAGGTTAAATATTTTAACCCTGGGTTAACTAACCCTACCGCTAACCCAGCTTTGAACAACACAGTTTTAACCCAGGTTTAGCTAACCTAGGGTTAAGGATTTTAACCCAGGTTTAGCACTAACCCTGGGTTAGCGTTAACTTGCTTTTGAACAACCGGCCCCAGATTGACAAATTGCCAAAAAAAATCTCGCGTTTAAAATATCACGCATATTTGGGCTGCCTATGGTTTTGCTCTAAGAAAACTGTTGCAAAAATGAGTTAAAATTTTATTCTGATTAATTAATCATCTATCTTTGGTGATCAGGTTGTGGGTGCTAAGATAGTAACCAACTCCAAATCTCCTGGCGGTCAGTGCTTTGGTCTGGTTACAATGTCAACCAGCGAAGAAGCTGCGAAATGTATCCAGCATCTCCATCGGACCGAAATGCATGGACGTAGTATAACAGTCGATCGGGTATGTCTTGCTTTTGTAATCCTACTACAAGTATCATATTGTAATGGTAAAATGTTCCCCTGCATGTTAATGCAAGTCAAAGCACATCAAGGCTTTGAGTATCAGTGGTAATTGGTCTGAAACTCTAAAGTGATATATCTTCATTTGATTTTTGGTAGGCTAAAGGTGATCGTCTCCCAACTGCCGCTGCAACAACTGCTAAAAAACCTGCTGCAAAGAAAGTTACCAAACCTGGTGAGTACACTAGTATCTCGCGTATCATCCAGTATATCGTAGCAATTATGTAGAATCGTTTTTGCGCAACTTTAAGAACGAAATTTATCTGTGGCCGTTCTATATCAAGTTCTTTGTGAGGCTTTAGTACGTATACTGTACCTCAATGCCTAATGGCCAGGTTGCATCTCTTCCCCCTCTTTTTCATTTATGTACCCCTGTAATCTTATGTTGGCTCCCCAGTTAATTCCAAAATACAGTACTGTGTTCCCAGCAGCTCAAAATATATTATTAACTAGGCCTTCTGAAACCGTATGCCACAATTTCCAGAAGGAAGGTCAATTTTAAATAGTTGCATTATCTACGGTATTTTATTGGCTTTTCATCGCGCAGCAAATTTTTCGTGCATTGCGTTCGTGAATGGTTTGAAGTTAATCATGATATCTTACCTCAAGCGGCGACCAAAACAAAAGATGACAAGGCAAAAGATGAGAAAGCGAAGGACGACAAGGCAAAGGATGAAAAGGCAGCGAAGAGTAAAGATAAGAGCAGCGAGAAGAAGGCAGCTGACATCAAGACAAAATCGGAAAAATCCGACGAGAAATCATCGGTTGTCAAATCGGATGGCAAGACGACTGCAAAGACTGGTGAGATTTTTGGGGGGGGGGTGTTGGAAACTAAAGTGTCTTTTTCTCCTGGCCCCGTTACCCACTACTATCCCTTCTATCCATTTTCATACATTTTCGTTTGCGTTCGGCTGCGTTAGGATTAGGTGAAACTGAATGATTTTTCGCCAGCGTTTAGAGGATCGTTGATCGCAGTCGCGATTTCTTTTTTGGTTTCCACTCATCTGACCAGGCATTCTTTTTGGTTACAATACAGTAGTTCCAAGTTTCTTAGCCGCGCAACGAGCAAATTGTGTAAATATATTCAAATTAACGGCAAGTGTGTATCCTCACGGAAGTAATCACTTCGCTTTCGGGCCTTGTGTTCATCAGATGAAATAATGTTGAATTGGCATTGCCGCATTACGATCATCTGTTCAACCTCGGGTTCTGAGGAAACCAGCTGCACAGTAATCAGTTTTCTCTGGTTTACCGATGGATGTTTAATGCATATCTCTCGCAAGAGAAATGCTGCAATAGTATTTATGTCAACTGAAGCACTGTTGAAGATCCACAAACCATGAATGGATTGGCTTTTTTGACTGTATATCTCCCCGTTGCACTGCTAATATTCTCCATATCCGTATTATATTTGTAGGAAGAATGGCATTAACATTAAAACATGGAGCTCGTTAAACGCATTAAGAGTTCTCGGGCAACTCTGTTTTTATATCAAGCTATTCAATATCCATACCTTTAGTATAACATTTTGTATGCTTAATACGTTTGTTTTATTAACGAAAATAATAGGAAAAGAAAGCGATGCGAAAGGGGAAAAGGGGAAAACCGATAGTAAGACCACAAAAGCAAGCTCCGCGAAGAAAGACGGGAAAGATGACAAGCCCTCTCATCGGCGTTCCAGCCCTGCCATCAAGTCCCTTGAAGATGTGAGACGTGAGAAACGTGAACGTCAAGTGCGTGAAAGAAGAGAACGGGAACGACGGGAACGAGTACGTCGAGAACGCGAACGAATTATGCGTGAGAGAGCAATGGAACGTGAACGCGAACGAATTAGACAACGTGAGAGAGAAAGACGTCGTGTACAACTGTTACGCGAGAGAGAAGAACGCGAGCGTCAAGAACGGCTGAGATTGGAACGCGAACGAATGAGACAACGAGAATTGGAACGTGAGCGGGAACGAGAGAGACAAGAGAGAGAACGTTTGAGACTCATCCAAGAACGGCAGCTGCGTGAAGATCGCGAGAGATTGGAACGTGAACGTGAAAGGCTAGAACGTGAGCGCTTGCAGAGGTTGGAACGTGAACGAATGGAACGACAACGTGCCGAAGAACGTCGTGGTGTGAAGCGACCCGGAGATCCCTATGCCAGAGAGAAATCCCCAACACGTGGCCCTGGATATTGGCCTGATAGTAAGAGACCTGCGACTGAAAGAAGTGGTGATGGTCGAGAGTTCTTCAGTGGTATGTCCAGTCGTGATCGTGGTGCTCGCGATCCCCCTGAAACAAGACCAGCTCCGAGCAGAGAACGCCGTGGTGATCCTCGTGGTGACCCCCGTGGTGATGCTCGTGGTGGGCACTCAGACCCGCGAAGCAGTCATTCCACGCGTGATGAGGTGCCACGTGATGAACATCGTCGTGCCGAGCGGGATCGTCCGAGTGCAAGTCGATCAACCCGCGAGTCCCCTCGTGAACGTGACTCGCGCGACCGTCGACCAAGCTGGGAACATGGTGCCGAGAGCAGCAGCGACCCACAGAAAGGATTGTCATTGTTGTTACAACGTGCTGGCGTCAGTGGCATCCTGGGAAGTGAAGTAAGCGGTCGTTCGAGTTTGACAAAACCAGTTGTTCCTGCTGGTAGTTCATCAAGTCGCGACAGACCTGGAGAAAGTTGGAGTGAACGTAGCAGTGCTCATGCTCGTCCTATTATGTCATCCCACAGTTTGGCACCCCCCGGGAATGCAACAGCTCGTGCTGGAAGACCTGTTGTGAGTGAGCCTGCACGTGGGTGGCCTGTTGAGAAAGAGCACGACAGATCCCGGGAGCGTGATCGTGGTGTTGCTACGCGAGAAATGTCCCGTTCTGCTTGGAGTGCTTCTACAAATCCTTCAAGCGCCATGTTGCCTCCATCTATGGATCGATCTCGTACAGTAATCCCACCAAGCCGTAGCTCGGCTTTGCCAACAAGAATTATCAGCCAACATTCAGCCCCATTGCCTATGACTGTACCTATTATTGACAGCCGTCGTCCTGTCCCTATGTCTGGTCGTGGTGACCCGTTCAGGGGTGCACCTGTGCCCACCATTCCTCGTAGTGCCATGAGACGCTATTAAGAAAACAAACTTGAAGCATTTTACTTTTTGACCATTAGAACTTGACTTTTAACGGACAATCAAGAAATTATTGGACACAACACAAAGTCGCATTTCTGTTCTGGTGCATTCTCATGTAATTGAACTTTAGAATTAAATGAGGAGTCGTCATTTCCTCTGGTGCGACATTTTATTTGAACTTTGGATATTGAGATATGTTATTGACGAAACCTGGTGTAGTGAATTGCTCTGGTGTAGTGAAAGTGAATCGATTACATTGGACTTCCAGTTTGGGCGGTGGAAAAGAGCCAGAAAAGCGAAAGTTTACACATATATACGCGCACATGTGGAAAAGTTTCGAAGATCAAGCAAGCTCCTTCCAGTGGAATGCAAGTGTTTAAACGACTCGTTACGTGAAGACGTTTGACTGAAGACATGTCGTATTTGTCCTTGGAGAACTAAATGGGTTACTCGAAACGATTTCATTATCCGAATAGACAAGATATTCGTTCATTTGTAGTATGAGATGAATTATCATTCCAGAATATTTTTCTTCATGAACATCCTTGAAACTATCAGCTCGTTTTTAAAAATGCGCTACTTGCATGATTTTAGTATTTTTAGATCCATATGAGAAACTTAGGGTACGAGGTTGAATGGTATAGTTTCCTAAGTAACGCTTCGACCTACTCATAGTGTTTGTAGCTTATTGGCTTTTCATACTTAATGTAACGTGTTTTTAAACTTTCAGTGATTCAAATCCCTGCGTATGCGTCGAAATACATTCTGTTTTTTGACCTGAAATAAAATATATGTGCAAGGATTCCGTACATTTCCTAGAAATAGGGTTAACTATTATTTTGCCTCTAAACAATGAAGTTTTCAAAGTAGAGTTGCGATATTGGAGAGCACAAACGGCGACAAATTGTACGTTCGCATGGTAAGTTAATTACGCTTTCACCAAGACGGAAATTGAGAATCTGGCCTTATCCAGTTTTCCGAAAGAACATCGAAGATAGAGGTAAAATCCCAAATAGCGCAGTTCCATGCTAATACGGTGCTACTTGCTACAGAACAGTCTACTGGGCGTGACCAATCTGTGGTGCACAAGGGTTTGTTTTACTAATATCAGCAGCACCTTTTCTAAAATTAATAACAATTTCGAAAATGGAAAACCTATTTTCCGCGTTATCGTTTAGCAATTGACAGTAATGTTACCGGACAAATGATTCCTGAATGATAATGTGACCAGAATTAACGACGTAAAGAAGCGACTGCTTGTTCTATCAAATTGTGGTCTGTTAGTTAAATTCCCAATTGTGCCGACATAAGAAATAACCGAGACCAAGACAGAAAATGAAATCGATTTGTATTGTATTGCATTGTACTGTATTGTATTGTATTCAACAAAATGATAAGATCGGCTAATGAAAATTCGATATTTCTGTTCATTCCATTATCTTGTAAAAGGTACGGTTTCTATAGCATTTCTCGTTTAGAAACCCGGCATTACAGCAATTCAGCCTGCCTTTAAGGAATTATTGGTTCATTTTCACGTTATCGGTTCGTCTAATTCAGCAAGTTTTTATCAAAGATCAGGGGCGGGCATATCAGGTAGGTTAATACCTAGTCAATACAAATCTGCAATTATTCCTAAGCTTCGGCTAGTTTTTGAATGATTCCTTATTAAGTTCTTTTTCGAAAAGATAACGAGTGTACATATAAAATGTGTAATGCGGCAGCGAGGAGCTATTTCACCAAAAAAATTAACATAACCTAGTCCTCGAATCCATGGCCATGAAGGCATGATCAAAACGTCATATTTTTTATTCTCTACCTGTATAAAGCCGGAAATTGTGGCAAGACAAAGAAACTTACTGAGAAACGCCCCACTGATTCCAACCCTGCATGCGGCATGCAACGCGCTTGGGGCCTTGTAGCTCTTGACCATGCACCTACTAGCTTTCCGGCGAATTTATTGAAAAAATACAAACATTGTATTTAGGGGTCTATTGCATGCTAATGTTTCATATCTACATTAATAAGGTTGAAATTAGTAGATATTTAACCACTTTGTGCTTTTATTGTTTTACAGCAAGTCGAAAAGTTGCAGCTAGTCCATAGCATATATAAAATGATTTGAATGCCTGGTTATGGTAAGTATAAAATTGAATTAATTATTGGTACAAATTAAAACTACGTTCATATAAACTCAACTCTAAATGATTTTGCAATCCTAAATGAAAAGAAAAAGTAAAGAAAAAGTAAAATATATTTATTACTATAATGACTAAAGTCCAACTAAATTAAAAATATCAATTCAGCAAAATATTTATTGTGATCTTAAACACTGAGTAAGGTCATATTCATGTTTGTTTGGTTAAATGGAAATTAAACGCCTCTGTTTAAATATGTAAGGCTAGGATATCGAAGATTCGTAAGCCTCTTTAATTATCTTATTTATTTAATACGAGCTGTGAATATTTTCATCCAATGCTTCGCCTTCGATGTTATATGTAACTGGACTATTCTCATTCTCTTTTGATTGAAGAAGACGATTTATGTTAATATGACGTAAATGTGAATAATGAGGCCAAATGTACGGTGTAAGATAGAGATAATAAAGTTTTCTACACAATTCTTTTTGTTTTGCTGGTCTTTTTTTATCGGAATGAACAACGTCCAATCTTTTAATCGCATTGAACAACGTCTATCACAATGGATAACTTAAGATTCGGCTATATTTTGTCGAACTGATAAAAGAACATGTTTCTTTTTGCTGGAAAATTTTTCGCGACCAACCACATCACTAGATTCGAGTTTTCATTTCGCGTCGCGCGAATAAAATCACATAGTGGAGAATGGGCTTTATACTTCGTGAACTTAAGAGTTGCTCCTTGCGGAGAAATGGTTTGCTCAAAATATAGCACTAAAAGCATACTAGAAATGCATGCATGTAGCAACCTCTCGCCATTCCAAACGAAGCAAAATATTTCCTAGCTAGCCAGATCAGTGACTAATTAGATTCCCATTCAGCATAGTTACATACGATAGCCTCTGAATTACTAGTGGAATTAAAATCTTATTTTGTAAGCTACATTGCTTTAATTATAATGTCGTTTTTTACGTAGCGCACTTATATTTATAGTGAATAGTTAGAGTTGTGTTTACCGCAAAATAATCACTTCAGTTATAAAGCGCTAGCTGTGCAGGCTGAAATAATATCAAGCGTAAACATTTCAAGTTCAGTATACACTGTAAATTCTGTCGAAATTTGTTTCTGTTAATTTTGTAAAACCGTTAAAAGTTAAAAAATTTTTCTCACCAAATCAAGACGTGTGGTCCATAGCATAATGGCGGACGAACTCGAATCAGATCTATTAAACGCTAGCTCTCTGACTTTCCCTCATTAATGAGTGAAGTAAAGATGGGGGAATATGAAGCATTTCTTGTAGGTATGATCCAGGCCTCTGGCACGGAAATTTCATAGGTAAAATTATAATTGCCGCCATATTACCTGCGAAATTTCCGCGTGGAGGCCTGGATCATATCAACAAGAAAGGCTTCATATACCGCCATCTTGGCCTCAAATTTTTCACAGAGTTAACGTTCCAGTCTTGATTAATATTCAGTTCACTGCTTTGATTCAGTGAACTCAAATAAGACTGAACGCTAGCACCGCCAGAAGTTTGAAGCTAAGATGGCGGACACTGAAGCCTTTCTTGCAGGTAAGTCCAGTCCTCCGGCGTGGAAATGTTGTAGGTCAGTAGGTAAAATAGCGACAATTATGAACGAATATTTAAAGCTCGTCTTTAGATTCAAATTACAGACATTTTGAGATAACAGTATAATATAAAATATAGCATGTATTCTATACGAGGAATTATTGGATCACCTAACGGAACAGCAAATCATTCTGTACGACATTGTTTAAGAAAACTTTTGTAAACAGACATCGTGCCCGAAAATCACAAAACACAGTTGTTATTATCTCAGACTGAGGAATCGTCGCAAAATAAGTTACGTTTTCTGTCGAATGCACATTCTTTTCATGAAATACCCTCTCCCTTGAAAATTATTTGAAAGAAAAATCGTACAAAGCTGGTATGATTTATACAAAAAGTACAAAATTTCCGTCCGTAGCTTCACCCTTCGTGACTAGCCCACGCAAACACAGATTTTTTTTCGCCATCTTGGCTTCACTAATTAATGAGGAGAAAGTCAGAGAGTTAGGGGCTGTTTACATGGGCCCGGTTACCCGAGATTCAACGAAGCGTGAGAGGACTTTGAGGTACTGAAATAAGTCTTTGTGACACCAAACAAGGGCATGCTATTGTTATGGTGATTATACGAGTAATATGACTTCCAAGATCATATTATCTGCTCATTTTAATACCTCAAAATCACCTCACGCTTCGTTGAATCTCGGGTAACCGGGCTCATGTAAACAGCCCCTTAGAGTTCCAGTCTTATTTAAATTCACTGCTTTTATGTCACATTTGCAAATCGTGCATGAGTGTAAATATCCGAGGGGAATTAATACCCTCACCTAACCTCACGAGGATAATTATTTTATATAAAATATTATTATAAAATTAATAATCATTTATAGAATAAAGCTCTGGATCTTTTAGGTACTTGCAAGTGTTAGAGGCATAGCGTGGTTAATTGCTCAATTATTTAAACGATATTAAAGTGGTGGGAAACAAAACTTAGACGGGGATAAAACGCTGAAATGGGGATAACGAAACTCAACTTAAACAAAACACGGAAAGTTCTTAAACTTTAAGTTCTTGTTCTTTGAAAATTGATACAATATAACCAGGAAGTAGCGTGTCAGCGTCTTCAAACAACTTAGCATCAAATGTGGTATAACAACTGTCTAAAATAGACAAAACACTTCTCGACGTTTCGACCTGAGGGCCTTCGTCAAGAGAGTATCATACTGAGGGGATGACATGAGCCCAGTTACCCGAGATTCAACGAAGCGTAAGAGGACTTTGAGGTATTGAAATAAGTCTTTATGACATCAAACACGCACATGCTATTGTTGTGGTGATTATAAGACTGCTAGGATCGTGTTATCTGCTCATTTCAATACCTCAAAATCATCTCACGTTTCGTTGAATCCCGGGTAACCGGGCTCATGTAAACAGCCCCTAACTCTCCTGAAGAAGGCCCTCAGGTCGAAACGTCGAGAAGTGTTTTGTCTATTTTAGGCAGTTGTTATACCACATTTGATGCTAAGATACATTCAGTGCACAATAAAAGCGTGTGTTACGTACGAAGATATGGACCTGCGAAAACGATTCAAACGTTTTTGTCTTTAAATTTTAACATTCTGTTCAGTTGATACTTATCAAAAGAAGATTATCCTCGTCGTTTATATACAATTATACTGTTACACAATCAAAGTTTGAGTTTTTTGCGAAATTAGATCGAAAGAGTTAATATAGAATACGTGAAAAATATGTCGGCTTCAGTTTATTTCATCACTAATAAAATAGTGATGCCTTGAGTGGTTTTACCCTCTCATCACTGTCCATTAACCTTGCCGTTTTTGCTTTGTCAGCTTGGTACACCCTGCTGAAGATTGAAAATAACTATTTTGAAAAGGTGCCGAATGAAAACGTGGCTTTTCTTAAAAGTTAGACCCATAAATCATTTCATTTACGTTTGGTATCAAGCGCAGAAAATGGAAACAATTGTTTCGCAAAAAGAAATGAAGGAAGGGTATCACTTCGATATTTATACTGCTACATAAAAAGACAATTCTTGTTCTTTGAACTTTGAACACATATAAATTATAGGAACGTGGGGCAGCGACTCGATTTTTTTCAGTGGAAAGAGAGGCTACCAATACCTTCGCACGAATTTTTTTTAAATTCGAGATCCGGTGCTTTTCAAGTGGTATGGACGTAGATATTTTCTCAAAAATAGGTTTTGATCCAAAAACACTTTACGGGATGATTATTCATCTATCTTTGTTAGAAATTTATTTATTTCAAAGTCAATGAACTAATCCATCTATTATGCATGCATATATAGTGAAAGCTAAGAGTCAGGGTTAATTATATACGCTTCTAGTTATGCAAACGTGCATTTGACTATTAGCCAAAGCGGCTTACCTATGCTATATATAGTTTGTGGATGAGAATACATTCATTTTCTCTTAATTTATGAATCATTTCCGTGCATGTAAATTAATCATTATGCATGTGATTGTCGCTTAGCAACTTCTACTTCTAACTTTAATTTTAGATAAAAATTATATGCTAATCAAATTTTATAAGAAATTGTTCCTTAGTTCAGCGAAACTTTTCCGTTCTATAAAAATGCCTGCTTTCTTCGTCTCGTGGCGTTAAGCTATTTTAGACTTCCATAAGTGTTCTCGGGATCTCTTACATTACTCAACTCTTCATAAGGTGGAGAACTCTCGCGGCTGGCAGTCCCCCCAGACTCATAAAAGTTGTCCTCAAGTTTCGCAACATCTAATTCGTAAACTGAATTCTGATATGAATGTTGAACATCGGCATTGCATAAAACTTTTCTTTTCAAATATCGACGACGAAGGCATGCCACAACATATGCAATTAAAAGCCCGATGACAATTCCAGCCACAATTATTATTACGAAGATATACCATTTAGTTCCGTGCTCAGTCGGCTCCTTTGATATTTCTGAAACTGTGAATATACTCATTAGAATGATTACTTTAATTTTTGCTATTTTCTTTGGGGATAAAGTTCCAAACACAACAATTGTGTGATTAAGGTTGTTCCCTTAAAATCTCAAATATTGAACACTGAGTGCGCAAGGGATGATAGGTTGTCAACATTATCAGCTCGTTAATGGACACTGCAATAAAAAATATTTTTGTCTTTTTGAAAAGGAAACTTACATTTCCGATATAAATCCTGTTTTTTATTGACGGTTGACGCTTCATGATCAAAAATAACAGCTGCATGCATGTTTACTCAATTCAAACGTTATAATTTGAGATACGTGCGATCAGTCGCGTAGCCAGCCTGACGATTTTGTCCCGCTATGTAAATTTTGAGTGATTATGATTATTCATTTCTTAAAAAAATTATTGTTTTCACAGTCAATAAACACCAAGATATTAGCATAGCGGGACAAATCGACAGGCTGGCTACGCTATACTGCGTGCGATTGTAATACCCTTAAGCTATTATTTCGAGCGGATCGTTAATTTGAAATTTGAATACGAAACAAAATTTACCCAGGTAAAGACGTCATACATATCAGACCAAGAATATATGCATGCCCAGTTCGCGCGGATGGCTGATAATTTCATTCAAAAATATCTTGAGAAGTAATAAAGTTAACAAACTATCCGTAAATGAATTTGGTAAATAATCATCTCGTTCCTTTAGAATGATAATCAAAAATAATTTGCTGTAATTTTAAGACCTTCAATTCAAATTCGTAATTATGTACATCATCCCTTGCGCCTCTCGGTTTTTTTTTATAAATGTGTTTCATTGAGAGAAACTATATGAATTTAGCTAGCTAGAGGAAGTACATCATAGGCCATGGGCTGTGTGAAATTATTTACCTCTTAGAAACTGGGAACTAACCTTGACAAATAGTCCCATTACCAACGTATCCAGAATTACAGGAACATGTGAAAGATCCGATTGTATTTTTACATTCAGAATTAGCCGGACAGGAATTACTATCCTCAGAACACTCGTCGATATCTAAAAGTGCGTTAATGAGATTGTTTTGACATGCATGGCATGAGTCATCGTTAATAACATCTCTTCCAACCAGGGAAACATGCATCCAGTAGTGTTACAAAGAGCGTGTCGTTACTAAAGGCGGTTTTCCACCAAGCGGAATTTTTCGATCAAATGAAATTTTTCGCTCGATTTTCTTTTCAAACGCAAGAATTCGACCGTAGCGGATTCCCTTCACCGGTCAAAATTGAGAGAAAATCAAGCTATATTGCTACTGCCTTTACCACCAAGACTCACTCAGGGCATATACTGCATTAAGCAAAGCTTGGTGATAAGAAAGTAGAGGACATTAGGGCAAACCTGCATAGGTGCTATTATAAGGACGACTAATAATTTTTATTTCTTCGGCATCTGCAAGTTTAGAATGATGTATGACAAAATATTTTAATGCTCATAAAAATTAATTTCCCTCTAAGGATTTAAGTGTCATGCGACGTGATGCATTCCAGTTGGCGCGGATGCATGGCTGATAATTTCATTCAAGAATATCTTGAGATATAATAAACTTAACAAAAATCCGTAAACGAATTTTGTAAATAATCATGTCGTTCCTTTAAAATGATAGAAAAGTTCAGAGTGGTGCTAGTTCTCATTACGTGGCTGATCGAAAAATGTGGAGGTGTGAATTTACCACGCTTATACTTCCCTCTAACGATTTTAGCGTTTGACGCAATATGAACAAACTATTGAAAACTATTCGCGGATGCACTTTTCCCTAACTTCGCAATAATAAAGCTATGGAAGAATTTTCAACATTGGGCCAAACAGGAAGATGTTAAAAATGCTTCGCGAATTACAGATTTAATGTTTAATGTTCCCGGCAACATTCTTTCATCTATTTTCCTAGGCGTGCAAACGTGCAAAATTTCATTGCATTGACTTTATTGGTTTTCTTTCCTTGTTACCTTGAACTCTCAGACGTTTTCCCACTTCAGTGATATTCGTACTGTCGCTTATTTTGAGACCGTTGCCTAGGAATGTTCCATCATGTGTGACTTGTAGTGAATGTGCCAGCTCATCCTGAATATTTCCCAGATCGATGCCCTTTTTATCGCTGAATGTTGCCACGTATTCGAAGCCAACCGATCCAGGACTAGAATTTTAATTTTTTTAATTTAAAGCATTTTTCAATTTCTCTTATTACTGAGCTAAATATTGAACAAGGAATTTTTAGGAATTAATAGAAACCACGAAAGGATTTAAATCGTTAAGTATCATTCGAAAATTTGTCCTGATTTGCATAAAATTTGAACTCTGAATTTCAGAGCTTGCATGGCAAGTATTCGTAATGTTTACGACATTAACGGACTGTGTGACAGGGCCGTCGCTAGAAGCTTAATTAGGGGGTGCATATATATATTCATATATTCGTGCTATATACCCAAATTATTTTTTTGTCATTTCTTTTATTTGTATACGGTTGTATACGAACATAAATATAATATTATACCCCCTCCCCAATTTAGCTTCTAGCGACGGCCATGAATGTGTGTGTCTGGTTTGTGTAAGATCAATAACAACTGAAAACATTTCCTAAAGTCTAAGCAATTTTGGTAACATTCCTATGTACCCTCTCTTTTAAGCCTGGCATTCGTCGGTGATATATGAGAACCACGCGTAACGAGGGGCGGTATACCAGACGAATAATGGATAATATAGCAATACAGGAGGTTTTATGGGAATTTCGGCTTGTATCAAATACTATATATATTTTAGGATAAACCATATAACCAGATTTGAATTTTATTAAACTTTTTGATTAAGGGGCTACCAGATTTTTTACAGTGGTAGATTTCGTGATCTATGATTAAGGGATGTTGCAAGTGGAAAGCGTGAACTGAAAAAAATGGATAGTCGTCACAATAGTCACAAAAGTACTCACAATAGTCGTAATATGATGATTAAACGGAAGGTAGAGTGTATTTTCGGTGTCCTCCTGTAAAGGCTTGTTAGCTAAATAGACGGTAATTAAGTATAGCTATTATTAGTATTCAGACTGAAGTACTAAAACCACCAAATTGGTCACAGGAAAGATGCAAAGGCAAGGAAGAAACTCCTCCTCACAAATACTGCATTCTGTTCCTTCCCTTCCCAATGGTAAAATACCCGATATTTAGGTAATAGTTGTATAAATAAATTATATTGACGACATGATACACACCTCATTGATTAACATTTCAGTAAATTCAAAATACTCGGCGCTGTTTATAATATTAAAGGCAGGGATGTATTGGCGGTTTATTATTCGGAATTCACCTTGGACGGATGCCTGAATATCTATGAAGAAGAGTGAAAGATTGCACGGAATGAAGGCAAAGATTAGATAATTAGCATCATCTATCTTTATTGTGACTCGATAATTTTAATCAACTTTTTAACAGTTGACCGATTTGCCATGCATGTGATTTCCTTTTCCTGGCGGCCATGTTTTGTCGAGTTAAATGATTTTCTTCAGTGCTACACACCGTTAAAGTCTAGCCTAACGTTAGTCTCTAATGTAGTCGTCATTGTTAACGTTTATTTATATATATTACAGCAAAAAATCGTTTTCTTCTTCCAAGAAGAAAGAACTTGTTTCAAGAAATATTTTCTTGAAACAAGACATTTCTTGCTATAGGAGATCAGCGAGAAAAAAATTCTAACTAAGAGAATTTGTGCAAGAAAATATTTCTCATAATGAGAAAAATAGATTTCTTGTTTTAGAACTAGAAATACATCCATGCAGCAACCACTCGCTATTTTAAACGAAGCAAAATATTTTGCGCTACCAAGACCTAACTTTCTACGCTAATATTATGAAATAACTAGTGCAAATTTTTCGGAAACAAAGATAGTCGTAAAGGTGAACAGAAATCACTTGTTTGTCTGCTGCATTACGTTGCAGTTTAAGTGAGTGTTAAACTTTTCTATTGCCAAACCTTCAAAACATCAAAACAGCACAAATAATTTTAATAACCATACAAGCACTAAACGTCATAATGTTGTTTTTCGATTATTTATTTTATTCAATGATTTTAACGACTATATAAGCTGCAAAGTGATATTTGTTTTTTCAAAACTCTGAAGTACACTTTTGAGAACTCATTTTAAAGTTTAGGCGATAATGCAAAGCCTCAAACGGTCGGTTAGCTCCTTGTAAAACGACATACCAAGCTCGTACTTGTCAAAATAACAATGCATTCTTACAGCAAACACTGAATAAGCAAAATATAGACACCTACCACTTCAAAGATTATAAATAGATTATAGATTATAATAGTCGTTCCTATTTCACCAACTGTTTCTGTGCAGTGATGATCTTTAAATCTTTTATTATTGTTCAGTTAAATATTTGACTCCGTGATTTCATTTTATATTTTTAAAAAATAGTTTGCAAAATGACGGTTAAATATAAGAAATTTTTGAGCACACTTTTTCTAGAAATAAGAGATTATAATGTCTAAATTAGATAAAATTACACCTGAAATAAGAAAATATTTTTTTATATTAATAGACTGAAGCCAGGAAGGCAATAACTGCGTAAGCTATCTTTTCAACTGCTAAAATGTTTTGATTTTCACTGTCGACCTATTTATGGGTAGAAACAAAATGAATTCTCTTATTAACAATTTAAGTTCACATTATAAATTAAGCTTGAAAGCCATTTGGGAGTATTTATACATGTTATATTGCTTAATACCTCTGTGTTGTGATGAACACTTACTTTAGACCCAGTACTATATTATATATTCTACTACTGGTGATTTACATTTGATTGACATTAAATTAAGTAGGCTTAAAATCGGGGTATCATATATCTGCACGGACATGATTAGAATGCAATTGATATAAGTTAGACTGCTAACATGAGAATCTAAACCGAACTGTGGAAAAGGTAGACGTTAATGCTGACCTGTAGCTGTATTTGTTTTATGTGAATCAACACGAGGATATTGGCACAGAAGTAAGTTAAATATAAAGTTAATCATAGTATATAAATTCGTTAAAGATGAGGTAAAGTCAGTTCTGCGCATATATTCCGCGCAGCAACACATTCCATCAGTGGGGGAGCAACATTTGGAATGTTAATGTATGCGATATTAGCGTGTTGTATTACAAACGGCAGTTCGGGAGCACAATTATTTTATTTTATGTTGCAAGGCGAAAAGGCTCGAATTGCGAGTCACGAAGATAACTTATCTTATCATAAGGCTGCTAGAAAAAGTAATACGCTGAAAGCAATGCTCCAAGAATTTATTTGTTGAATGAGGACACGAGATGACGAGGCTATTTGTCGTCGCTACAGACGCTACCTTCTCGCTTGTCCTACCATTACAAATATATAAAGTTTTAAATAACCGCCGGTTTATTTACAAGCTTCGCTTTATATTTTCTTCAAAATATAGTAATATTTTCTTCAAAATATAATATAAAATAAGAATATTCATCACAGATCACAACCGGTCGAGCGAGAAGAGATGAAGAAAATTAAAACGACTCATACGTCATGTAAAGATTATATAACCAACGTAAACAAACATTGTTATGCGCAGAATATATGCGCAGAACGGACTTTATTTATTATTCATATATTAATATTTAGATCGAATTGTGTTTGTGCACAATATTATTTGTGACAATAAATATACGATATAGCAATATCCAGTCGTGCAGCGTAGTAATAAGGGTGTATTGTCGATTCGACGAACCACTCTGTATATATTTGTTACGAAATGCGAATATATAATGTAATTTAGCATTGTTAAGAAATAGAAGGTCAATACAGATGAGGAAATTACTTGGGGAACATGTCACATAAAATGAAGTGTAAAGTAAATATTATTATGACCCTTCGGAATCACAAAATTACTTTTCCTGTCATAAGGTCACAGCCCATGGGATTTCCTCCGAAACAATAGTATGTCGTACAAAGTACAAGTGTCACGACTCAAGAACATAAGTTCTAGGCGGATACTAGTTTATGTCAATCATGTCTTTGTTATATTTTGCTCGGTTAAGCACTTGAAGCCTTACGTCACTAAAAGCTTAATTCGATGAAATTATTTGTAAAATAGGTTATAAGTTGAGATACGGTTCACAGAGTAATAAGTTGATAATTGTACTTTAAGTTAATGATAAATATTTTAAGTTGTGAACAAGTTTTAACAGTGATCGATTAAGTAAAAGACCAACTTGACTAGTGCGTCACCGGCCTTAAGTAAACAAAGTATGAAAGCTGGTCCGAGCTTTTAACGCCAACCCACACTTACAACCTACAACGCTGATTGGATTGTGTGAATCACACCATCTTGCACAGGGCGTCTTCAAGATCCCCTCAAATTTTATTATAAAAGGAGGCGCACAGCAACAGAACAGTCAGTGGACTAGCGGAGTAAAAAAGTATATGAAACGTTGGAGAAGCTCAACCTGACAGAACAGACAGCCAAGACGAGAACAGAAAACAACGAGGTCCGAAAGGACGAAGAATCAGAAGAGAAGAGAAGAACGAGAAAGAAGAGAACATTAGTGAACTTTAGTAAAACGTTGTAAAGATCTCCTACCTCGTGCATAGAAGAATTAAAATCTTATAACATATTTACATGCAGCTAATTCATGGACTAATTCATTTACCTTTTAATTTTGAGGACTTTTTTCAGGAAATATCACAGAAATCTTCTTTAAGAGATGTATCATGTTAAGACAAGCCTCCTGGATGTTTGGGAGATAATTTTATAACTTGCAACATATCTAGCAAAAATCTACCTAGCAAAAATTAGGTAACATAGAGCTTTATTGAAGTGTAGGCCATAATCATATAGTTTTTGTAGTTCCTAGAAAAAATTAAAATATTTACCAGGGTGTACCACTTTTCATGCAATTACAATATGTGTGGGGGAGAGGAATCTAGATACCAGACCCCAGATCACACAGCACAGAAATCGGATAATATTCTCATTGGAAGTTTGGAAAAATTTCGCCCACCCTCCTCCCCTCGGCTGCGACGATATGCGCCTTGCCGCATTTTTGCCTTAAGCTGAAAATTATTTATTCCCAATCTGAATTCCTCTTCAGTCGAAGGCATTGTGTGGGAAGGCGAGCAGCGAGAATATATACCTAAACGTTTACATGTAACAGCATGCATCTGAGTATAAAAACGCAAATAACAACATACTAAAATAATATTAAGTCAGTCTTAAGCGTGGGTTGGTTACTATTCGTAAAATGGAACATAGAATTATTTTACCAGTAGCAGAATTTTGAGTTGAGTTCGTAACGAATTTAGAGTATAGTATGTCGCCCAGTTTCGAAAGTGCCAGTATTCGGACAGCTGAGTTTCCTTCCTAAATTTTTTTAAACGAAAGGAAAAATTAAAACAATATGTTCCGATCATTTTCTGATATGTTACGAATGTTTTTGCGTTTTCACGTGTTTTTTTTTCTACTGCGCAGCCTGCGCAATAATTATAACTCGTCTGGTATGGCAGCATTTTTGCATTCTTGTTTTAAATTTCCCTTCGCTTTGTACACCAGGAGTGGAAATCGAGCTAAATTGTCGATTGCAAAAAGTCGATCACGCGACATTTTGCATTCATTGGAAGTCCGCCTTTACACACGGACAGCGAAGAAAATTTGAAAAAGGACGCGCTTCTTACCCACAACTCCGTTAGCGCTATTTGTTGGAACCGCGGGATCACGCGCGATATGTCGCGCACTCGACACGACGTTATTTGGCAATCAATGCTCCTTTCCATGATAATTGGAAAATGTGATACATTTCTCTCATGATGACATTTGTTTCTAAAGAGCTTCTATATTGTAAAAATTGTTTGTACAAAAGACTTAGCCAGATATAATTTACAATGGCAGGCGGAAATTATAGTATTTTTTTACTATACCCCATTTAGCTCTTTTTTTCTTATTATCTTCTTATTCCAAGAAATTATTTTCTTGAAACGAGGATCAGATAAGACAAGCTTTCCTATTTTAAGAAATATTTGGGATATTGCTTAAGATTAATTTTCTCATATTGAGAATTTCAGAAGTTAAGATAATCTCTCTTATATCAAGAAATTATTTTCTCAGTTTAAGAAAAAAATTCCAATTCAGAAGAATATAATTTTTTGCGTTAAAATCTGTAAATTTGTGGCCTGATTTATTTCTTATTTTAAGAAATTACTTTCTAAACGAGATTTTATATCCTAGAGTTAGAAAAAATAATTATCTGTTTAAGAAAAATTCTTCTTTACATAAGAAGAAAATTCTTAATATAGATATATTCTCTCGACAAGAAAATGATTTTTTGCTGCATATATATGCGGTGAATAAAGTGGGCAAAATATCCGCCAACTTTCTAACGCTGTCAAATAACTGAAGTCACCTAAGATTGTGGATTAAATTATACACACCAGTACATTTGTTATCAATAAATTGCTGGCCTGAACTGATACACCCACAGCGGTATCGTCCGGGATAGTTGGTACACGATTCACCTGCACCCGTGCATTTCTGTGGTTGGTCTCTACATTCATCTATATCGTCTATAAAAAACAATGAAATTAGCATATAGCTATGTATCCCCGAAAGCTATAGTCATGATCAAAGATAGCTATAACCACGTACTGTCCTGGAAAATAGGACATTTTTAACTAAATCGGCATGGAGTTCCATAAAAAATATCTGGAGGGTGTCGCATATGATCTGTGACCGACTTACGCAATGTTTATTTATATTTGGTATTTTATTGGCACAGTACGGCCAGACCTGGTCATATCCGTGTCCAATTCATTAGGGTACGGGTTAAGATTTTTTATGAGACTATCTATCACTGCAAAAACTACCCGATTTGGTGAACAGATGAAAGCGTAATTCTGTTAAATGCCACCGCCCCGCTGTGATAAATATACTCTCAAGGGCTGAGATTGAACTTGATTGCTCTAGATTCCCATAAACGAGCATTAATTTTTTTCAGGTCTTTTTATCACAGCGTTTTTCTTGAAAATTTGATCAACTGATGAATGACACAATTTTAAATTTTAAACATTTTATCTCATTTTTGAGGGGACTAAAAGGAGTTTGCAGGAAGACAGTTAAAACTTTATCTATTGTGCATTTTCTGGTTATTCTTGTCAAAGGTTTGAGACAGAATAATAGTTCCTTTCGAGTTTAAACAAGTCAGATATCATCGGATATGAATCATATGATATCCTTTTGTCATCGGATGCAGGCTTTCGGATCGACTTTTAAGGCAGATTTCACAAACGCTGGAGGGGGGGGGGGACTGCAGAGTGTCACTCGCGACAAAATTCAAGGCTGAAAAATATTAGGTATGCTTAAGTATTCTGAGGTATATTTAGGTACATTTATCGTTTTGCATATTAGGGAATCTTGTAAAAGAAAAACATTGAGTTTAAAGTTTTTAAAGTATTTTGGTAAAATGTAAAGTATTAAAATAAAAACTCCGTAAAAAACCGTGTACTTTAAAAACGATTAACTTCTTATTAACCGAGCGCGAGATCTTTACCGAGAAATATAGGGACCGAGGTCTTTTCAAACAGACCTAGCTCGAAGAGCAAAGTTTGTACAAAAATATTGAGGTCCGATATTTCTCGGTAAAGACCGATTTTGTACAAATATTATATATAGTTCGATTCAATCACAAATTCTCATTACATCGCTTTGCTTGTCAAGTTCGGCGGGAAAATTCCCGTGTTTCTATACAGTTTTAGTATACACCAGACTCTTGTCTTTTACAAATCCAACATTCTGATTGTCTACTCAACCATTGTCTATTCGTGATGGGAAAAATTCGCTCGCGCGACCGTATAAAATTGAATTATTTAAATTATTTTTCGGTGCATGTAATTGCGGGATATCGATTATTTTCTCGAAATAAATATATCTAGGTACAGGGTGTATACTAAAACAATTAGACAACTCGCCTTCGTTGTCTAATTGTTAAGTAGAAACACGCTTCTCGACCAATCAACACGCACGAACTATAAATGTTATACTTATTATAATGTTTTATATTTTATACATTAAGTTTAATATCTTGATTATTTTGAGCATGCGACAGTATTTTAAAAGATAAAGTTACTTACCACAACGAGTTCCATCACCGTGATATCCATGACTACAATCACACGTGTACGACCCGACTACATTATGACAGACAGCGTTCGGGGAACAGTTATTAGGGCCATTACATTCATCGATATCTTAAAATAGATGCGAACCAAGGTATACCTACTGGAACTGATCCTAACTCATGACAATCAGTGGCAATAAATTTAATTTAAACTGTAAAATATAGCGTGTGTTTGGATAAAATTTGATTTTGCACGGTTTTTCATGAATTTTATTATTTTTTTTGTTATGGGTTTGCTTTGGCATGTATAGGCTGAGACAATTGGGGTCAGCCGTAATTGCACTCCGTATAATTATTAGATGAAACTGAGAAGGTGTTGCATTATTGTCTCGAGACTCTAAAGTGCATGGTTACTTAAGTGGTGGACGTAGATCTGATGGGATGAATTTTCTGTCAAAAAATCATAATTTACGTGTTAATGCAATGTGTACTTGTACATTGGCAGCCGTTGCCTCATACCAACTCTCAGCAGGAACATTTACAGTACCCGGGATATTGGCACAATTAATTTTCATTTTAAAGACTATTATCCGATAATCGTTCAGGGCCAGTACGCGTATAAATATTAATCATCTACAGCGAATTCCCTCACAAAGGCATTGCACCCTCATGTGATCATGAGTGCTTAATATAGTTAATGTGTTACGTAAAAATAAGATCACTTCGCAACCTACTGAACAAAATAAAGGCCCTTAGCCAAATTTCCTTTAAGAAAGCGAAGCTCTATAGCCATGTGACGAGCTGTCCGGAAGGGTGTATTGCTAGAAATTAAATAGCGAATACTAATCTGATGTAAACTTTTTTCATTTGCCTCATAAATGTAATAAAGTTTGTATTTAGATCACAAGGACTTTCTCGCACTCAATGAGGTTGAGAAAAAGTCACATCTATTTTCTTTCAACCACAAAAAATCAGCTAATTGTGATTATCGAGAAAACTTATATCTCATAGAAAACTTATATCTATGAAGAGAAAATGAATGAAGTGTCAAGGGTTATTAATCTAAAATGGATTTAAAGTAACGCAGTATTGAAGAAGCAACTTGCTGCTGGATTAAAGTGCCTATATCACTTGTGGGATCTTTACGGATTTGAATAGCTTGAAAAATTAGTTTATAAGTTCTACAACTCTTTTTGGTATAATTAAATAGTTTCAAAAATACGTCGGTTGGGGGGACTGGGACTCAGGAATGATTTGCAAACACGCCGTCTTTTATAATGTAAATATGAAGAGTTTCACTAGCGATATAGTTTGCGCTTTTCAAGAAAAAAATGTGGGAACGGTGCGTTGTTTATAGCTGTAGCAACTGGGCGAGTTTTTCTCAAAATATTTTACATTATTGGAAAATCGAAGTAAAATTACAATTTGATTATATCATGTTTGACAAGAACTCGGTTCCTGAGTCCCAGCGGCTCCCGAGCACCACCGAAATTTACCCAAATCGTCATGTTTAGATGCAAATACTTTCAAAACTATTTAACTATATCAAAAAGAGTTGTAGAACTTATAAACTAATTTTTCAAGCTCTATTCAAATCCGTAAAGATCCCACAAGTGATATAGGCACTTTAAGTTCAGAAGGGATAGATTTTATTCCAACTTATATTTGGGTAACGCAGAAACGAAGGATCAAATCTAAGGTTAATTTCAGTGTTTTGCGGAGAATTTGCCTGACCTAACGATAAAATGACGGCATTATATTTATTGTAATTACTTTCCTCCTGGATCTATTCTAAATCATGCGTAACATATACCCCTGTTTTGTTTTGTCGAAGAAGGTTAATTAATCTTATATTATCTTAACATTTCAGAATACGGTCAATTGATAATTAATTTTATGCGCTTCACTATACAATGAATCCTAAGCTTTTATTTTGTAACCAATTGGTTTTTTTACCCTATAATAATGTTTTTCAGGAAGATCTGAAGCGTGAAAAACGCATTTGTTTAGGCCAATAGATCACGGTTTGTTCGTCATGAAAAAAAGAACCATGCAGCGCCATTCACCGAAACCTCAAATTTGTATTAGAAGAAAGCTTTTGGTTTCCTCCCACCCTTCAAAAAACTTCTTCACAATACACTATACATTTGTGGTGAATTTTGTCAATATTTCAAAACGTGAAACCTGTTGCGATCTCCCACTGGTTTTGGACACACGTCGTTAAAAAATTATTAACAGAATCGGTCCACGGGCATAACGGGTACATATAGATGGAGCTTCATAACATAATAGAACTTCATGTAGAAATAGCAAGGTGACTTTTATACCTGTACAGCTTGTCCCATTTCCATTATATCCAGGTTTACATACACAAACGTACAAACCATTAATTTTTGTGCAGTTTGCATAGGGAGCACACGGGGCTCCAGAACATTTATTGGTATCTTTAAAGGAAATAGAACAATGTATTAGCAGTTTATGATTAATATTCTATTAATTTTGTACTATTTTCTTCATTTTTGTGGTGTAAGTCACCAATATTTTCATGCACACATTCCTCTCCTCAGAAATAACGAATCGTCAAATTCCAATAGCAAAATACTGATCCTGCTTTCACCTAAGGGATCAAATAACCCGATCAAATAATAGATTTTCCAGTTATAAAAGCTATCCAATTTGACCATTAATAATATCTGATTATTACAGAAAATGTTGGAGAGATTTTTCAAGTAGAATAAGAATAAATTTTGTATAATAACTACAGTGAAACATGCAATTTGATGCAGGATCAGCATGAGGAATTCACGGGAATTGAAAAGCACTCGCGGGAAAAACGAGTTTAATGGAAGCCAGGCTAGAGCTAGGGGAAATTATACATAAAAGACTTCTATAATAATAAAAGTTTATCACGAGAATTTCCGTTCTCTCATAAAGAAAATCTCGTAGAAACGAATGTGGTAAATTTTTATCTGAGAAATTTACAGGTAATAGTAAGAATGTGTGACATGAAGATAAAGTTGAAGCACAATAAGAATATAACTGTAAAACAACTTGAGATGAAAAAATTTAAAATTTCGTACCATTTGTGTCCGTGTAGTAGAGAACAAACCCTTGTTTCTGAACACTACTGTCCGTATGAAATACGATTAAGAGCTTTGAACCAGATGATACCAGTTTTCTTGGCAATTGCTGCCCACAGAACCTCCCCAGTTTTTTTGCATACATAGAATTACCATCATAGACGTCCAAATAATCATATGGACAACTCGAACCGCCTTCCAGCTATAAGTTAAGAAATTCCATATCGAAGTTGTAGTACCACCACTACAGAGGTTTTAGCTATTATAGAGTTTTTTTTAATCACTGAATAAATATTTAAACTTTTAATATGTATTTAAAATATATTTGCTTAAATAGGATCGTTCAATTTCGTCAAGGCATTATTTGTAATTGGGACCATTTAGTAGAAACAATGTGCACTCCTTTCATAAGATTTAAAAATAAGGTTTGTTAAAAGTTTCATATAAGAATAATTCTAGGCGATGATTGGAGAAGATTATTGCTTTGGAACAATGTTGAGAATTTAGAGTGATCATTAATTTAATTAATATCATTTGTAAACAAAGGGCTTGATTATAATCTTTGACGACGTTTACCGCGCACAAACTCATAGGGCAAAAATATTATAGCTATTTACTATCGAAGTTGAAAAAGACATATTACGAAGGTATAGTTAAATGTGACGTACCGAGAAGAATGAAAATTGCAGTAAAATATATGTCGCATTTGTACTAGAAATAATCCAAGTACAATTCGTGTTGCTCGGGTAATCGTTAGGATAAAAAGGCTTATGAGTATGCCAGGAGTAAACAGATAAATATCACCACATGAACCTGAATAAGAAAAGCAAATAAAGTAGAACGGGTAAAACTCCATTTGCTGCAAATAATGAGTTATGTGAAATTTTTTTCATATCTAAGATATTCACTACGCAGTACATGAGTTATAATGGTACCTCTATTGGGATGTGGTGTGGTGGAGACTATAAAAGAAGAAAAGAAAGAGCCTTATACCGCATTAACTATGTGTGTATAATATAATTTATCAGATATTTAATCTATTCTTTTCAGTGCTCACCCCATTACTGAAATATTATTTTAAAATATTTTTAATAAATCCATTTTCTATTGTTTCTTAAAATAACTTAACTTTATAACATAATGTTAAAAAGTTACCGTGCGTTATGTTTGTGGTGTTACCTGCAACAAAAAAAAGATCCGTTTAATTTCAACACTTTATGAATGAGAGATATAATACCATTTTACCAATTCTTTTCAATGCACAACAGATGTTATTAACATACCATTGCAAGCATTAAATGACATATTGTGAGCCAAATGTGCAAAATGATTGAAATTGTGGAGTAGGAACACGTGGTCTTTTGCCGGAGAGGAAGCCATTGTTTTGAGCTCTAAAACATCGATTCCTGAACCAACTCCAATTGAGAATATTACGACACCCATGTTTTTCAGTTGTTGAGAAGGATAATAAACATTTCCACTGCTTTTTCCATCAGTGAAAACTATTAAAATTCTCTTTATTCCTAAATATTATAATAGCAAGCATAAGAACAAAAATACGGAAGTTTTTCAAAAACGGCTTTTGCTGATCTGCGTTCGTTTAATATGTTATATATGCATGACAACGCAGTTTCCCTGTATTTTGCTGGTGGGCAAATTTATCGTCCCATCGCAAAATTCGTTGATTTGGTATGAGTGACACAGGTTTTGATAAGTCCGGTGAAAAATGGTAGAGTTTTGCCGGCCAATACAATTTAATGAAATAAACTTTTGTACTTAAAACTAGAAGTAAATAGTCGACATTCTTTTGAAAGTCTCGTTTCTCGAAATATTGATTTAAAACTAAACATACAGTAATGTCCAGAAATAACCTATTACAAAAACAGCGGTTAACCTAGGTCAAACCTCGGTCTTATAGCAGATGAAGCGAGGTCAGACCAATGTCAAACCGCGGTGAAGCAGACGTTAAAGCTCGGCTCGGTTGGACAGGCATTTCCTAAGGGTTTTTTTTTAATTGGTTATGGTATTGTAGTCCTCAACTATTTCTAACATTTCGTTCGGAGGCGAACGGCCACTGCGATGAAATTTTTTCCCTTACGGTCGTCTGCGGTTTCTATCGGTCGACAGCAACCGAACCGCGATCGAACCGCACAACCGCAGTGTTATAGGTTATTTCTGGACAGTATTGTATACTAGGCCAAAGAAAGAACATAAGTTGAAATTGGTATCGGAATTAATTTGTTTACAGCCTATAATATTTGTAATATTTCAGCTTACATATAATAATAGTACGAGATTTTTTAAAATTAAAAGTAAAATGATTAAAGATGATTTAAAGTCCGTTCTGAGCATATATTCTGCGCATAACAATGTTTGTTTAGGTTGGTTATATAATCTTTACATGACGTATGCGTCGTTATAATTTTCTTATTTTCTTCTCGCTCGACCGGCTGTGATCTGTGATTAATATGCTTATTTTATATTATATTTTGAAAAAAATATTGTTATATTTTGAAGAAAATATAAAGCGAAGCTTGTAAATAAACCGGCCGTTATTTAAAACGTTATATATTTGTAATTGTAGGACAAGCGAGAAGGTAGCGTCTGTAGCAACGAGAAATAGCCTCGCCATTTCCGGCCTCATTCAACAAATAAATTCTTGGAGCATTCCTTTCAGCATAATATAATTAATATTGCTATTTCTAGCAGCCTTATGATAAGATAAGTTATCTTCGTGACTCGCAATTCGAGCCTCTTCGCCTTGCCGGCCCTTGCGACATAAAATAAAATAATTGTGCTCCCGAACTGCCGTTTGTAATACAACGCACTAATATCGCATATCATTAACATTCCAAAAGTTGCTCCCCCACTGATGGAATGTGTTGATGCGCGGAATATATGCGCAGAACGGACTTTACCTCATCTTTAATAATTACAAAATCAAATGATCAAATACCTGAAATCCTAGCACCATTCCGTGTATCAAACATATCTATATATGCTTTTGTTAAAGCCCTTGCGGTGTTCGTTCCCCCTCCGCTGTATGGAATGTTATCTATTGCCAAATAAAGATCTTGTCGCGTTTTGAATATTCGAGAAAATCGAAAATGTAATGTTGGCCATGTCGCGTATGTTATCACAGACACTCTTGTTTCGTTTGGAGAAATTTTGAAATAATCCGTAAAATCTTTTAAAAACGATTTGCTTTTGTTAAAATTATCAAATCCAATGCTGCCAGAACTGTCCATTACAAACCCAAGATCGATCTTTTTCGTGCAGATTGTTACGTTTCTACCTATAAAACGTGATAGATAGCATTAAGACAACACATTAATAGCACAGTTACAGTGGCCATGCACCGAAACGCTAAAAGATGCAGGAGCATATCTAGATGGTTATTATGGTGTTATATTTATAGATTAATGTATATATTTAGTTTAATTGAATAGGTGACCTTAGAATATGACCTCGGACCTCAAATAGAATTCGTCCTTCGGCTTCGTGCAATTTTGAGGTCTTTGAAAAACTCACACGTGCATGTTACATATATCCAAATTGAACTCGAAACCATACTATTACTCATAAAAATAACCCGTTCTGAGGTCAGAATACATTTTCTAGTTAAAAAGGCTCTCCAATTTGTCTGCTAATAATGTCAGATTATTACTGACAACGTAAGCAGGGATTTTTCAACTAGAAGAGGAATAAATTTTCAATGACCATGTAAATCTGCCAAGGTTTAGGGGAAATTTTATATAATAAAAGAAATTATGACACGTTATATAGGCAAAATCTCGTAGAAAAAACGTGGTAATTTTTCATCTGAGAAATTTACAGGTAATAGTAAGAATGCGAGACATGATAAAAAAGTTGAAGCACAATAAGAATATAACTGTAAAACAAACTTGAGCTGTAACTATTCGTACCAGTTGTGCTTGTGTAGTCGAGAACAAACCCTTGTTCCTGACCACTACCGTCCGTATGAAATACGATGAAAAGCTTTGAACCAGATGACACCAGTTCTCTTGGAAATTGCTGGCCACAGAATCTCCCGAGTTTTTTTGCATACATGGAATTACCATCATAAACGTCCAGATAATCATATCGACAACTCGAACCGCCTTCCAGCTATAAGTTAAGAAATTTAATGTCGAAGTTGTAATTCAACCATTTAAAATGTTTCTGGCTCAATCAATTAATTTGAGTGTTTGATATGAACTAGCTGACATAAATTTTACAGACTTTATTTGACAACCGTTGAAAATTTTGCACTGAAGAAAGATAATTATAATCAGTGGCGTAACTGGAATGATAATTAGGAGGGGGGGGGTGTGTGTTGATGAATATTCATATAATGCATCCAGTTCTGCAAAACGGATTTCTTTTGTAAGTGCAATAGCTTACATTAAAAATCCGTCAGGGAGAATAAATGTATGAATTAATATATCCCCCCCCCAATGATCGTTTAGTTACACCCCAGAATTAAAAATTATATACGTAAATTTTTGATAAGTTAATTTTTCCGGATGGTTATGTGTATCAAATATTGTACAACAACTGCCTAAAATAGACAAAATACTTCTCGGCGTTTCGGTCTGAGGGCCATAGTCAGTTAAATTAGTAACTCTAGAAGTGGTGCGATACAGCGAGATATCATAGAAAATTGAAGACCAGGGCGGAGGAGCAGGGGGCTGATATTCATATATTCCTGTGAACAAACCGTGAAAAAAATTTAACGTAGATATATAAATATTGGCGCCCTCAGTTAAGGATCTTACACGGCGTCTGGCACTTTAAAATGGATCAAAATGAAATCATTCACAGACACTGTAGTGTTTTTGAATCAATTAAATATTTGTAGTAAAGCAAACGTTGGTTAAATTTTGTTTCAATTTTGTAAAAGAAGGCGTTATTTGTAGTTAGGACTATTTCGTTTGAACAATATGCAATCCTTCCATCAGAGTTCAAAAACAAGGTTGGTTGAAATATTGTTTCATGTAGGAATAATTAAGAATAATAGGCGATGATTTAGGAAAATTATTTCTTCGGAATAAGGTTCAGAATTTAGAGTGATCATTATTTGAATCAATGTTTTTTATAGGCAAAGATTGCTTGATTATATTCTTTGACGACGTTTTACGCCCACTCGCGAAAAATATTACAGCAAAAATAATATACCAATACTATCGAAGATGAAAAAGATATATTACGAAGGTAGCTAAATGTGACGTACCCAGAAGAATGAAAATTTCAGTAAAACATTTGTCGCATTGTTACTAGAAATATTCCAAGTGCAATCCGTGTTTCTTGGGTAATCGTAAGGATAACGAGGACTTGTTAGTCTGCCAGGAGTATACAGATAAGAACTTCCACATGAATCTGAATAAGAAAAAAAGTGAATTAAGTAGCGGGTAAAACTCTAGTTGCTATTTGTTTATACCTAATATTCTATTAATTTTGTGCTATTTTCCTTATTGGTTTTTCGTGGTTTAAGTCACTTAAATGTTAGGAAATTCCTCATCATGCACACATTCGTCTCTGCGGAAATAAGAACCATCACATTCCAATAACACAATTTCAAAAAACTGAACCAGCTTTCACCTAAGAGATCAAAATTGATAACACGTTCTGAGGGCAGAATAGATCTTCCAGTTATAATGGCAATCCAATGAGACGATTAAAAATGTCTGATTATTACAGATGTTGTTGAAAAGATTTTTCAACAAGAATAAGGATAAATTTTATATAACAACTACACTGAAACCCGCAATTTGATGCAGGATCAGGCAAGCCATGCAGGAACATGTAATCCTTCATTAGGAATTTAAAAGCACTCGAAGGATTTTCTTGGGATTCTCAAAATATTGTTTTTTCACTGTAGTTATTTTATAAAACTTTTACCAAGAGTTTTTTCGCGCAAAATAGCGTCATCCATGCATGTATTCGGGATGTTGCTCGACTTTCGGAAAGCGTATAAAAACACTCCCCTGCGGCTCGCAACATCCCTCGTACGTACATGGATCACTCCATCTTGCGGGGAAAACCATTTGGTAATACTTTACTCAAATATATCCTTGAAGCCTGCCTAAGGCTAGAAGAAATCATGAATAAAAGATCTAGAAAATATAACTTATTATATAGCTTGAATGCCATAATATAATAATAAAAATTTCTAACCAGAACTTTGGTTCTCTCATAAAGCAAAATCTCGTAGACACAAATGTGGTAAATTTTTATCTGGGAAATTTACAGGTAGTAGTAAGAATGCGTGACATGATAAAAAAGTTGAAGCACAGTAAGAATATAACTGTAAAATAAACTTGAGCTGTAACTATTCGTACCAGTTGTGCTTGTGTAGTCGAGAACAAACCCTTGTTTCTGAACACCACCGTCCGTATGAAATACGATGAAGAGCTTTGAACCAGATGACCACAGTTTTCTTGGCAATTGCTGCCCACAGAACCTCCCGAGTTTTCTTGCATACATAGAATTACCATCATAAACGTCCAAATAATCATATTGACAACTCGAACTGTATTCCAGCTATAAATTAAGAAATTTCATGTCGAAGTTGTAATTCAACAATTTAGAATGTTTCTGGCTCAATCAATTAGTTTGAGTGTTTGATATGAACTAGCTGACATAAATTTTACAGACGTTATTTGACAACCGTTGAAAATTTTGCACTGAAGAAAGATAATTATAATCAGTGGCGTAATAGAACGATAATTAGGGGGGGGGGTGAATATTCATAGTATAACCAGTTCTGCCATGCGGATTTCTTTGCAAGTGCAATAGCTTACAATACAAATCCGTCAGGCGGAACAGAATGATTATATGAATATTCACCCTCCCCCCACTTATCGTTCTGGTTACGCATCTGATTACAATCATTTTGGTGCTGGGAAAAAAATTTGAACATTGCAAAAAAATGATATACGTAAGTTTTTATATATTGGTGTTTTCGAATGGTTATGTGTTGAATTATGTAATTTAAAAAAAACAATTTGTAAGAACATACAGAAGTAACTTAAGATCAAATGTTGTGTAACAACTGCCTAAAATAGATAAAACACTTCTCGGCGTTTCGACTTGAGGGCATTCGTTAGGAGAGTTAGTAACTCTAAAAGTACTGTGTTTCAGCGAGATATCATAGAAAATTGAACACCTGGGTATAGAAGCAGTGGGCTGATATTCATATATTCCTGTGAACAAACCGTAAAAAATCAATTAAAAAGAAACTGATAATGCTGAGCGTGAATATATAAATATTGGCCCCTCAGTTGAGGATCTTACACGGCCCGTGATACTTTAAAATGGATGAGGTCGAAATTATTCACTGTAGTGTGTTTTGAATCAGTTCATTATTTTGTAGTAAAGAAAACGTTGGTTAAAATTTTTTCAATTTCGTAAAGGCATGGGTTATTTGTAATTAGGACAATTTAGTTGGAACAATATGCAATCCTTTCCCCAGATTTAAAAACAAGATTGGTTGAAATCTTGTCTCATGCAGGAATAATTAGGAATAATTAATAGCTAGGCAAAGACTTAAGAAGATTATTTCTCAAGAATATTTTTTATTGAGAAAGATTGCGTAATTATAATCTTTGACGACGTTTTCCACCCCCTCCTGAAAAATACTACTGACGGCAAAAATAATATACCAATATACTATCGAAGTTAAAAAAGATATATTACGAATGTATCAAAATGTGACGTACCGAGAAGAATGAAAATTGCAGTAAAACATTTGCCGCACTGGTACTAGAAAGAATCCAAGTACAATCCGTGTTTCTTGGGTAATAATAGGGATGAAGAGGACTTGTGAGTCTGCCAGGAGTATACAGATAAGAATTTCCACATGGATCTGAATCTGAAGAAAAAAAGTCAGTTTAGTAGCGGGTGAAACTCTAGTTGCCAGTTGTTCAGTTATACTTAATATTTTATTAATTTTGTGTTATTTTCCGTCTTTGTTTCTTTGTGGTTTAAGTCACCCAAATGTTAGAAAATCCGTCATCAAGCAATCATTCTTTTCTGCGGAAATAACGAACCGTCACATTCGAATTGTAAAAGGCGGATTCAAAATACTAATCCTGCTTTTACTGTCTAATAATTTATATAAAAGCATTACTTTACTGTGATTGGTTGATTTCAATTAAGTTAATCCTAAACCACAGTGCAAATGTCTGTAACCACAGTGCAGAAATCTGTAATGACAGTGCAATTTTATGTAATTACAATTTTTTGTAGTCACAGAGCAATTTTGTACAATCACTGTGAACCAATTGATCACTTGCGTATTAACTGATGCCCGCTAAAGATGAGGGTAGGAGTCTGTTGGTTGCTTTCGAACGAAATGGCTGCAGCCTGGGCGAGCGATTTGTTCGGAAGAAGAAACGACATCTTTTTGACAACATTTTTCATGGATCCATACCTTTTTTGTGTGGAAAATTACGAGGCTATTTGGCACTGCTCATAGAGAAAATTCGAAGAAAATCTTTGTATTAGTGGCGAAGAAATTTTGTTGCGAAGACATCAAGTTGCCAACACGCTTCCTCTAAATTTCTTCGCGAAAACCTAGGAATAGGAACTAAAACAGGTTTGTTGGCTTTCCCACTTGCGATCGGCTACGTGTTAAAAAAAAATAAGCTCAACCGATAGTTTTTCTCACGGGAACTCAAGGTTATTTGAAAATTATTGTTTTAAAAATGCAATTTTGAGCGTTATGAAAATGATATATATCTTTGCCAAAATTTTGTTCGAATTTACGATTTCAAAGGTCGTAGTCTAGCAAAGTGTTTTGAAGTCGTTCTTGCGCAAAAATATATGTGACTTTAAATTAGTTGCTTGTAGCGATAACACGAAAATATAAGTTGGATATGTTTATCATCGTTTTCTGCTGCGTTTGTCTTCGAGTTGAGGTAGGCTTCCTCCTTTGTGAGTTGTAGAATTAATATTTTGATATTTTAGCTAGAGTATACTCTCTCCTCCGCAGAGGTTTTCGTCGGGTTAGTCGGGTTTGTAAAGGGTTTTAAACCGTAAGAAATTGAAGCGCGGGCGGCGGAACAGCTGGGGAGGGAGATTTATACTAAATTTACTAACGTTTACTTTTTATTTACTTTCTACTGGCGTCATTGTTTTTTTATATAAGCGTCGTTTTTGGACGTTATTGCGATGGAGAGTTGTAATCAGTCATCAGATGACTGTGAGGATGGGGCCGACGACTCTTGCGAGTTCTGAAATCCGATATATTGGACGTATCAATTCAAAACATTTGTCTGGTTTCAGGTACCACAAATTCACGCAATGAATTAATGCCTTCATTTATTATCATATCGCTAAAATCCACGCATTTATGCACCATTCTGTAATGATGCTGAAGGCCATTTATAAAAAACGTGGCTAGGTCTTCGCTACAAAAAATTGAGCAACAAGTCTTTCCGCTCCGCCAAGATACAAGAAATTTCTGCGAGGACATGAATTATTCAAATTTAGAAACGCCATGTTGCCTCTTTGTTCGTGAATTATGGAGATCGCAAGATCGCACGGTTTGAAGCCATATTGCGCCTCAAATCTGGCAGAAGTTTTCGCCACTCTCGCCTTCTCCCCCTCCCCCTCCCCCTCCCCCCCGCTGTTCCGCCGCCCGCGCTTCAATTTCCAAAATGAATTATGTATATATCATTCTAATTATAACAATCCTACCTCAATGAATCTCAATGTTTATACTCTAGCTAAAATATCAAAATATTAATTCTACAGCTCACAAAGGATGAAACGAACCGAAGCCTACCTCAACTCGAGGAAAAACGGCAGCAGAAAACGATGATAAACATATTCAACTTATATTCTCCTGTTATCGCTACAAGATACTAATTTAAATTAACTCAGATATATTTTCGCGCAAAAACCACTTCGAAACATTTTGCCAGACTATGACCTTTCAAATCGTAAATTGGAACAAAATTTTGGCAAAGATATATCATTTTCATAACGCTCAAAATTGCATTTTGAAAACAATAATTTTCAAATAACCTTGAGTTACCGTGAGAAAAAATATCGGTTGAGCTTATTTTTTTTTAACACGTAGCCGATCGCAAGTGGGAAAGCCAACAAACCTGTTTTAGTTCCTGCTCCTAAGTTTTAGCGAAGAAATTTAGAGGAAGCGCGTTGACAACTTGATGTCTTTGCAACAAAATTTGTTCGCCACTAATGCAACGATTTTCTTCTAATTTTCTCTATGAGCAGTGCCAAATAGCCTCGTAATGTTCCACCCAAAAAGGTATGGATCCATGCAAAATGTTGTCAAAAAGAAGCCGTTTCTTCTCCCGGACAAAATCGCTTGCTAATCCCGCAGCCATTTCGTTCGAAAGCAGCCTACAGACTCCTAACGTCATCTTTAGCGGGCATCAGCTAATACGCAAGTGGTCAATTAAATTATATATACTAGAAATACATGCTTGCAGCAACCCCTCGCCATTTCAAACGAAGCAAAATATTTCCTGAGCTAGCCAGACCTAACCTTCAATATTATGAAATGTCCTAAATGTAAAGCTGATAGCTGATGTTTCAAATTTTTCAGAAACAAACACAGTCGTAAAGGTGAAGTAAAATCACCCGTTTTCCTGCTTCTTTCCGTTGCAATAAGTTATAGACTTTCACAGTTTAAGTGAGAGTTAATACTCCATTATAGCTAAACCTTCAAAACATCAAAACAACGCAAATAATATAAATAAGCAGTGAACGTCGAATGTTGTTTTTCGATTCTTAAATTCATGCAGTGATTGCAGTCGACTCTATAAACCTTTAAAATGATATTTGTTATATAAAAACTCCAAAATACACGTTTAAGAACTCTTTTTGAAGGTAAAACGATGATGTAATGCCTTAAATAGTCGGTCACGTTTTCGCAAAATCGAGCAAAACGACATACTGTACCAAGGTCATAAAATGTATTCGTACAGCAAACACGAAAGAAACCTCCAAATAAACAAAATAGACTCCTACCATTTCAAGGATTATAAGCCAGTTCTTCCTTTTCACTGCTAATTCTTTCAGTTCTGATAATATTTTAAACTCTTCCCAGTGTTTTATCTGTTATTTCATTCAACATTTCATATTGTGTTTTCGAAACATTTTTTTAAAAAAATACTTTGCAAAATGACAGTTAAATTGCTGACGTTTTTCACTGAAACACGAACGTTTCGTGTTAGCCAATCAGCAAGTTGCTAATTACCATTCGTCACTCGTTCAAATTTTGCACGTGCGCACAAGTACCATGACCATTGAACGTCCATGGTCCAAATTTAGGCGACTTTGGATTCCGTTATGTTCCCCCGGGTCCCGGGTGTAATTCTTAATCTCCTGGCGGAATTAGTAACCTTGCACGGTGCTCCGCACCGGCTCGGGGATTAGTATAGGTAGTAGCATGGGCTCGAGTGCAATTTGGATATAACATGCACTCGGCAATTTTTCAAAAACCTCAAATAGCATTCGTTTTTCGGCCTCGTGCTATTTTGACGTCTTTAAAAACTCACTCGTGCATGTTACATATATCCAATTTGCACCCAAAACCATAGGCCTACTATTAGTGGGGTAAGTGTAGTCAACCTGGCTACACTACTGCCTACTATTACCTATACAAATAACCCGTTCTGAGGGCAGAATAGATTTTTTAGTTACAAAGGCAATTAAATTTGTCTATATTAAAATTGTCAGATTATTACAGACTGTAGTATAAAAATAAATTCTAAATGACCATGTAAGTCTGCGTAAGGCTAGAAAAAATTCTATATAATATAATAAAAGAAAATAAAGCACGTTATAGCTTGGTTACTACGATAATAAAATTTTATAACCCTTGCAGAATTTCCGTTCTCTCATAAAGAAAATATCGTAGACACAAATGTGGTAAATTTTTACCTGGGTAATTTACAGGTAATAGTAAGAATGCGTGACATGAAGATAAAGTGAAGCACAATAAGAATATAACTCTAAAAAAACTTGAGCTGTGCAAAGAAATAAAAATAACTATTGAAATAACTATTTCATACCATTTGTGTCCGTGTAGTTGAGAACGAATCCTTGTTTCTGACCACTACTGTCCGTATGAAATACGACGAAGAGCGTTGAACTAGATGATACCAGCTTTCTTGGCGATTGCTGCCCACAAAACCTCCCCAGTTTTTTCGCATATATAGAATTGCCATCATAAACGTCCAAATAGTCATATTGACAACTTGAACCGCCTTCCAGCTATAAATGAAATGAATTTGCAGTTGCACCATGCATGCATTTAATTTTTTTTGGCTCAAAATAAATTTTATGAGCGGACACAAATTTTACAGACTATTATTTTACAATGGAGGAAATGATTGCGGTTAGGATTTGGCGCTTATTTCAAATGCTTTTTTCGCGATACCATGATCATACAGCCTTTGTTATTCCTAACATACACTTACATCATTATCTCGTCGGTGAAAACTAGAGACAATAGTGAATACACACAATAAAAAACGATGTAATTGTATATGTTAGCGATAACAGTGGCTGTATAATTACATGATATAATCCTCAGAGGGTATAATCTAATTCATAAAATCACTTTGCGTTCTACGTTTCGTCTGGTTGACACTGCGTTTTCGTCCCGTGCGCAAAGCCAAAGTGAAAAGTTTAAACCTTGGCAAATACTGAGATATACCATGACTGTACCCGTGCTTGTATTGGTTAAGATATATCCCTTGTAAGGTGTTATTCCCCTTGACGTCAGTTAGTTCTTTCTCATAGGATATCTAAGGCTTTCCATTTACATAGGCTACGGCCGACTAGTGATGCGTGAACTTAGCAATAGAAAATTAGCATATAACGTTATATCAATAAATCAATTAAGAATAAACTAGTAATGATGAACGTGAATATATATGAATATTGGCGCCCTCAGTAAAAGATCTTACACGGCCATTATTCAAATAAATGTTTTTAAAAACAAAGTTTGCTTGGTCATAATCTTTGACGGCGTTTACTTCCAACTCACTATCAAAATGCTGATTAATTGGACAACCCAGCGACACTAGGGAAAAAATAATATACCTATACTATCGAAGTCGAAAAATATATATTACAATTGTGACATACCGAGAACACTGAAAATTGCAGTAAAACATATGTTGCATTGGTACTAGAAATTATCCAAGAACAATTTAATTGTCTTGGGTACTCGTAAGGATAACGAGGACTTGTGAGTCTGCCAGGAGTGTACAGATGAGTATTTCCGCATGAATCTGAATAAGAAAAAAAGTCAAGGAGAATGTATTAAACTATAGCTGCTGCGAATATTGGGTTATGTGAATTTACATGAGTTTTCATGGTACCTCGAGTTGGTTTAGACCGTTTAGTGGGATGTGGCGTGGTGGAGAGTATAAAAGAGGAAAAGTTTTTGCCATATCCCCTTCTTAGTGCTCAACCCATTACTGAAATTATTTTTTTTAAATTTCTTAACAAATCCGTTTTCCATTGTCTTTTAAAATAACGTTGACTACAATAAAATAAATTTAAAAAATTACCTCGCGTTATGTTTGTAGTGATGCCTGTAACAGAAACATCAATTTAAAAACACTTTATGAATGAGAGATAAAATACTATTTTACCCATTCTTCTCAACGCCTAACAGAACTTAATAACATACCATTGCACGCAATGAATGAAATATTGTGAGCCAAATGTGCGAATTCGCTGAGATTGCGGAGTAGGGACACATAATCTTTTGCAGGAGAGGAAGCCATTGTTTCGAGCTGTAAAACATCGATCCCTGAACCAACCCCAATTGAGAATATTACGACACCCATGTTTTTCAGTTGTTGAGAAGGATAATAAACATTTCCACTGCTTTTTCCATCAGTGAAAACTATTAAAACTCTCTTTATTCCTAAATATTATTAGCAAGCATGAGAAAAAAATACGGAAGATTTGTAAAAACGGCTTTTGCTGATCTGTTTTCGTTTAATATGTTATGACAACGCAGTTTCCCTGTGTTTTGTTGGTGGGCAAATTTAACTCTTCCGTCCCATCGCGAATTTCCTAGATTTGGTATATGTAACACAGGTTTTGATAAAGTCCGGTGGAAAATGGTAGAGTTTTGCCGCGCGGATGAAATTCAATGAATTAACTTTTTTACTATTAAGTCAGGCCATTATCAGTTTACTAAAAACTAGAAGCAAATAAACCACACTCTTTTGGACCTCTTGTTTCTGAAAATATTGATCTAACTACGGCAAAGAAAGAACATAAGTTGAAATTTTCATCGGAATTAATTTGTTTACAATGTAAGATCAGCTCACAAATAATAGTATATACAGGGTGTGCCAAAAATATGTCCCAAATGTAAAATTTTTGTTTTTCAGGATATTTTGCAGAATTTGGCAAATCTTTGTGTTCCTAGAGATAGTTAAGGCTTCTGGTATACTTAGGCCAAGTTTGGTTTTTCATTAACAAAATTATCTTACCGGGGGGTGGTTCCTTTCCACTGATATTGAGAGGGCTTGCGCGCGAAAATGTGAAGCTGAACTTGAGATATTATTTAGCTGTCTAAAAGTAGGAAAGCTTTTTAATAAACTGTCAAAGTTTCAGGAAAAATAATGCATACTGCGAGAAATGCGCGACCCCTAAAAGTGACAAATATTTCATTGTGCGCAGTGGATTAAATGCATCGTTGATTTTAGCGTGGCCGATCTCATTCAAGGCTGGGCAAATGAATAAATTAAAGCGAGAAACTGAACACAAAAACAAAGCGATTTATTCGTGATATTAATCCTCAGCATGTCCACCATTTTATGCTAAGCAAACCGCGGCTCGTCTGAGCATAGTAAACACTGAACAGCGAACCATTTGTCTGTCCATTCCCCTATATTTGCCGGTGGTAGCGCAGGCGATTTGCAAGAAAGAATTTCGAACGAAATGGAGAATTTGAGGCAGACCAGACAAATGGTTCGCCGTTCAGTGTTTACCAGTTTGCTTAGAAAGAAATAGTGGAAACGTTGAGGATTAACATCACGAATAAAAATCTTGTTATTAAATCGCTTCGTTTTTTTGTTCAGTTTCTCGCTTTAATTTATTCATTTGCCCACCCTTGCATGAGATCGGTCACGCTAAAATCGACGATGCATTTATTCCACTGCGCGCAATAAAATATTTGTCTTCTTTAGGAGTCTCGCGTTGCTCCCAGTATGCATTATTTTTCTTGAAACTTTGACAGTTTATAAAAAAGTTTTCCTACTTTTAGACAGCTAAATAATATCTCAATTTCAGCATCACATTTTTGCGCGCAAGCCCTCTAAATATCAGTGGAAAGGAACCACTCCCCCGGTAACATAATTTTGTTAATGAAAAACCAAACTTGGCCTGGGCATACCAGATAAGTCTCGACTATCTCTAGGAACACAACAATTTGCCAAATTTTGCAAAATATACTGAAAAACGAAAATTTTACATTTTGGACATTTTTTTGATACACCCTGTAGACGCGATTTAAAAAAAATGAAAAAAAGGATTGATAATGACCAAAATCAAATGATCAAATACCTGAAATCCGGGCACCATTCTGGGTATCAAACATATCTATATATGCTTTTGTTAAAGCCCTTTCGGTGTCCGCTCCCCAATATCCTGTGTATGGAATGTTATCTATCTCTGAATAAAGATCCTGTCGGGTGGTGAATTTTCGAGAAAATCCAAACTGTAATGTTGGCCATGTCCCATACGTTATCACCGACACTCTCGTTCCGTTTTCAGAAATTTTGAAATAATCCGTAAAATCTTTTATAAACGATTTGGTTTTGTTAAAATTATAATGTCCAATGCTGCTTGAACTGTCAATTACAAACCCAAGATCAATCTTTTTCGTGCAGATTGTCAGGTTTCTACCTATAAAACGTGATAGATAAGATTAAGACAAAACATTAATAGCATCGTTGCAGTAGCTATCGAAACGCTAAAAGATGCAGGGACATCATTAGGTGGTTATTATGGGACTATATTTATATATTATTGTTTATATAGTATAATTAAACAGGTGATCGTTAAAAATTCTGGCCTCTAATTGGTCGAGCGACCTCAGATTATTACGCCAAATTAACCTAAGCAAATTTTTCAAAATGGCGGCGAGTGTGGTAAAGTATACGAAAATGCGGTTACAAAAAAACACACACACACAAGTAAAGCTGTTTAAACGCAATGTACATTCTAGAACAGTTTCGCTTTTTTTTCAACAAAACACCTGTGTAAGTATGCTAAAATAATTATTCACCAAAGAAGAGCTAGGTGCGTGAATGTCGCTGAATAAAAACCTCCTCTCGGTTTTAATTGAGCAATAGTTAGGTCGCCCTTAGTAAAAAAAATGGTAAACTGAAAGTTTCTGATAGTCGGAGAAAACTTTATTTGTGGTCACTGCAGAATAAGTATTTTAGTCAGAGATATCAGTGGATTTTTTTCTAATCACGCATTTGTTAATATCTACTGTACATTTTATTCCATCTCCAACATAGCCAACGTTGCAAGCACATCTAAATGAGCCAATGGTATTGTTGCACGACGCGTTACTATTGCAGTTGTTAATTCCAATTTCACATTCATTAACATCTAAAATACAAAATTCACATCTGAAGTACAACATACTAACCAATTGAACGTCAATTTCGGTATATATGTTATGTAATATTATATACCTCAAATTCAAATTGCCCAAACAAAAAACATTATTTGTATCATGTGACGAGGATATTTTTCGCGGTATCGCATCCGAGACTTCTATCTCCGAGTTGGGGGTGTGGCATTAAATTTATTACACTGTGGTATTAAATCTATCTCACGCGACGTCTCGCGAGAAGTACACGCACGCAATTGAAATAATGGCGGGAATGGTGTTGTTGTTTGTTTGAAATCAAGAAATTAACGATTCTGCCATGAAAATTAACCGTATTTTTGACGAAAGATATAATTTCATAACTTCGGGAAATATTTCACCGAATCCCCGCCACTCTATGTATAGAAATAATTATGGATGTCAAAGTCAATGCTGAGTTTCGTAAAACATACCAGAACATCTCAATCCATCTCCAGTGTAACCGATGTTACAAAAGCAGTGAAACGAGCCATTTGATTTGAGACACGATGCACGAATATCGCAGCGGTAACATTCAAAATTATCTGGAAAGTAATGTTCAGAATGTACTTGTCGTAGTAATGTAAATCATAATTTCCTTTAAAAAGCAGCATTTATTAGATATTAATTATTGTAACAGTATTATTCTGGGCAAGATAGCATCCATTCAACCCGTTAAAAAGCCATATTTTGAGCACGTTTTAAAACATTACCGTTGCAAGCAGAATATGAAATATTCTTCTCCAATGTTGATAATTGATCAAAATTTCGCAAAAGGAAAACATGATTATTCGCAGGAGAAGAAGCCATCGTTCTCAACTCTGGCATATGGACTCCATTTCCAACTCCGAAGGAATATATTACAACACCAATATTCTTGAGTTGCTGGGAGGGTTGGTATACATTTCCAAAGCTATGGCCATCCGTAAAAACGATCAAAACTTTCTTTACACCTAAAGATAGTTGGCTGGTGTTACACAAAATAATTAGAGTGATTTAACTGAGAAGGCAGAACAAAAGGCAAAACATTTTGCGATGCAATGGCGAGCTTCTTTTTCCATTTACCTAATCCAAAACGGACATTTATCGTCTTTCTCCCCCCCCCCGTGCAGCGTGTAGTTCAAACACGTAAATCGAGCGCTGCTTTGAGACTTAATTCCGGGAGACTCGAAGTAGAAAAAACGCCGGGAGCTCAGGAAATATCGGTGAAAAGACAGCTGAAAACTGAAAATATTTTCTTTCTTGCTAAATTCCGGGGCTTATAGTTATTTTGGGGGATGTTAGTGTTAGTGTTACACCACACACTTCCTGGCAGCAGTCACGCGGCCCTGAACGTGTTCTGATGTTACCGATTGCTTTTATTTTTTAACTTTTCAATGAATGTAGGCCAAAAATTGCATTTTCAAAATGACAATCCTTTTGTACTCAAATATTACTTTTTTCTATTGGTTGCTTTATATAGACTAAATACTAGACGATTCGCTCAAGTTGTTTCATTTCTAAAAACTTGCAATTTCTACTGCAATGAAAAATTCTGATACCAAACCAACCTGTGACTCGGAAACCGTTTTTTGCATTAAACATATCTGTATACGCTCTTAACAACGCCAGATGGGTGTTCGTCCCACCTCCACTGTATGGAATGTTATCTATTGCTGAATAAAGATTTTGTCGTGTTCCAAATACTCGAGAAAAGCGAAAATGCAATGTTGTCCATGAGGCATATGACATCACTGACACTCTGGTGCTGTTTTGAGAAATCGTGAAATATTTCGTGAGATCTTTCACAAATGACTTCGTTTGATCAAAGCTGTAACTACCAATGCTGCCAGAACTGTCCAATATAAATCCAAGATCGATTCTTTTTGGGCATATTGTTATTTCTTCACCTAAAATATTTTTTTTTACATGAATCGCCCCTGAAATTTGGTTGCGCTTATGGTAATCGACAAGTTGAGTAACTATTTCCTAACAATAATGTAGTAGTTTTTCACATAAAAAGTCTTTCAAATTCCTTTTCTTTGCAAGATGTTCTTGCGAACACTGTAGGATTAATTTACCTCAAAACCATCTTGTGGTGTTAAATGTAAACTCATTTATATATGTGTGTGTAAGGACGTGCACTTATAAATTAACAAAAAAACTGGAAGACATGGTGTGTTTTGAATTTCTTAACTAACATTTTGCTTTAGTTTGATGAATATTGTTTTTAATTGTATTAAAAATGTACTTTACATGTTGTTCCATCGCCAACAAAGCCAATATTGCAAACACAGTTAAACGAGCCAATGGTATTGTTGCAAGACGCGTTGCCATTGCAATTGTTTGCTCCAATTTCACATTCATTGACATCTGAAATATAATATAGAAAAAATATGTAGAAATACAACAGCATCAAAGATAAATATTCGTCAACACCGCAGAAGTTGGAGTTAGATGTTTCAACCCGAAAATCCAATCACTGCATGGTTCACAATTACATGTGCCTTTCTGTATATCAAATAGAAAACTATTGAATATCTTTAAAAAGTTGAAAACACATTTTTCGATCTTTTAACACATCATCATTCACATCTGACAGCTGTAAAGAGGTTTGAGACTTAAAATGTATACAGAATGTTATTAATTTGGACGATTGGTTTTTGCCGTGTGCAAGCTTCAAATCTTTTGTGCAAGTAAACTTTAACAATATTTTAAGCATATTTTAAGCATGTTTTAAGTAAATTAATAACTTGTAAATACACCACGTGGTGTACTCACAAGCTATTTTACTCATTTTTTGTTACCATGATCAATTACAAGAGCAAGAAAACTTATTTTTTTGTTAAGTCTTTTTCCCACCAAGTTTGAAATCACCAAGTCTTACTACAGGCTGTTTTCATTGTCGCGTTTTTTGTACGTACGTATCCGCACGTGAAAGTTTAAAATCATTTATGTGATACTTATGAAATCAACGATTGAGTAGATACATAGGGTTGGATTCTGTTGAACGTTAGGTGTGCTTTTTCAGCCATAAAGTTAATTTAAAAAAACTTAGAAGGTTTTAAGTTTTTACGTGCGTGTACGTACGTGCAAAAAACGCGGCAGTGGAAAGCAGCCCTAATTTCTGCGGTGTCATGGTGATCTAAGTATAAACCCCTAAATCCACGGGCTAAATTTTTAAGCGAAATGCGGAATATTTTGCCTGCTTTTTTTAAATTGTGAGCAATGAAGCAAAATCAATTTATTAAAGTGGCCGAAATTCATATTCATTTCCCGTTTCGCCGAGTAAAAGCACCCGTGGAATTAGGCCCTGAAATATAAAGAATATATGAAAATATCACTAAAAGAAAAACACACCTGTGCATGAAGACCCATTTCCAGTGAAACCGTTGTTGCAAGAGCAGTGGAGCGTGCCATTGGTATTAATACAGGACGCTTGCTTGTGGCATTCGTAACATTCATATTTTTCTAAAAGGCAATTTATTTCCAGCATTTATAGCGACAGGATGGCTTTAATAACTGAATAATAATTTAGAAACTTTATCGCTTTTCCAGCATTTGTAGAACGATTTAAAAAAATACTATCCGGCTCTCATACAACCGGCCCCGACATATATTTCGATTAAATATTTTTTAAGTTGTCAAGTCGTAATACCCTCCATACGTTTATAACGTGACCATTATGGGATTATTGTGGTATATTAAATGCTGGTCGTTAAGCTGCCAAATTTTGGCATCGTAATCAATAAATGTTTCATAAAATAAGAACAACAAGGTACTGCTCCAAGTTTGTTTTCCAAACCGAATTAAATTTCTTGTTTGGATGGCTCCTGATGGAATGTTAAAAACTCGTTTATTCCTAATATTATGAGATTCCTCTTGCAGTAGTTGTAAGAGGCTGTGTAACCTATGTCTATAAGACTCCGAACCCACCATTGACGAAAACCACCTTTCGCATATAAATGAGAGCGTCTTTCTTTTAAGAGAGGCCACGTTAAACTTTTGCAGATTGTGTTCATATAAATAATTTGAAGAGATAATGGCCTGTGCTCTTTTCCAAGTCATCACTCCAATATTTCAGTTTTATATGAGCTGGGAACGGTGGAATACTTGTCAACAATATTCTAATTGAGGTCTAATACAGGAACAGATCAAAATTCTAATTTCGTTTGCTGGCACCCCACAGCGCTTTAATTATACCAAGAAATAGATCCGCTGATTCGCCTATATTAATATATAATTTTATGAATATTCCACTGACGATCGGATGAGAAAAAAGCAAGATCTTTTGGTATTTGACGACGTAAAGTGGTTACCATTCACTAATAAAGGGTCGAAATTATGCTCAGAATGTTAAAGTCAATGATGAGTTCTTTGCATTTCATCGCAGTTCCAATGTATAATTCTACTACAAAGTCTTCAGCAAACTTAGAAATAGTTTGTGTAAAAGAAATGGGACGGAGGTGGTTATTAACATCCTCAACTAGGCCTTGTTTAGGTATAGGTATTACATTAGCTCTTATTAATTTCCAGGAGGATGGGAGACATTGATCGGCGAATGAACTGTTTATAACATGACAAATGGGATCTGACAGTATTACAGCGTATTCTTTAAGGATCCAATTTGGAATTCCGTGTGGTTCAAAAGGGGGAGGATCAACCCTTTGAAAAGTTTGCATGTGTTCAAGGAAAGCTTTTTTTACCATGCTTGCAATTTCCTGTTGCAAAAGTGAATCGGTACTTGGGATTTGCAATTTGGAAAGCAGTGACTCCGAATCGCAGGAGGATGTTATCACTGCTACACGCTTAACAGAGGTCTACCACGTGTCCTTAAGATGCTGGACTTTAGACGCGAAATATTTCTTTCTAAGATTTTTCCGGTAATAGTGATATGTTTCGCTTTCGCCGTTTGAAAAAGCAAGCTGAAGAGATTTGATTAGTGTTTTTAAGTCAGAATTGAGCAATTGCAGATCATTTACATGAAGTTTTACCTTCTTTGGGGCATGATTGATGATTGTATTTTATACCGATGGTAATTAAATCAATCAGAAGTTTTGATTTGATTTATGGTCAGAGTTTGTGTAAGTGACCATTATTCAGACGCAAGAACGACTTGAGAAATTTCAAATGTGGTTATACTATGCATGTATGGAATAGCGTTTCCACAACTTATTTGCATAAGGCTGTCCTCATGGGGAGATGGTAATGAAAAAGAGAGAAACAAAAAACGTTTGAAAAGAATTTATAATAATATATCCTATTAAAACTAATCCCTCCCTCCCTCATGGTTGACATTTTGAAGGAATTTCCTTTAATTGTGGAAATGCTGGTATGGAAACAGTATGGATTTGTTTAATTAGCCAATGATATGGATCGATGCATGCTACTTTGCATACTGATATACATATAAATGCTCCCGTATGAATAATTAGGCAGTTTTATAATTTATGGATTTTCAGTGTTCGTTAGGTTATCCTGAAGTTAAATTTGTACATAAAACTTACCAAATTTTGTGAAATTCAAAACGAATCCTTGTTTTTGTAGACTACCATCCGAGTGGAACGCAATAAAGAGGTGGGATCCAGATGATATCATACTTTGTGGTAATTGACTTCCACAATATCGCCCAAGCTTTTTTGCATACGAGGAGTCACCGTCATAAATGTCCAAGTAATCATAATTACAACGTGAATGACTTTCCAACTAAGGTGAAACAGAAACAAAAATGCTTTGCTCGCCTTTTTGAAGTACGTGAAAGCGAAGTTTTATTTACGTGCGGGGTCCGCAAGCTTTGAAAAAATTGATGGCTGTGTAGATATGGACATGGGAAAAATTAATAACATTTTGCAGCCATAAAAAAATAATGTTCGTAGGATAAAGTTCGATTTTCAGACGAGAGAGCAGATAATGTCTAACATAGTAAACAAACAACCCGAGATTATTCATAATCAAAGTGATGGCTATGCGTCCTGATTTCTCCAAGATTAAAAGGGCTATCCTCTTTTGAATTATAGTAAACCCGATTATGACCTACCGAAAAAGATGAAAACATCAACAGAATCCTTGATCCATTGGTGTAAGAAATAGTCCAGTTACAGTCGATCGAGTTAGGGTAGTAACTGGGATAAAGAGGACTTTTAAGTGTAGCAGGAGCATACAGGTGGCTAATCCCACATGGACCTGCAAGAAAAGGGAGAAATAATGTTTGAAATGACAACGCTATTTCAAGTTTGACAGGATTTTATGAGATACTTTTTTAACAGAAATATGGAGTGTTACTACCTGGAGTTGTTGAAGACGTAGCGATGCCTTTAAAAGAAGAAAGACAAAGCAGATTTATATTAGAGTTAATGCAATGAAGTAAATGTAGTTAATACAATTAAGTACTGTATATAGTAAACACTGTAATAATTATCTTGATTAGCCGCGGGACACAAGAGGAAAAAAACTTATACCAGCCAACAATTTCACAAAATACATAAATTCATAATCTGAAGACCAACATCTTCAAACCGAAAGTCCATGTTAAATAAAATAACTCGGGAAAATTCCGTGATACATTTTTCCAAATCATCTTCAGATTGCGTATTTGCTACAATAATTTATATATATACCGTATCTCAAATTATATAGATTGTTAATCCGTGACGTTATACTTATTTTTCGATCAAATTTTTCGATGTGAATGCCAGGTAAGGAGGAAAATTCAGTTATTTGCTAGGTTCAGGTGCAGAATTTAAATCACGTAAACGATATTTAAGCACGCTATTTATTTTTAAGGGTTAAGCATCAAAGGGAAATTAATCAGGTGGTGTTTGGAGGAAGGTTTGAAATAAATGTGTAAACGTCCCAATTGTAACTCTCGAACATGACTCAATTCCCACTGGATCCTTGAAGCACTCTAACTTTATTAAATGTCATCTACCGAAT